>NW_024097198.1:0-320000 GCF_016545835.1 Crotalus tigris
TGGGTAAAATTCCGGGGAATTTACCTCGTACAGGAAGGAAACATGTCCTGTCAGCCCCCAACGAAAGCGTTCAACCGCACTACTAAACTGTGGTTTATTGCACAAACCACCATAGGCCTGGTTGGAGCAATTTGCTAACTTGTAGGCAGGGAAGCCGCATTGTGGCTTTGCGTAGCGATTAAACCCAGCTGAGAACTTAGATGTTTGTCTGGAAGATCTGGAGTGACTCAACTGCTTAGCCTGCATATCGGCTGAGTTTTGCACCCGGGTTCGGAAAGCAGCGGGGGGGGGGGGGGAGTCTTGGCCTTTGGTGAGCATGTTTGGCAAACCTAGCCAGTTGTGGTTTATTCATGCACAACCCTGTTTAATTTCCAAGATAGGCCACGTTCAGCGAGATGGTGCCACTCACCGAATACCACAGGTCAAAATAAAACTCAGATGTTTGGAAACTCCTTTAAATTTGATTTTTACTGTCAAGGGCAGGATCCTCTGCACAAGAAAGAAATTCCTTCCTTGATATAAATATTGAGGCGAGATATTCAGTGTGTGTCTTTGAACTCTGGGCCTCCATCACGTTTGCTTGACAGTTGAAGTAGCTGCACTTAATGGCTTGATGGGCAACATTTTGCAAAAATGGAAGTTCTCACACTGACGTTAAATGTGGTGGTAAGAAACGTGGTTTCTCCAGATCTGATTTGGTGGTCCTTAAGTCCTTTTGGATGTCGGACTGAACTGACCTCCTCACCAGCATTATGATTGCTGAGCTAGAATCAACAAAGTCCTCTTCCCTCCCACCCAGTCTGTAGCTTCTGGGCATGCTTAGAGGGGCTGCTAAAAGTAAGCAAGTAAGTCCGGGTCAGCACGGACCAGAGACTGCCTCACTCCCATTTGTACTCTTCAGAGAAAGTTTCCACAAAATATATATTTGTAAGTTAACTACTGAGGCCTTTCCAATTTCTTTTTGCTCCTGAGAGCAGTAAAACCTTGGGCAGCAGATTCTGCACCAGCCCAGAACCTGCAAACCTAATTTAGTAGAGTTACAATGAGACGGAGGTCCTTCCTAAACAGCATAACTTCCTTTCTCCAAACTCCCAAGGCACTGTTTGGTTACAAAAAATTCCTTCCTTCCTTCCTTCCTTCCTTCCTTCCTTCCTTCCTTCCTTCCTTCCTTCCTTCCTTCCTTCCTTCCTTCCTTCCTTCCTCCCTCCCTCCCTCCCTCCCTCCCTCCCTCCCTTCTTTCTTTCTTTCTTTCTTTCTTTCTTTCTTTCTTTCTTTCTTTCTTTCTCCCTCTTTGGAGTGGGACCCTTCTGCTCCCAGGAGTGTAGAATTATCCAGCCATTGAGATCGATGATACCGTGAAGTTGCCAGCGTCTTTCCACTTCAGAGGGTCCTCTGGACATGGGAGCTGGGGTCTGGGCCCCAGAGGTGGAGAGGTGGGCAGTCATCACTTGGTGGCCTTTATTTCAGCTTCCGTGAAAATTTCACGCTCTTCTTGTCTTCTTGAAGCTTTTCTAAAGGGATGTCATTATCAGCACAGGATGTGGCTTCTCTGTGCAAGGAAGAGATACCGTTCTCTCCCCCCCGACCCCCCCCCCTCCCGCCGCTTTCTTGAACTCCATGCTTAGGAGGTGAGAGCTTGCTCATCAAAGGAGACATGGCGCATTTCGTCCCCAGAGGAAGTGTGAGTTGTGAGTTGTAGCCACACTCCTCTCGTCTTTTCATGTTGTGTGCCAAAGACTTCTGTGGAACTCCAGGGCTGGCAGCCTGTAGCGGCCGCGTTTCTTAAAAATATATATTTTAAAATATCTGCTGCGACTCTTTTAACAATGGTCATCTGGTCTAGAAGTTGTTCTTACCCAGTTCTGTAATTTTTTTTTTTTAAATTGGAGATTTGCTGATTCAATTAACCAGCCCTGGATGCCAAATGCATTTTTAATGCATTGCATCGCTGCAGGTTGGATACTTTGGAGGAGGGAAAAAAAAAACCTTCTCTGTTTTCCATTTCATCTGCTTTGCCTTGAGATTCAAGGATACCCTCTCTCTCTCTCTCTCTCTCTAACTCTCCCCCCCCACCGCAGGCACCGCTAGCCTGATCTAAGAGGCTTTACATGCCCAACGAAGAAGGTTCTTGGCTTGCAAAGAAAGCTTTGAAAAGGGAGCAGAGTTATCTGTGGCCTTGGCTGTCTGGGAGGATGCTTTGCCAAGCCTCCCTGCCCTGTTTCGGGTTGGCTGGGCTTGTCTTGATGACCTTCAAGGACCCTGGGGACTTTCAGGGACTCTGCTTGAAAACCTTTAGTAAACAGGTTCTTTTTGGGCAACAGGGCAAGATAACTGGGTGAGCGGAGGGAGAAAGAGAGAGATTCAGGTTGGATCAAGGAGCAAAATCTGCCCTTAGCTCTTTGCTTAGCCTGCTAAGACGGAAAGCTAAGGGGAATGTTTATGTTGCTTTCAGTCCGAAATTTATTTATTAGATTTTTATCCTGCTTTATTGCTTTATAAGTAACCCAAGGCAGCGAATGGTCATAAAACCCCTTCCTCCTCCTCCTTTTTTACCCCCATAACAACCACCCTGTGAGATGGGTTGGGCTCAAAGTCATCCAGCTGGCTTTCATTGCTTAGAGTGGGATTAGAACTCACCACCTCCTGGCGATTGGCCCAGAGTCCCCCTGCTGACTTTCATGCCTAAGGAGGGACTAGAATTCCCGTCTCCTGGTTTCTAGGCCAGCACCTTCACCCGTACCCCAAACAAATGAGGTTTCACCCAGGCTGCTAGTAATTGGGACCGCTTGGCTGCTTTTGGGGTGCCCAAGCCAACAAGGAGCCCAGCGAGAGAGGGAGGAGGCAAGGGGAAGGGGCTTCCCTTGGTTTGCCATCCTTAACCATCCTTATTTAGGGTGTGCCAGGATAAAGGGGGGCATTTATTTGTATGGAGAGATTTTTTGTCCTGGACCAGCAGCCGCTGCCCATGGAAAGCAGACCCTTGTGGGGGAGAGGCGACCCTGGCGGAGGGCTTGGAAGAAGGTGGATGGAAGACTTTGCCCATTTATTTGCACTCCAGACCCCCCCCCTCCTTTCTCCTGCCCTGAAAGACCAGAAGTGGGTGGGGAAAAAAAAAAAAAAACCTCATCTGAGCCATCTGCTTGCGGATCCTCCGGGCTGCCTCTTCCTCCCCCCCCCCCCAGCCTCTTTTGCTCCCCTTTTCAAGTGGCATTTTTTAAATTCCTCCTTCCTCCTCCCCCCCCCGTCACTTTGCTTCTCCCCCCCGGTCCTCTCTTCCCTTGGCGTGAAAACCCCGAAGGAGGCGAAGGCGAGAAGCCAGCCGGCCTGACCCACCCGCGGCGGAGGGGGGGGGGGAGCGGCGGACGGTGGCGGAGGCGGCTCGTCTCGGCCGGAGCAGATGCTGGAGGCTTCTCCTCTGCTCGGCTCTTTCATTAGCAGAGACAAATTTTGCTGTCAGTTCGCCAGATTTCCAATTTACCGATAATGATTCTTGCATGAAAATTGATCGGGGGGGGGGGGGAGGAGGCTCCGCGTCTGCGGCCACCGCTCGGCTTTCATTCTCTTCGCTCGCGCTTCCTTTCCGTTGCCTTCCCGAGGGGCTGGAAGGGACGGGGGCTGGCAGCCTTCCTCCTGCCTGCCTGCCGGCCGGCCGGCCTTGCCCTTCCCTTCCCTCCTCTTCTTCTTCCTCCTCTTCTTCTTCCTCCTTCCTCCTCCGTCCTTGTCCTTTTCTTCCTCCTCTTCTTCCTTCTCCTCCTCTTCTTCCTTCTCTTCCTCTTCTTCCTTCCTCCCTTCTTCCTCCTCCACTTCCTTCCTCCTCTTCCTCCCTCCTCCTCCACTTCCTTCCTCCTCTTCCTCCCTCCTCCTCCTCCACTTCCTTCTCCTCCTCTCCGAGTTGCTGGGACCGTCTAACCCCCCCCCCCCTCCGAGGTGGACCCTGGTCGGCTGTGCCAGCTGCGCTCTGGGGCCGCCTGCGGTCCTTTCCCTGCCCTTTCGGGTGGCTCAACTTAGCACCTGGCCGTCCCCAGCAGGACCCTAGGGCAGGGGACGGCAGGCAGGGGAAGAGACCCTTCGCGGGTGCCGCGCATCCTTTCCACACCTCTCCCCCCCCCTTCGCCCGCCCCCCCCGCCCTCTGCCGCCGCCGCCGCCACCGTTCCCCCCTCCTCCCTTTTGTAAACCAGTCACTAAGGAGGACGCTAAAACAAAGCCCCGTTTCCTCTTGACAACCGCCGCGCGCAACTCCACTTTGCTGCCTCTTCCTCGCCTTCCCTTCTGGCAGGGACCCCCCCCCCTCCCCTTCCTCCTTTTTGCTCCTTTTTAATGCCAGGCTGAGCATGGAGCCCCTTTGAAAACAGACCCATTGACTCCCTCCGCACCCCTCCCCTTCCCCTTGACACTCAAGGAGGCGCTGAATGGAGGAAGGGGCTCGCGAACATGACGGGGGGGGGCTCTGATCTTTTTCTTCCCGTCCTCTTTGCTGGTTATTTTTATGTTATTTAATATATTTTTTTGCTCGCGCGCTCGCTCGCTCTCCGTATGAGTAAAGCGTAAAGGAGAGATTCTCGGGGATATATATATATATTTTATATATATTATTATTTTTTGGTTTTGTTTTAAAGAAAGCCGAGAGAAGAGAGAGAGAGTGCGAAAAAACACGAGCTGCCACCTCCTTCCTCTGCTCTCTCTGCCTTGTTCTTTAGTTTCTCTTTCTCTGCCTTTGGTTTGTCTCTCTCTGTGTGTGTGTGTGTGTGTTAGCGCGCGCGCGCGTGCATGTTTCTCTCTCTTTGCATCTCACCGGACTCCAAAGAGGCAACCGGGAAGGTGGAAGAAGCAAAGGAGAGGAAAAAAGGGGAAAGACTAGAAGACAAGCTGTGCCCGACTAGAGCTGTTTGCAGAAGTGAGGCTAACACAAAATTGACCGAAGACTCATATATACACCTATCTATCAGCTGCAGTCCTTTTTAATTTTTCCCTTCCTTAGTCCAGGTGCAGCTTGTTGTTGTTTTTTAATTTTCTTTTTTAACAGACTCCTCCGACTTATTTATCATTATTTCCTATTCTCCAGCCCCTCGGCTCCCCCCCCCCTTTTTTTTTTTAAATCGCTGGGTTTTTGGTTTATTTTTCCTTCTGGATGCCTTGGATCAGTGATCTAAACCATGTTTGGACTGAAACCACCCCTCTATTACTTACCAGGTAAGGTGGCTCTTGGTGTATTTTCCTTTCTGCCTTTCCTTCCTTCCTTCCTTCCTTCCTTCCAATTTTTCTGTTGGAGTTTTACAACAGTTGGGTCCTTTGCAAGCTCAGGGAGTCACCCCAAAGAAACTTCTTGAATGTGCTGTTTTGATACTCTCTACTTTGCTTCTCAGAGGTGCAACCCGGTTTTGATCCCGGGCAGCCACTCTGGGTGGAAGAGTCAGGCTTAGAGTTGCTTGCAAATTGGCAGCTGCTGGCAGAGAGTTAGGCTGAATTCTGTTGTCTGCTATTTTGGGTTTAGCTAAGGGTAGTTTGGGAAAAGAATTGAGCTCTGCTTGTGTCTGCCAGCCCTTCGGCAGGAAGAAGGACCTGGCAGATAATCCTGTCCCCCTTGCAACAGTGGGGAATAAATTGGAGGAGGTGTTGTAGGGTCATCAACTCTTAAAGTGATGGGCTGGGGTCCATAGGTTCCACCCCCCCCCCAGAATGAGCCCAAGGCTGATGGGTCTACAGCCCTGATGGGTCTACGGCATTGATGGGTCTACCGCATTGATGGATCTACGGTATTGGTGGGTTTACATGGTTGATGAATCTAAGGCATTGATGTGTCTACCCTAGCACTAGTGGGTTTACAGCAGGAAGTAAATCCAGCAGAAGCCAAAAGACCCTCAGCCCAGCCCCCCCCCTGCAAGTGTTGTGTGATTATCGTATCTGTGGGGTCTAAATAGCCCTTGGGGTGCATCCCACCCCCTGCTCCCTTTGTTCACCATCTTTGGCTTCCTAAGTGGTGCCTCTTGTTTTATTCAGGAGTCTGAGCAGCAGAAGCACTTTAAGTAATCTACGGTGAGTTAAGAAGCATGGTGTGAAGTTACTTTCCAGTTGGTGCCTAATATTGTTTCATGGATGAGTAAGCTCTGATCACGTAGCAGGAAGAGCCAAAGTGGTTCCGAGGGTGGAGGGTTGCTGTCCCCACGTCCCCCTGCCTGCCCCCTCTCCTTGTTTGCTTGCATCTCTTGCTTTCTTCCACTGCCTCCCCAATCCTCTTAATCCCCACGGTGGGGAGGGAGGGAGGGAGGCGACGGCGGTCACCATTGAATCCTTGCTCTTCTGAGTTGGCTCAGAAAATACCTAGTCATAAGAGACCTACTTAACTTCATGAGCCCCCAGTTTGGGTCACTCATGCAGATTAGAGGGACTCCACTTGGGTGCAGCAGAAGCACCTAAAGTAGCCTCTTTGGCAACTGTCTGCCAAGTGACTCTTCCATGGCTTTGCAGGGGGTGTGGGGAAGCGAAGGAGCCCTCCCCCCTTTCCTTGGCCACCCCTATCATTTCACACCAGCTGTGGTTTTCTCAGCCCCGCCACCGGTTGTGCAGCTATCAGGAAGTGTCTTCTCTGTGTGGCAGTTGGTTCCAAGAATTTAACTTTTCTTTCTTTCTTTCTTTCTTTCTTTCTTTCTTTCTTTCTTTCTTTCTTTCTTTCTTTCTTTCTTTCTTTCTTTCTTTCCCTCCCTCCCTCCCTCCCTCCCTCCCTCCCTCCCTCCCTCCCTCTCTTCAGATGAAGCACATTGTGTGGCTAGGGAAAAGGGGGCTCCCATGACAAATGTGTAGAATAGCAACAAGAGTTTGGATGTGCGAGAAGGGTTTGTGTGGTTCTCTACATGACCCCAGTTTTCATGTGCCTGTTTTGGCTTCTTCAATTCAGTTCCCTCATCGTTCTGATTAAAACAGGGATGGGCAATTAGGGCCCCTTTATGACCTGTGGACTTCAACTCCCAGAATTCCTGAACCGACCTTGGCTCAGGAAGTCTGGCAGTTGAAGTCCCCAGGTCGTAAAAGGGCCAGAGTTGCCAATTCCTGGATTAAAGCCATATAAGCTAAGATGTTTAGCAAAGAAAACCAGCAATGCTCGTAATGCAACAGAGTTTGGAGGTGAACAAATCTAGGTCAATTTCCACACTGACCTCACTTCCCTGCAAGCTGATAAGTTATCAGTGGCGATGATGGAGAAGGCCGTAACTCTTCCCACCCACCAATGTACTTGATCAATATCGTGGGATTTGTTTGTCCTGCAAAGTTGGTGTATGACGAAACCTGCGGTAGGAAGCCAACTTTAAGGGCTTCAGTCTAGTGAGTGTGTGGTGTGGTGTGCCACCTTTCAATGAACGATACCAACAAAAGATAATATTTGTAGCTCTGAGTTGAATTGTAGAGTCCTTGGTGCTCTCTGAGCTTTGTGGTTTTCTTGCAGACGTTTCATTACCCAACTAGGGAACGTCATCAGTGATAGAAGGGAGTGGGGTTTGCTCTCAGTTTATCCACAATTGGCTGGGCCTGTCACTGCTGGTGAGAGCAATGTTTTTTTTTTTGGGGGGGGGGTTCCTTGTCAGGCTGTTGTTTCCCATTGGATTGTTTGCCTGAGTTGGTAGTTCATTGTTTACGGCTTGATTGTTGATCTGGTATTACTCCTGGTGTTAACATATTACTGGGAAATTCTGGGAGTTGAAGTCACAGGCCTTAAAAGTTGCCAAGAGTGAAAAACACTCAGCTAGATGTTTTGCACGGACGGGTATTGTGGAATTTCATTACAGTTGTATCACAGTCAGCGAGGAAGGTCGCAAATGGTGATCACACGGCTCAGAACATGGTGACGGTTTCCAAGGGCTCAAATTTTGATCACGTGACCATGGGGATGCTGTGATGGTCATAAGAGTGAGGACCAGCCATAAGCAACTTTTTTTAGCCCCATTGTAACTTTGAACGGTCACCGACCAAACAGTTGTAAAACGAGGGCTACCTGAATATCAGTATAAAAGTGGGGATTGGATTTTTCCAGTGGCAAACTTTATACTTTCTTTTGATTTTGCCTTATATTATTTGGTGAACTGTTACACGTAGTAGCTCTGTTTAGCAATTGCAATGTATTTTCTTTTCCTGTCTCATGGTTTTCCTTTTAATTTTGTTTCCTTTTCAAAGGATGCTTCAATAATTTCAAGGACCGATGGGGAGCAAAAGGGAGTTTTCGATGTGCCAAACTGGGGTTGGAACCCACAGTAGCTGTAATCTAGCTGTATGTGCAGCAGTATGAAGGACACTAGAGGTCCTTGGGGGGATTAAAGGGCTCCTGTTCTGTTCCTGCAGTGTTTATTGGACTATGATGCTGAAAATAGTATGACGCTTATATTTCCCTGAAGGTGCTTAAAACTGGAGGGCATAAAGAGGGCCCAGAAGACTTGATTTTAGCTTTCCGCATGCCTTTTGTGGGGGCAAAGCTCTTGGCCGTGGGGGGGGGGATTGAGAAGAAAAAAATGAGGGTCCTACAATGTGTCATGGCATGAAGACCCCATTTTGTCTTTTAAAGCGTGACTCTTGTGAGTGGGATGCCACTTAGAGTCTTCTAGTCCAGGGGTTCTCAACCTTGGCAACTTTAAGACTCGTGGACTTCAACTCCCAGAATTCCTCAGCCATGCTGGCTGAGGAATTCTGGGAGTTGAAGTCCACGAGTCTTAAAGTTGCCAAGGTTGAGAACCTCTGTTCTAGTCCATCCCTCTCCCCATGGCAGGAGATGCTATACCATTCCAGGCTTTCTTTGGGCTTGATGGGATGGATAGACATGATCATGAAAAGAATAACAGAGCAGTTGGAAGGGACCCTGGAGGTCCTCCAGGCCAACCCCGCCACCCAAGCAGGAGACCCTATGCCATTTCAGACAAATGGCTCCAATCTCTTCTTAAAACCCCCACAAAGCCTGGTACTGACCCACAAAGCCTGGCCTATCAGAAGCTGCAAGCCTCTGAAAGGACCCTTCCCGTGGGTCTTCTCCTGACCTATGTGTAGTGGGTTCAAAGCCACCGTGTGGTTCTTGAAAACCAGCCATGTTGAGGGGGGGGGCTGTGTAACTATTGATAGTGAGTTCATCCCCTGACCATTTTTTTTTAAATCTAGGCATCCCATCCTTCTGCTTTTCATGGAGAGCCCCAACTTCTGTTAAGTTGCAGGTCCCAATTTTTAGCCTGTCTGGGCCACTGGGATCCATTCCGTGCTCAGTTGATGCCACTGTCTCTTCTGGCCTTGCGACAATATCTTAACCCTCACTGTGTTTGAAATGGTAGGGAACCAGCAAGTGGCTTCTCTTTCTGTGGGGTTTGAGGGTGCTCAGTTTTTCCAAGCTGGGTGTGCCAGGTTTGGAAAGCAAGGATGAAGACACCTTTGTCACTTTGGTTGAGGAGGTATTATGTCAGCGGTTAGAGAATTATTTTGAAGCAGGCTGCGGAGGAAATCTGATGCTAATATATTCTGTCCCTCTTACAAGTTTTTGTGTTGTAAGGGGAAAAAAACACACACACACTGGTGTTTGTTATACATACAGCTCTGTTATACATACAGCTCGTTTGCTTCTCTCTCTTGTCTTGACAAAGCTTTTCTTCTCTTTGAAGACGACAAAGCCTGATTTGCATCTTTGGGTTTTCTCAGCACCTGAAGCACAAATCAGTAAAGCTGTCCCTGGTTTTGTCCTGTAAAAACCAGCTGGTGCAGGCTCCGGAGAGCCTTCTGGACAGATGCGAAGAGAACTGCCTCCCCCCCACTTTTTTTTGGCTGCTCTCCCAGCCAGCCACCCACCCACCCCTGTGCTTTTTTTTTTTTTTTTAGCTGACAGACTCCAGTCCAGCAGGATTTGCTGTGTGCAACTTCTCTGTCCTTCTGTAATGGTTGAGTGTTGACTTCAGCTTTCCTGTTAGAACCAGCCTTTCTTTAAGCTAGAAAGAGGTCAAGATATGAGTGGAGACAGAGAAAGGACACAATTTCGATAAATTTCTCAGAGGCTTCTCTAAAGTAGTCAAAGAACTCCTAATTCTTCTTCTTCTTCTTCTTCTCCTTCTTCTTCTTCTTCTTCTTCTTCTTCTTCTTCTTCTTCTTCTTCTTCTTCTTCTTCCCTCCTCCTCCTTCGTTTCTTCTTCTCCTTCTCTTTGTTTTCCCCTCTCCTTTTCTTTCTATGTTTTTCTTCTTCCCCTTCCTCCTCTCTTTCTTCTCCTCCTCCTCCTCCTCTTCCCCTTTGGTTTCCTTCTTTCTCTCTCTCTCCCTCCTCCTCCTCCTCCTCCTGGCATCCATCAGGTAGTCTCTTCTCTGGAGCACCAGAGGGGAGGTGGGTGGAAGCAGAAGGGAAAGTGTCAGGCTGTGAGATCCAAAGCAATTAAAGAAAATTATGCACCTTTCCAGGCCATCGGGAGATGTGAGAAATGCTAATTGCACCAAGGAGGGTCATCACAAATAGAAATTTCAACCTTCGCCAGGTTGGCTGGAGCAGAGGGAGTGACAGGGAGAGAGGTCTCCCCCTGCAGAAAGGGCCAATGGGCATCCTGATTTTCTCCACCTTTTCAAAGGTTTAGCTAGCAACGCGCCAGTCGCGTCTCACACGGCCTACTCCCTTCTCTTAATTATGCCCGCAGGTCAAGAGGGTGAGGGCTCCTGATCACACTACAAATGGGTGGCGAGACCAGTCAGAGCAGCTCTTTACCTTTTGCCTTCTGGGCAGTTTCTGAACTTAAAAGGCAGAGCTGACACTGGAAGTGTCTAGCTGGAGCTCCCTACAGTTATCTGGGTTGAAGGACGTCTCTGTGTCTTGACCGGCGAGGAGGGCAGGAGAGAGAAACGGAGTTCATGTGGAGGATTCCAAGCTCACCATCCAAATGAAAAAGCCATACTTGATCACGAATGGATTTCTCTCACTGTAAATAGCAGGCCAGCAGTAGAGGACCTCTTAACAGGAATTTAGGTCATAGGGCTTGGAGAGGTCTTGACCAGATCTTCTCCCACAAGCTGAGCTCTATACAGATGCTTGGATCTTTTCTGCCAATCTATTGCTGAGGATCCCGGGAGTGGAAGTCTTCATATCTGGAGGGTATCCAGACTGCGATACCTCCTGGTGTCCCTGTAATTATAGCTCGATTCACAGGCAAGGGAAGCCTGTTCGTCCCTACCACGTATCTCTTCCTTGACTTGTTTGCCTCTCCTGTTTGTCTTAAGACTTTTCCTTAAAGTTGAACACCCTGAAATTTTGGTTTTGGTTCTGAGCCACCAAGAAGGTGTGTTGCCAACAGCTTAAAAAAAAAAAGGACGGAAGATTAAAAAAAAAACCCACTATTCGGTGATGGTTATTTTGTCGTTGGGAAATTGAGATTTACTTATTTATTTATTTATTTATGAGACTGATATACCGCTTTAAGTGCAAGCACTCTCTAAGCGGTGTACACCAGTAAGCAAGGTATATATATATTTACATTGCCCCCAACAATCTGGGTCCTCATTTTACCTACCCCGAAAGGATGGAAGGCTGAGTCAACCTTGAGCCGGTGAGATTTGAACCGCTGACCTGCTGAACACAGTCAGCTAAAGTGGCCTGCAGTACTGCACTCTAACTGCTGCGCCACCTCGGCTCATCGTGGTGGTTGACATTCTTATATATGTGGATTCTGACCATGGAGATCCTCAGACTTGCAACTCAAGATTTGACTGAAGCCTGTGAAGGCCAGAGTTGGCTACATGGATGTTCTTGTCAGGACACGTGGAGGGCATTAGTTAGCGAAGTTGGTTAAAGCTGTTGTGCCTGCTTTGCGTGCTTCTTGGGGGGAAAACATTCTCCCTTGAATCAATTGTCCATATCTAGAGGGCCTTGTTGAAGTGAGAAGATACATTGAATGTTGTGTTCCTTTCCCATGCTCCCCTCTCAGACACTGCTGTCCAAGGATCTTCATGTGCAATCTGTTGTGGTTCACTTCCCCCCATATCCGATATTTTTTCTGGAAAATAACTGATCATTTTGAAGCCAAGCGCTCCATCAAGTAAAAACTCGGTCCACCTTCCAACATCAACCTGTTTCATGGTCGTTTAATGACACTGCCTGTTTTCCAGCTGGATTAGTTGGGGAGGGGGGACATGAGAAGCCAAGGCTCCTCTCCGAGCTGCTTCCCAATCTGGGCATCATGAATTGGGGGACTTAGGCAATAGAAGTGAGATTCCTCCTTTAACGCTGCCCTTTGTCAGAAGCACAATCTCGCCAAAGCCCTTTCCGTCTCTCTCCTTTTTCTGTCCCCTCCCCACTTCTTTTCTCATAGCCAGTTTCCCCCCCCCCCCTTTGCAGAAGGAGAAAAGGGACAAGGAAATGCATCTCTTGAGCTGCTGGCAGCCCCCAAACTGTTTCTCCAGCACGGGGAGGCTGGACTCAAATTACCTTCCCAACTAGTCCAGGTCAACCAGCGCAGCCAGTCATTAATAAAAGGAAATTGCAATCAGATTCTATTCCGCACAAGAGGGGTGAGGAAGGGAACATTAGCAAAGGCCATCAGCAAGCTGACTGGGGCTGCTTTCAAAGAGACCCAAATTTGTTTTAAAGGCTTGAGCGGGAGCTGGGAAAGGTGGGGAGGGAGGGGGGGAAAGGAAAGACGAAGGGGGAGGAAATCCTTTATCTGGGGAGATCAAAGGCAGGGCTTGCAAGTTTCCTCTCTGGAGGAAGAATAGAAGGTTGCCAGCAAGCTGGAGAGTGATGATAATTTGATTTGGCAGCAAAGCTGGCCTTTCGGGTCCTCTGGATTTGCCCTGGGTCAGCCTCAGTCGCCGGCCTGTGATCTTGTCTAGGCCACGACCTTTGAACTGTCCACCGTAGTCATCTCCTCTTTTCCCTCTCTTCGGTAACCCCGCTAGTAACCCCGCTAGCAGGAGCAGATTGTGGAGCAGAGGGGGGGTGTTTGAGGGTTGGGAAGATGGGTTTTTTTTTTTCATTCAAGTAAGTGTGAGCGGTAAGTGCAGGCGCGACACGTGTGTGGCACACATGAAACAACCTCTGCAACCAAAGCTGTACGGCAGAGGGGCCTCCCCCGCCTCCCCCCCCCCCGGTTGCCACAGGTGTAGAGAAGAGGTCCTAAGTTCAAGATGGCTTCTCCTTCTGAGTCCAGAAGTCCACCCTTGGTGGTGACTTGAGCTTGGCTCATGAATTCCGTCTGAACAGCCTGGTCCAACTATCTCCTTCTAAGACACAGAGAAGATTCTGGAAGGGTCTGCTAGATCACAAAAACAGAGGTGACCTGCTAATCCTGCCAAGGATGCCTTTTCTAGGAAATAGAAGCTGCTTAGTAAGATGAAGGCACCTTTGTGGCCAAAGTCCTTTGCAAGGGGCCATTGATCTCTCTAAAAATGCAAGTGGTTCCTCCTCTTTCCAGGACTTTCCTCCCTCCCCCAGAAGGACCCCTCAGCCCTTTGTCTTCCTTTGCCCCCATTTAGCTCCCCACCCTCTGTATTTGTTTGCTGGCTTGTTTGTTGTTGCAGGTGTTTTGTATCTCCCACTTCAGTTCACTCAGGATTAGCTCCATATTAACCCCACACTGAACAGGCATCCTTTGCTTCCCGACAGGTCCTAAATTCCGTTGGCATGGCAACAGTGTCAACCACTTTTGAGGGTTTCTCTCTCCCCCCCCTTTTCTTCCCCTGTGATAATTTGACAAGGGGAGGGGGAAGAGGAAGAAAAGGGGAAAACATAAAAGGAAGAAGCAAAAGGAGAGGGGAAGGGAAAAGGCAGCGGACTAATTACCACAAGAGGCAGATGGATGGATGGGGAAGTCTCTCTTATTCTCTCTCTCTCCCCCCCCCTTCTCCCCCTCTCCCATTCCTCTGGAGCTGGAAGGGGACAGAAGGATGGCTATGACCTGCTGGCAATCAGGCAGAAGAAATCAATCGCCTCGCAAAGGGTAGAGACTTTCTTGGCACTCCTTGGCAGAAGAAGGCATGCCAGTCTCCATAGGCTTCTTGGGCAGCTGCCATCGTCCAGGCCTTCTGCATCTCAAAGCAGTCTGCCATCCTCCCTCCCTACAGGACTACAGTTCCCAGCATCCCCCATCAGGTGGGAATGGGCAGGAGGTTTTTAACGCTAAGGAAAATCCCACAGGTTTTACGTGGACATCTAACAAAGCAATGGCCAACCTCCCCTGTCCAGAGCATAGCAGAGCCCTTGTTGGTTCCACGGGCAACTTGGTTGCTTGGTGGATCAATAGGTTTCTGTGTGGTCGTTAGCAGTCAAGCGTGACTTGACACATAAAGTCAATGTTTATCACTTGGCAGCCATATAGGATCTGTGCCCAGCTTGGTCCTTCAGGCCTTCAACATGATAGCAGTGTTCCAATATCTCAGGGGCTGCCCCAAAGAAGAGGGAGTCAAGCTATTTCCCAAAGCGCCTGAGGGCAGGACAAGAAGCAACAGATCATGGAAACTCATCAAGGAGAGAAGCAACCTAGAACTACGGAGAAACTTTCTGACAGTTAGAACAATTAATCAGTGGAACTCCTTGCCTCCAGAAGCGGTGAATGCTCCAACGCTGGAAGTTTGTAAGAAGAGACTCGACAGCCATTTGTCCGAAATGGTGTAGGGTTTCCTGCCTGAGCAGGGGGTTGGACTCGATGACCTCCAAGGTCCCTTCCAACTATGATGATGATGATGATGATGATGATGATGATTATATCGTTCATCCGCCTCACTCCTGATCTTTTTTCCTCCTTTTCCTCCTCCTCCTTCTCTTTCTCCTCTTTCACCTTCACCTTCTCCTTCTCCGTTTCTGTCTCCTCCTTCTTTTTCTCCTTCTCTTTCTCCTCCCCCCTCCCCCTCTTCCTTCCATATCATGAACATAACAAGGGAGCTGAGTCTTCCCATTGATTGACTAAGCAATTATATGCCATCAAGTCTGTGTTGACTCTTAGTGACCCCAAATCTAAACCTTCTGCAGGAGGATCTGTCCCCTGTTTTGTCATTCAGGTCTTCCACCACCGTTCTATCAGGTCCATCTATTTCGTTGATTGTCTTCTTCTCCTTCCTTCCACCTTTCTCAGCATGATGGACTTATCAGGGAGGGGGGCTTCTTTGCATAATGTGTCCAGAATTTAACAACGGAGTTTGATATATATTCGGAAAATGCTCAGTCTCCAGATCAGAGAAGGATAGGTTGAAGTAAAAGGAGGAAGGTTAATTTAGATTCCTGCCCCAAAGCTGGCAATCTTCCCTCATTTAAGGATGGCAAGTTTTGATCAAAAGAAGTAAAAGTTGAACTTCCCTGAAGCAGGCTGGATAAAAGCAAAAGAAATAAACGTGGAGTAATACAAACGAGGGTGTACGATTGCAAGCACATCTGCTGGGAAATAGGGCAGCAGGCGCCATTGTTGTACTGCATATTAACAATCCTGACGAGGGAGTGTGCTTCCCTTTGTGTCCCTCCCAGTGGGCTATGAGGAGGCAGGGCAGAAATTGGGGGCCACTCGCCCCACATCTGACAAGTAGGAAAGGAAACACTGTCTGCCTTCTGAGGGCGGTTGTAAGGTGTCAAGAAACAGAGAGGGACCTTGGACCTTGTGGCTGTCTCTCGTCTTGATTTTTATCTGCTCTGCTGTCATCCTGAAAAGTCCCCGGGATTTTCTCACTTGTTCTGCCAAATCTGGTGGCCCAGGTCAGATCCTGAAGCCTTCTGTTGTCAAGCTGGGGGGAAATCAGGAAGTCCAGGCAGTTTAAAATGGATATAAAACTTTATTGCAAGCTTAAGCTCTTTAGGAGAGTCTGAGCTTCTAATGGTCCAAGCGAATAAATTCAAAGGAATTTAAGTTGGAGTGGACTTCAGATTTCTTGTGGGCATGAAGAGACTCAAGACTATTGACGCATTTGACCCCTCCTTCGGGCTCAGCTTGGTCATCTCCCACCTCTGTGTTATTTTTTTTTAAAAAAATAGATCAGTGCTTCTAAAACTTTTTCCTTCTTGACCCAAAATCACTTATCAGCAAGTCTCATCAAGGGTGGGTGCATGATTTGATAAATGTGGGGAATTTTCTCCTTTCCTCTACAAGCCCCCTATCATACTGTTGTGGCCTCCAGGGGCATTTTTACTGTGAAGTGGAGGAAATCCTCATCTTACAAACACAATTATGTCCAAAATTTCCGCTGCTAAGCCACACCGCTTGTTTAAATGAGTATTGCCCCATTTTTCGACCTTCCTTGCCACAGTTGTGAAGGGAATCACTGCAGTTGTTAAGTTAGTAACACGGTTGTTAAGTGAATCCAACTTCCCAGTTGGCTTTGCTTGTCCAAAGGTCACAAAAGGGGATCACGTGACCCCAGGACGCTACGACTGTCATAAATATGAGTCAGTTGACAAGTGTCTGAATTTTGATCACGTGACCCTGGGGATTTAGCAACGGTCGTTAAGTGTGAAAAACGGTCATTAAGTCACTTTTTTTTTCAGTGCCCTGGGAAGGGTCCCTAAGCAAACTGCTATAAGTCGAGGAGTGCATGTGTCAGGACTAGTAGGCAAGCAAACATCCCAGCCAGGATAGTAATAGTAGAGGTGGTCTTAAGAGCTGCTTTTTATTCTAAATGGACCCAAAATGGCAGGAGGAGACAGCGGTTGCACTTTGGAAGGACCTGGGGCAGAACGTACCTTGGGCATTCCAAAAGGGTCCACTTTCACCTCCAGATTGAAAAGGGTCAGGATGCTAGGAAGAGGAAGACCCTAACCCTCGCCAAACCTGCTGAAGGACGCTTAAACTAGCTCACAAAGTCAGCTGTGGGTGTGCACAGACCCACAAGCCACAGAGAAGCAGAGAAGCGCTTCCCAGGAGCTGGAGGAGGCAGACACCTCTGACTCTTCTGAGTGACAGAAAGGCACCAGGTGATACAGGAGGAGAGGAGACGGAACCGTGTCGTGTCATTTGCCAACCCAGCCTTGTAAAGAAAACGTAACAGAAGCTCCTTTTTTGTGGGCAGAAAGCTGGAAAAACAGACCCTCACTTTCTCCGATGCCCTGCCCTTGCACTTATTACTTTGGGGCACCCCAATTAAACCCCAGCCACAGCTTCTCCAAGGGGGGGGGATGTTCTTGATGCCTCTCTGCGCAGGCCTCGAAGCAAGCCCCTCTTCCCTCAAATGTCAGGGAGGTCTGTGTCCTGACCCTGGAGCAGGACTGGAACATCTGTGTGCAGCCTCAAAGCCCAGGAGAGCTCCCAAAGGCCCACCACAAATAGCTCCAGGCGCACTAATTTTGGCTGCGGCTGGAGATGACAACGAATTTTACAGTTTCTGTTCACCCGGGGCGTGGCGCCTGAGTCGCCAAGCCTGCTCTTTTGCTGGATCAACATTCCCCTTCCTTAATGAATTATTTAATGGGAAAGAAATGAAAGGCGCAGCAAAGCTTCTTTTTTTCAAAATCTGGAGGAAAAGGCTGGGGGCTTCGCTCCTGTCTTTCGGGAGATGTCGTCCCCCTGTCCTTCCCCTCACCCGGAGGCACACAGGCACAAAGAAGACTTTGGCAACTTCACGGAGCCCAGAGGAGGCAGGGCTAAGGGTTCAAAATGAGAGTGTTTTGGGCTCCCTCCCTCCCCGCTTTCCTTTCCTTTTAATAATAATAATCCTTTAAAGTTGTTTGACATCTGTAACAAACAGCTGGCGTCTTGTTCTGGAAGAATGTCCTTTTATTTCAGAGCAGGTTGAACTGCCATTAATAGTATAATTAGGTGATTATCACCATATAGCAGAAAACTGCTTAATTGCAGAGAGGGGGGGAGGGAGAGAGAGGGAGGGGGAGGGAGAAGGGGGGAGAGGGAGAGAAAGAGAGAAAGAATTTCATCTCTCTTTTTTAATAGTTGCGTTTGTTTTAGTCTGCAGGAATTCCATGCGTTTCCTCTCATTTGAGGCACCAATGACTAGGTTTGCACCTGGCAGCTGTTAGAGCATTACCGAATTTTGCCTCTGAGCATCCTCTTTTCGAGTGATGGGCCGCCCTGGGGAGGACGGAAGGGGGGAGATCAATGATTAGGAGAAGGCTGCTTGTGCAAAAAGTTCAAGGTTAGATTTGAGTTCAAGGTTGCAGCAACAGGTGATTTATTTATTTATTTATTTATGAGACTTATATACCGCTTTAAGTGCAAGCACTCTCTAAGCGGTGTACACCAGTAAGCAATGTATATATATATTTACATTGCCCCCAACAATCTGGGTCCTCATTTTACCTACCCCGGAAGGATGGAAGGCTGAGTCAACCTTGAGCCGGTGAGATTTGAACCGCTGACCTGCTGAACACAGTCAGCTAAAGTGGCCTGCAGTACTGCACTCTAACTGCTGCGCCACCTCGGCTCATTTATGCAAGTCCTTTAATGGAGAGCACAGTTGTGGGCCAGGTGGGGTGACGTTGATCTCTGAAATTGCTAAGACTGTGGGTCCACCCTCTTGTGGGGTCCTCGCTGCTCTCTGAGCTTGGTTCCAGGAGGACCCAGGAGGACCTTAGGAGAACCAAGCTCAGGAAGCATAAAAGGAGCCCACAATTCAACCCTGAGCTGCAAATATTCACTTCTGTTGGTACCCATACCCTGGTTTGTTGTGGGAGCTTGGCCTGTCCTTTTCAAAACAGCAGCTTAAAAGGGAGTGATGGGCTGCACTCGTGAGAAGCCCTGGGTTGACTTCCTCCAGGAGCCATTTTAGATGGTTGGTGTTCCACAGGCGTTTGACGTCCATGTCTGGCTTGTGAATGGCTGCCTCTGGATTGACTTTCCAAGAGATGAGCTATGCTTGCATCTTAGTGGCAGTGCAATAAATCTGGGGAGCTCATGGCACAGAGGATATTTGGGCCTGAGGACCAAATTCCTTTTTCATAGAGGGTGAAGCCAGAGAAACAGACCCGCATCTTCCAGGGCATCGTCACTCACCATCAAGTAGTTGGGGCACCTCGGAGAGGTTTGTCTAAAATCTTTTCCTAGCTATTTCCATCCCCCGGTTCCTAGTCCCACTCCTGCCTTGCTAGATCCTCTGTGTTCAGAAGTGGCACACCTCTGCATACCGGTTGGCAAAGGAGCAAACAGCCACACTAATACCCTTAATTGTGGGATTTCTGGAGGCGTGGCAGTTTTTCTGCAGAGAAACAGGTGGCCACATGTTTATGGGCTAGTCTCTCTCCTTCCTACCTCTTACCCCAATTTGAAACGTTTTGCAAATCCATAGCTGCTGCTGGAAGAAGACTTTGGTTGCACAAATGCCTCTGGGCTCCAGGCACAATCCCCACAATCTCCCAGAGTTGAGGGGAAACCCCCCCTCCCGCATCTCAGCCACCCACTGCTCCAATCTTACTTGCTTCCAAGAAGCCACTTCACCGTAACTTGTCGGCGGGGGGGGGGGGAGATAAAGTCCTAAGATTAAAAGCCAGTCAATCAGATCCTATTGGCATGAAGCGAGGAGCCAGGCTTCTCTTCCTCCCCTCCCCGTCCTCCCCTCCCTGCAACACACACACACAGACACTCAGCACAAAAAAGTCGGCACAGCTGAGCCGCTAACATGCGGGGCGGCATGAGGAGATGAAAGCTTGTGAGCAGAACGTGTCTGTCTCGCTTGAAGAGGAAATATAAAAAGAGGCCTCCAGCCACCTCGCAGCTGATTGTTCGGAGACCTGTTCCTTTAGCGACTCAAAGAAGAGAGAGACACGAGGGTTTTCACGGGGTCATCGGCTCCATTGCCTGGAGAGGAAGCCGGGCTTTTTCTTCCAGGGTGGCAGCATAGCAGCCCCCCCCCTCCTCCTGGGAATAACCAAACAGCAGTGTTGAAAAGGAGCATGAAGGTCTTGTAGTCCAACACCTTCCCCCCCCCCCTCAAGGAGGAGACCCGTATCCCATTTCAGATGGGTGGTGAGCTTTTCTCTCCCAAATGCAGGTTACAGGAAATGGGTATGGCCAGTCTAGAGAAAAGGAGGACTGGGGGGTGATCTGAGAGCAATCTTCCAGTATCACAGAGAAGGGGGGGGGTCCACCTATTCTCCAAAGCACCAGAGGGCAGGACCACAAACAATAGATGGAAACCCATCAAGGAGAGAAGCAAGCTGGAATTAAGGAGAAACTTCCTAACAGTGAGAACAATTATCCAGTGGAACAGCTGGCCACCAGACGTTCTGGGGGATCCATCACTGGAATTTTTTAAGAAAAGCCTGGACCAGCCACCTGTCTGAAATGGTATAGGGGATGGACTGGAAGAGCAGGGGGTTGGACTGGAAGACCTCCAAGGTCACTTCCAGCTCTATTCTGATTGCTTCCTTGCTTGAAATGCCTACTGCTCTTGGTCTGATTGGGGTGCCCAAACAGGGATCTGAGAAGTTAATAAAGTGGTCCACCAACTGCCCGCTGCTCACAGCAGTTGGCCAAATTGAGGGTTTGTCTTGCCTCAGAAGATCCAAAGCTGGACAGATCACTAGGATGGCAAATCTCTCTTGCCTGCCCCATAGGAGAGGGCATAAACGCACCCCATTTTCCTAAGAACCCTCCTGGGGGGGGGGCTGAGCAGAGAGAGAGAGCCTCCTCTTTAGGTCCTGGCTGACACTGAATGGAATCCAGCTGCACCCAAACGACTCCAGATAGTCCTTGACTTATGACTGGCTGCTTAGCGGCCATTTGAAGTTTCAACAGATGTACCTTGGGGCTAGTCGTCATCTAGTTCCAAACTTCCAATGGTCAAGCTCCCCTCACGATCATGTGAGACCAAAGTCCAGGAGCTCGACTACACTGATGTGTTTATGGGCTGCCTGGAGCATCCTGTGGTCAAATAACTATATTTTAAATGTGGCATTTCTAGTTTTGGGCCAAACTGTTCCCATTGTGAACCATTGGTTTGCTTAATCATTGTGGCGTTCATTTTATGACCATGGGGTAATGAACACCACAAAAAATGTGGCAATATATCGGGTTGGTCGTGTGACCGACTGGTTTTATGACCGTCACAACATCTTTTCATCAGTAGGCAACATCCGGCTGGCCAGGCAGACAAGTAGGCTGGTATGTTTGTACGTGTAATGTTTGTTTGGCACCCTGGAAGAGCTATTTAGGTAGGTCCTGCCTTTATTTCACCACCCAGATTATTAACCTTCTCATCAATTTGTCCAATTCAGATAGCCTGGATGAACTACTCAAGGCATGTCAAGACCAAATGCTCTCTGGCCAGTGCTGGTCAAGTTAGTGTCCTTTGTTGGTGTTAACTAACAGCTGGATAGAGACAGGAATGTCAGGTGGACTCCCAGGTCAATGGGCCATGGTTAATTCAAATGTGTGTCTCATCAATCCAGGAAGGCCTTGGTTTGTAAGAAGAAACATCATCAGATGGTTGACTAGATCCAACCATGATAATGGCTGGATTGTTGGTGTTGCTGCTATATTCTGGGAAACTGCCTATGTATCATTTACAAAGAGTTTTTCATTCCATGGATTCTATTCTAGTGTCCCTTTTACCAGTGGAACAGGTAGTTGTATAAATCAACATATTGGCTTAGGCCAGGGAAACAACCTGATTTTGATTAGATTGAAAATCTTCTCAATGATCAGGGGGGCTACTCTGTCTGAATATTGGACAGCCCTTGGTCAGACTGTGTGATTTATTGTGGGAATCTGAAATGGTCCTTTGATGTGGTAGATAGGGCTTCAGCATTGCTACAGGCCTGGACAATGTTGCTTGGCTTCCCAGGTGTTACCAGGGTCTTCCAGTTCCTCATCTCTAAAATAAGAACATTTCATCTTTTAGCCTCGAGCTGATTGTAAAGGCTAAGGGTGATGGCTATGTTAAAATTGGTCTTCAAACAAGTCACAACTATTTCTTCTAGTATGCAGTTCTTAGATGTTTGTTGCTGCTGCTGTGGTATGTATAACAGCAATGTGGCAAGTTGAGAGTGTTGTCATCTTCTGTCAAACACGAGGAAAAAAAGTATTCAAATACTTAAGAAAAGATTCCAAGACTACATGCATTAGAAAGTAGGCAGCTTCATACCTTGGTCCTTCTAAAGACCACTTTCCTTGTGTGCCACATATATATTATATCATAATAATTATTATTCATGTGCCCACTTGGAAGTTCATGAGAAGATTGGGAAGCCCATGTAGGCTTGAGATGAAGCTGGTTGATGCATGTTTGCTAGAAGATGGTTTTGGTTGCCCTTCTCCACTGGACCAGCAAATCAGTGGCCCATTGATGGATCATACCATCAATGGCCCATGGATTTGCTTCTCCACTGTGGAGAGATGAAGCTTGGAAAAAGGAGCCAGAGGTTTTTAGCAGACAAAGCAAAAGTCTGGGCTCTTAGATTGGTCAGTGGTCTACCATGGAGGCAATGCCAACTGCATAGATCTGGTTAAGCCTTTTGGTAATGGCCCCTTTTTCTGTTGAAGAGTATGTGCCCTCCGTGTTGGCCTTTCAAGGAATCTTGAAGATCAGCCTCTTCAGGAAGGCATTTGAGGATCTACCCCAATGATGCCAATACATTAGAAGAGAATGTGTTGATTATTCTGATTCTTAGAATAATCTGAGAATCAGATTATTTTTTTGCTTAATGCAAACTGCTCAGAGATATTTGGAATTGCGTGACTACAACAAACAGGAAGTCATTAAAATCATTAAACTTCGGCTTACTTAACAAAGGGTTTAATCAATTGGCTGAATGGAAGCCCATCCATACAATGCAGTAGTTGTGTTCAAGGCTTCTGTCTATACATATTTGCTGGTTTTATCTTGTTGAAGATAAACTTTTGACCATTGACCCTTTGACCTTCAACAGAGAGTGGTTTTTGTTGGGAGTTGCTTTCTGGAGGCCACAGATACAGCACATCTGGAGGGCATCTCGTTGGGAACAGGGATCTTCTTTGGCCACCTCCTTGGAGAGCAACATGACTGTGTGGTCTCTGGGGACATGTGTCGGTTCTAAGCAAGGCTGAAGAGCATCTTGCCCACTACTTGGGCCAGCTTTCACTAAAGCGTGCACGGGCGAGGCAGTCCCAAAGGTACTTTTCAACTGGACCTTCTTGTTTTTTTTCCTTGAAAACCTTTTGCTTCTCGTCCCAGTTCTGGATTTCTTCAGTTCTGAAGAAGCTTCTTGGATGAGATGCGAAACGTTTCCAAGGGGAAAAACCCAAGAAGGTCCAGTTGCCTTCTGAAAAGCACCTTTGGGACAACCATGACCTGGATGATTGGGAAGCTCCGTAAACACGGGCGAGGAAGGCTCCTCAGAGATCTGTCAAGACGTGACTGCAGTTTCCTGGTCTCCAGCCAGAAGGAAAAGTAGAGTCCTTGCTTCAGCGAGCCAAATTAGAACTGTTGGGGGGGGGGAGGGCAGATTTGCCACCCTGTTGCATGAAATGTTGTTGGCCGTCCTTCTAGAGGAGGGACTGAGAAATGGCCCACGGGGAGCTGCACACTTTCGTCTCCCATTGTGAAGTGTGGCTTATTGCCTTTGGAATCTGCAGGTTGCAAATGTCTGCCGAATAATTACGCCTTAATTTATGATAATCCCAGGAGTGCAGGGCAGGAAGGAGTCGAGGCACCTGTTCCTGTCTCCCTCTTGGGATTTCTTCTTAGCGGAATGGGGGAGGAAGGCGAGGGACTCTTTTCAGCAAGGCCAGGCAAGGAGAGGGGGGTCCTGGCGGCTGCCTCCATCTGCGTTGTCTGCAGATTTAAGAGGGGGAAAAGAAAGAAGGTTGCGTGCTTTAATAACCATCCTTCATACTGGGCTAACTTTTAAAACTTTAAGCTATGCTAATTGAGAAATTCTGGGAGTTGAAGTCCTAAAGTTACCCAATTTGGAGACCCCTGGTCTAAGAGATTCTCCATATAGGTAATGGATACAGGTGATCCATGACCATCATGGAGCCCAGAATTTTTGTCACAAATCATGATGGCCATAAGTTGAGGCCTCCGTATGACCGGATCTGATTTTACGAATGGTTGTTAAGCGAGGATTATTTGTATAGACTTGTGTGGATGTCAACAGTGGCTAGTATATCTGTAATGCGGCCTCCCTGTCCAGTGGCAGGCAGTTCCTGGATGCCAAAAACTTTTTCAGGAGGCCCAGAGCTGAACCTACACAGCTAGGCAGCTTTCCTACACCCTAAATTAGGAAGATGGCAGTCATGAAAGGAACAGACCTGATGGATCCCGGATCTTTGATTTCACATCCCAATCCCACAAAGGACCCTCATTCAGTGACATTGTAGGAGGACAACCTTGACAGCCTTTGCATTGTAGGAGGACAACCACATAATGTACATGTTAATAAAAATCAGGAGGCCCTACACACATTTTAAGTAGTGCTTGTGCCTTTTAATACCTGTGGTTGCCTGGAAAAGGTGCTCTCTAGGTCCACTTAAACAAACGGTGACTTCGGAGCGCCAGGTGTGCTGCATTCCAAAATATCTTCTCTTTTCCGAACTACATGATGGAGCTTGTAGCTCCGTCAACCACTGCCGCGTCTTAAACCGAAGCATGCCCAAAAATGTGTTTATTCAGAGGGCCTGCACACAAAAGCGTAACTGTTTATTAGGGAATTGTTCCTAAAGCCCACATTCCCCCCCCCCAACATTGCACGCACGCAAACATCCCCTACAAGAAACCTGCACAAGAATTAATGCGAAGGTGTGGGTGGATGAGAGAGTTTGCAAAACAGAACCTCAAGCCAAACCAGCACCCCAAAGGAATCACCTGCCTCGGTATCTAGTGTGACCCCCCCTGGCTCCCTCCATCCCGAAAGAGAGACATAATAAACAGGGAACCTTGGCCTCCTTCAAAGGCTGCCAAGAACCTGCTTAAATGGTACCAACTGACGAGCCTCTTTTAAAATTCAGACATGGGATCTTGCGCTGGGGTACTGATCCAACACTCCTTTTGTTGCCCTAACCGTGCCGTTCCCTTCCTCTTTCCTCTTCCCTCCTCCTCTTTCATTGTTTTGCTAACATCACTTCCTCCCCTGGCCCCTGGGGCTGAGTGTCAGAAGACATTAGTCACCAAGGATGAGGGCTGTGTGTGTGTGGGGGGGGGGTGTATCAGAAACCTGAGTAAAGGTTGGTTCTCCCTCTATCCCCCCCTCCTGATCCCTTCCCTCTCTTCTACTCTCCTCTCCTTTCACCTTCTCTTCCATCTTCCTTTACCCTTTCCTCCTCCTCCTCCTCCATCCTCCTCCTCCTCCTCCTTTTTAAGGCAAACAATAGTTTTGCACTGGGTAATCTGAAGAAGTGTTGCGCGAGGGCTCCTTG
The DNA here is from genome assembly GCF_016545835.1 of Crotalus tigris. Lineage (NCBI taxonomy): Eukaryota > Metazoa > Chordata > Lepidosauria > Squamata > Viperidae > Crotalus > Crotalus tigris. The sequence continues at coordinate 25,249 of NW_024097198.1, forward strand.
GGGATCCTGGGAGCGCCAGTCCTTTGCACCGTTGGGAGATCTGACTTGAATGCCTGCACCTGCTGTGTGGTCTAGCAAGGGCTGGTAATGACTAATAGAGAAGTTCTCTGCACAGTCTGGTTCAGGAAGGAGGTGCGTGTGTGTGTTTGTGTGTGTGTCTCTGTCTTTGTCTTGTTCTTTTATCTCTTTCACCCCTTTCACCCGTAGGTTGCATTTCCTGAGCTTTTGAGGGCTAAAAGCTAGCACGTGAGTCAGTCGATAGGATGAGGCCAGTCTATGAGAGGACTCCTTGCAGCACTTGGCATGGTACTTCCCCCCCCCCCTGCCCTTGGCTGCATTTTGCCAGAGTTCAGCTCTAGGACAAGTCGAAGAAAGAAGATTCACCCCTTCCAGCTGTCCCCCTTGACTATCTCCCCATTTTTTTATCATCCCAAAATAAAGACACTGTCTTAGGCTGAACAGAGACTTCCTCTTAAAACTGTGCAGGCAGTTGTGTTGGCAATGGGTGTCAAAACTCTTTATGTTTTGAGGTATCCTTTGAATTATCAAAGAAATTTAGTAAGGCCAACAGGGAATTTAACATATTGGCCTGGATCCTGATTTCTCCTATTCTAATAACAAAGAATTAGTCCAAGTCAGCCCTGATTGATGGGTCAGTTAGGAGGATTTGCAAGCAGCCCCTCAAGAAAAGTCTGAAATCTTTTTTTTTTAAGTTGGATCCTAAACTTAGAAGCTTTTTTGGTTTCTACCATCCCCCATGTGGTTTCTGAAGATGAGAAAGTGGAGGGCTGTAGCAAGCATTATGGAGGACCTTCATAAGCTGACATGTGTACTTCTTTGTTGAGAGTCTTTATTAAGAACATGAGAAAGATAAGGTGCAGCTTCTCAGCCCCACAATATCTGGGGAGGGTGAGGCCCCACCCCACTGCATAAGCAATTCTGGCTGATGTCTCCAAAGTTCTCAGGTGTGCCTCAGAGATGTCTTGCAATAGTCATTCCAATTGTGTCTACATTGGGTGGTGATGTTTGTCTGCAACATTTGTGTGGAGGTTCCGTCAACAAATCTGGAGACTGTCAGGAAGGGAAAGGATGTTTGTTGGCTTCCCTTCTCCCGCTCCCTTGGCCCTCTGAGGTTTCTGCTAATGGCTTCCATTCAGGGAGCTGTCTGATAATGATGAAAGAATCCCACACATTTGCAAGAAGGCAAGGGAATAAATCAGGAAAGCCTGAGGTGATTTGCTTGGCTTTCTTTTAGTCTCTTGCACAGATCTGACTTTCACTTAGTGTCTTGTACAAATCCAGCCTCAGTGATTTATGGCGGTTCTCTCCATCCTTGATGTCCTCTAGGTCAACGTGTCTAAACCTTCTCAAACCAAAGTTGAATTGCTAAGGTTGAGAAATACTGATCTAGGTGAGGGGTCCTTGGTGCTCTCTGATCTTGGTTGTTTCTTGCAGGTGTTTCATAACCCAAATTAGGTAACATTATCAACATTAATGATGTTCCCTAGTTAGGGCATGAAACATTGGCAAGAAAACAACTAAGATCAGAAAGTACCAAGGACTCCACTGTTCTCCTCCTCCTCCTCCTCTTCCATTGTGGTGCCAACACTCCTCATTGCTTCAGGCCTTCCTATATGATCCGTTGGCTAGTTTGTCATTTAGCTGTTTTGGAGCCAGTGCAAATAGTGACATTTGCTGAGCATAAAAATTCAATTAAATTCCAGAAGGTAGATTAAATATAAGTGAATTTTAATAATTTGCTTTAAAGGCTGAGGATTACTGTAGGCGAATGGGAGGAAACGATACTCACGTGACGGGGTTATTTTTTTGGCACCGATATAAGGGATCGCTAGCCGAATGTAATTAATCTCATTAACTCTTTGATTGGGTGTGAGGTCAGGGAGAAGAAGGAAGGGCCATGTTTGCACGGGTTGGATTTAAGTCCTCAGATATTTTGCTGCACAAAAGATCAGGAAGTCCTTATCCGTAAATGTTGAGCACCCGAAATTTCTAGGGTATTTTATTTTCGGGGAAAACCATCACTTTGGCTGATGTCTGCCCTGCCCATCTGCCTGTGATAGGGAAGTTTCTATCAACATGTGATTAAAATATATGACTTTCATAAAACCTGCATTGATGGCCATCCTCTCAAACAGTTTTGATGGATATTTTTTTGTGTCTCTATCATTCTCCTTTGGGATTTCTGCCGTACAGCATGGTCTAGGTCTGGATAACTCACCACGGCCAGATCACCACGGCCAACTTGCCATGTGTCAATTCAACGCTGTATTAATCATTTCATTCAGCTACTTTTGTCACTGGTGACCACATTTTTGTCAAAAGTTATTGTAACTCTTGTATTTTTGGATTGACTTTCTTTATTTTAATATTATTGACCACGGTTCCATCGAAATGAATTTAACTTTTCTATTTGTTGAATTGTCCCCTGGCAAGCTGGCTGTGGTGAGTTAGCCGTGGTTAAGTTGTCCCATCCTGTTTCAATGGCATCTTTGCCGTTTTAATCTCCCCTCCACTCTTACACCCCCAGGAGAGAAGTTGGCAGTAGATTTTATTTTTAGTTTCTGATGGCACAAAACGGGCAGAAATGGTGACGTCTCGCCTAGAGAGCTTGTTTGGCACCCAGTGGGCCCATCCCTTCTGCCGTTGTTTTGCCTGAAAGAGCTGAAGTGTCCACCTAGAAGAATAAATGTGTTGGATATCCCACTGCCCAGCCAGTCGGCCTCTTTCCAATAGGCACGGACAGCAGGCCGTTCCCATCTGGCTTACTGTCGCACATAGTGCCAAGATCACCTGTCTGTCTGTCAAGAAGCGGGCTCGGTTGCCCTGGTGACAGAAAAGGTGGACTCCAAATTGCACTCGGTGAGAAGCCCAAATCTTTTGTGTGTGTTTGTTTGTTTGCTGGCTGCTGGCAAATTCAACCCACAGTCTAGTTTCATATCCTGTAAGCAGCAAACCTTGGCTCGCTGACCTTGTTTTTTCAGAGTCAGAGGGGAATTTATATTTGGCTCGAAGGAGTCTTTCATTGCACCTAGTTTTTTGGGGATTTTAGATGTCCCTGTGAAATTGCATGCTGATGAAGGAAAGTTGATCTGGGAGAAGATGCCAGTGGAACGTTAAGGGAAGAAAAATCCAAAGAAATGGGAAATCTTGGTAGACAGAAACTCCAAATAATCCCGAACTTGCCCTGATTTTCTCTGGGGTAACAACCATCAGAGAGAAACTCTGGATAGGCTGTCAATATCATTATTCCGCCCTACAATAATAAAGGAACTTCCTGAAATCCCTGATGGATCTGTTTCTTAGCCTTGCCTACCTTGAAGAACTGAAAGGCCTGAAATAAAATCCTTGCCCTGCTCTCCAGCTCCTCTTGACACCTTGCTACCTTTTCTATCAGGGACACATGTAACATGTGAATGTGGAGGGGAACACCCCTGAACGTGTGAGGGGTGCACTGTCTCCACAGCTGCCCCTAATGGGCAGCAGGCTGGTTGCAGTTGCATCCACCTGGTTTTTTTCGTTGCTTCAAACCATTTTTTTTCTCTCGTGCTTCCAGAGAAGAACCTCAGCCAACATCTTGCTTTTGGGTGGCTGCTCCCCACAGGGACCTGTGCGATCTCCCCCTACCCAAGTCCACCTGCTGATCTGGTCCTCCTGCTGGCAGACCTTCCATCCTGGATGGGGGAAGGCCTCCGTAGACCCCAGGCCTCATTTTCTAGAGAGAGCCAGGCCTTCTTGATGCTTCCTGCCCCGACGTTCTCCAGTGGGCAAAGCCATCTGCCACCTGCTATGCTTGGCCCCAACCCTGGCCAAGAGTCACAGCTGCTTTGGGGAGCCAGCTCCCAGCCCTGGCTTTGTGCTTTATCCATTCTCATGCCTGTGGATTTTGGATGGCGTCTTGTTCAGTGGCCACCCGGAGTTCTTGGACCATCACAGCTTTGGAGAGTGAAGGGAAAAATCTGGCCTCCATTCTATGCCATCTCTGTGCTGCCTCTCTCCCCCCCCCTTATGCTTCCAGCCGAGAGAGAGGTCCAAGCATGGTTTGCACACTAAGGCAGCTCAGTTGGTGCCATTGCCCAACTGCCAGTCAGATGGACATTTTAGATGGGGAATTTCTCTGTCCTTGCATTTTGGAAGGCAGAACATCTTTGTTGCGAAGGAAGGATCCTATTCGTCACTTGCTGCATTCCTTTCAGGGGCTGAGATAAATTCATACTTGTGCATGTCTCCACATTGGCGTGGTTGTGTAATTTACATTTATGGTGAGCCAGAATTGGTTGCCTGCAAAGGAGAATTCCAGTGAATATTGGCTGGTGGGATCTGCTTAAAATGTGAAACAAAGGAGCTGATGGGTGGCAGTCAAGGCTCTCATAGTAGCAATCACATAGAGAAGAGGCAGTCATTAGCCCTGGTAAGTGAGTAACAAGAGGGGATGGAAATGGTGGTCCAAACCAATTGTGGCACAGCAGATTGTATACTCCTCAGACATAGGAAGTTGGTAGAGATGGACCATGGCTTTTATCTGTGACGGCCACCACTGTGCTCCTTACGTTGTAGACCAGAGAAAGAGTTGCTAGGTCAACCTGAAGTTACTCAATGTACCAGAGTGATTTGTAAACATGTAGTTTGCTACATTTATCAAGACAACAACTTGCTTTTCTTTCTGCTCCTCCTTTTAATCTCAGGCATGGAGAAGGAATCAGAAGGACTGACATCTTCTCCTTTGAAAAATTGGGATTGATTGCTTCCTCATCTCCACAGTCCTTTGCTGAAGACCACTGCTTAAATGACTGCTTCTCAATGTTGGCTGCTTGAAGATGGGTGGACTTCAGCTCCCAAGTGTGCTGGCTGGCTGGGGAATTCTGGGAGTTGAAGTCCACCCATCTTCAAGCGGCCAAGGTTGAGAAACGCTGGCTTAGATCCGTGCGGTGGTTGCAAATTACTGGAGATTCTTTGTTTGTAAACCTGTAGGTGGAGCAGGAAAGTACCTAGGAGTTCTCCCGAGTGAGGAAGGTTTAGGGGCCCACCCTTTAGGTGGGGATTTTCTGCTGGAAAGAGGCTGAGATTAATGATCCAAGGTCTTTGTTGAAGACTTTGAGCCTGCTTCCTGATACCTCTACAATGCTTCCTAGAACTGAAACATCGACTTGGGTTGGAAAATGAGAGATCTCCTTGTTCTAGAGCAGGGGTAGGCAACCTTGGCCCTTTTATGACTAGTGGACTTCAACTCCCAGAATTCCTGAGCTAGCATGGCTCAGCTTGGAAACCTCTCCCATTCCCCTCAGCATGGCTGGCTCAGGAATTCTGGGAGTTGAAGTCCACCAGTCATAAAAGAGCCAAGGTTGCCTACCCCTGTTCTAGAGCAAGACAGTTCAAGTCATCCACACACACCATCTACCCTTCCGAGCCCAGAAAGATGGCAGAAAGATGGCACTCTGAGCCAGTATTGTTTTCATGGACTGGTAGCTTCTCACAAAGTTTCCAGAATAGTCTTCTTTGGTCACCTAAAGTTGTCGGTGATTGATTCTGCAACCTCCCAAGCATAACACTTATGCTCGGTATAACTAGTCCTCAATTTACAACTGGAACGGAGCCTGCCCATTATGATCACAAGTTGTAATGTTCGTAAAGCGGGTCACTACAGGATTGGACCTGCTTTTATGACCTTTTTGACGGCAGTTATTAAGTGAACGCTGCAGTCATAAAGCAAGCACCGGACTGGTAAAGTGAACTCATTGTTTGCTGTGGGCCTTTTTTTGCCCAAAACCAAGGGTAAAGATAGTTTTGGGCATAAACATTGTAAAAACGTGGTTGTATTATCGCAAGATGCCTCAAACAGTGGTAAATGTGGATTTTTGAATGATCAACAGGTAATCTGTGACAAGTGGAGGAAAGGGGCAGCCATTGGAATTTTGGAACTGGGTTACAAGGGCATGTGTCATAATTCTGAACGGTCACAAAGCCATTGGTTGTAAGTCAAGGACTGAGGGGTCCTTGGTGCTCTCTGAGCGGGGTTGTTTTCTTGCAGAGGTTTCATTATCCAAACTAGTTAACTTCATCAGTGCTAGAGGAGAGAGAGAGAGAGAGAGAGAGAGAGAGAGAGAGAGAGAGAGAAGAAGGAGGAGGAGGAGGAGGAGGAGGAGGAGGAGGAGGAAGAGGAAGAGGGAAGAGGAGGAGGAGTCCTTAGCAACATCTGCAAGAAAACAACAATGCAACATCTGCAAGAAAACAATGAAGCTCAGAAACCACCAAGGACCTCAACCGTTTAACCCAGAGCTACAAAAATTCTCCTTTATAAGTTGAAAACTCTCTGTAGTTTGAGTTATAGCATCCCATCTTCAGCTGAGCCAAGCCAATATATACTGCAAGGGAAGACCTAAAAAACTTGCAACACACTGTTGAAAGCAGATACAGCACTTGGCCACTTAAATAATGAAGTGTACGTACATATACACACGCACATTTTTTAAAGCGATAGGCACTCAGACCTGTGGCAGTTGGCAAAGGACCTATCAGAAGAGAGACGGGTCTCTTTCCTCATACATGGGAAGGAATGCCTCTTTCAAAACAATTTCTTCTGCCAGAGACTCATGAATAATTTGAGATCCATTGGCAAAATACACCAGGATGCCTTTTCTTGAGAAGAATTGGATTCCTTCATTTGGATGCAAATGTATGCACATTTAATTGATCACTCAGTTCAAGGCATAGGCTACGATTTCATTTACCAGGTTACAGATGTAATAACATTCTTGCTGGGTGTTAAACAGGGCTGTGGTTAGCAAAACCTGGCCACCATATCCATCCAGAGGATTTTTTTTTTTGTTCCGGAGCAGGTCAGCATCTCTCTGTGCGTACAGTATCCCAGGTTCAACATTCAGCATTTCCCTTTTTTAAAAAAAAAAATAAAGAAAAGTTATATTGGAAGGGATGAAAAACCCCTTTTATGAGGGTGGGAGGAACCTGGAAAACTGTAGTCAGAGAAAGAACCATAATTGCCCAAGTTGGCATTCTCCAAATATTTTGGAAATAAAAGTAGTCCTCAATTTATGACAGTTCATTTACTGACCGTTCAAAGTTGCAGCGGTAGGTACTGGAAAAAGTGCCATTGCAGCACCCCCATGATCACTCAGACGCTGGGCAAGTGACTCGTATTTATGACGGTTGCAGCATCCCGGGGTCACGTGATCCCCTTTTGCGACCTTCTGACAAGCAACGGATTGACTTTGTCAGTGATTCACTTAACAACTGTGGCAAGACAGGTCTTCAAATGGGGCAAAACTCACTGGAGAACTGCCTCACTTAGCCACAGAAATGTTGGGCCCAATTGTGGTCGTAAGGCAAGGGCTACCTGTTCCGGACGTGCCATGTGGGAGACGGCAGCTGACTTGATTTGCGTCACGACCTGGGTGCAAGCTGCTGGATCAATCTGGCAAGATCTTGGTCACGTCTTTTTCTGGGAACCTCAAGCAACACATGTTTGCACATGTGCCTGTATTAAACACACAAAACTCTTCCCTCCTAACGTGGGGCAGCGATTGTTAGCAGATGGTGCTGGTATTAGGAAGAGGAAAATACACGCAATAAATTTGCTGTTTGCCAGAGTTAATTTCTTATCCCTAGGTAAAACCTTCCCACTGCCCGACACCACACCATCTGCGTAATTCATAAAACACATTATGTTGCGACTGATGGGCGGTGCGCGAGCATGTTGCGTTTCACGCTCACGGGTCTGTAGCGGACTTGGGGAGAAATACAGTGGAGGAATTTTGTTTGGATCTGGGCCTTTGTTTTCTTCCTGGCGGTCCCTTGTTCGGTCACCCTGGTTTCCCTAGTTCAGTGGTTCTCAACCTGTGGGTCAGGACCCCATTTGGGGTCGAACGACCATTTCACGGGGGTCGCCAAACAAGGCTATCCGCCATTTTTCCCCCCTTTTCTTTGGCCACGCCCCTGGCACCCGGTGATGTATAAGTGGTTGGGGGTCACCACAACATGGGGAACTGTATTATGGGGTTGCGGCATTAGGAAGGTTGAGAACCACTGCCCTAGTTTATTCTGCTTTATTTTCAGGAGACACGGGGTGAGGTTGGCATTGCAATGGGCTGTCTCGGAAACCTTCTCTCGAACGCTGACCGCAGCTAAAAGCAGCAGTGCTCAGAAATTAGTTAATTAGGCGGCCCTCAATTTAGGACCGCAGTTAAACCCAAGATTTCAATTGCTAAGTGGGACAATTGATAAGGGAGCTGTGCTCCATTTTACGCCCTTTCTTGCCACAGTTCTTAAGTGAATCACTGCAATTCTTAAGTTAGGAACACGGTTGTTAAGTCAATCTGGTTTCCCCGTTCAGAAGGTCAGAAGGCCGCAGAAGGGGATCACGTGACCCTGGGACACTGCAACCATCATAAATATGAGTCACTTGCCCAGTGTCTGAATGACCATGGGGCTGCTTCAATGGTCGTAAATGCAAAAAATGGCCATCGGTCACTTTTTCCAGTGCTGTTGCAACTTTGAACGGTCACTAAGCGAGGACTACCTGGGCATAGCTGTTCCATCTGAGCAACTACAAAGAGCCAGAGGCAGGGATTGAATACACAACTGGATTCTGGAATTAATTCTCCAGAAAAGCGGTGTTGATGACTCATAGTTTCCTCAGAGCAAAAGTGGGGGGGAAAGTCACTTTATCATTCCTGCTGGGGAGCCAGGAGGAAGCGGATTCCGCCGAGAGGCATCCAGTCTGCAGAGTTCTGGATCTTAACCCGGATTCCTGCTTGAGCCTACCCTGCAGGGCAGTGCGTCAGGCTTGCAAGGGAGATGCGCTCAAGAAACAGGCATGGCAAATAGGTTAGGAATGCTCTCGACTGCTTTAGGGAGCCTCGAAAGCATGTCCAAATTTCCCCGTGTCCGATTCTTGGCATTTCTCTGGTCTCTCCACATCTTCCGATCTTGCGCGACTTCTTTGAGTGGTTCTCTGCTCTGGCTGGTGACAGTTTCGATGGTGTCCAGCCACCGTGTTTTTAAGAAGAGACTGGACAGCCACTTGTCTGAAATGGTATAGGTGCTCATGCTTGAGCAGGGGGCTGGACTAGAAGACCTCCAAGGTCCCTTCCAGCTCTATTCTGATTCTGTTCTTTGAGGACCTGGTTTCCTTTTACTGCTAACTCTTCCAAGCACAATTGCTTCTCTAGTGAATTCATCCCCCCCCCCCACATGACATGGTGGCCAAATTAAGTGAGATCGCAGTTTTGTGATCTTGCCTTCTAGTGACATGCCTGGTGTTGTTTGTTGCTTGTTTGTCACCTTTGCTGTCCAAGGAATACGCAGGAGCCTTTTCCGGCACCACAGCTCAAACAAGTTATTATACCAAGCAAAATCAAGGCGGGGTTATTTAGAATTCCTTTCTCACGCTTTGGTCATTCACAAGACTGAGCAATCTTTCCTGGAAGCCCCTCCCTTCAATCTTTGCTCATTCCTTCCTCCTTCCCAAGGCCCGACATTCCTTCTTGGCATTCCCACATCCCTCTTGAGAAGGACAGTGGCACGGTAGCAAAACTGCTTTGCGTAAAGAAAGATTTCAGCCTCTCGACAGACACTATTATCACCTCCAGCGCTGTGACTTGCGTCCTGAATTTCTATGAACGTGGCAGTCAAAATTTGGGAACGGCCTCCCTTTTTGCTTCAGGGCTTGAAGAGCCAGGCCCATCAGGTAGATTGGAATGCAACTCCCATCCTTCCCAGCCGCTACGGGCAGGGCTTGTCTCAACAGCGGAAAGCATGGTGGGCTGAATGCAAGGCTCTGTTGGGCAGGCAGGCTGTAAAATAAGAAGCATTGCAGTTCAGTCCAAGGGAATGGAGGACGTTCCTCTATTGTGGGGTCCTTCTCTGATCAGCTCTTTACCACCACCACCCCCTGTAGGTGTCCCGAAACAGGAGCAAGCTGTTCAGATTCTCCAGATTCTCACATTGCATCGGAGGTTGTGACATGATAGCAGGGGTGGTCAATAAGAGAGAAGCAACCTGGGACTAAGAAGAAATTTCCTGACAGAACAAATAAACAGTGGAGCGGAAGTTGTGGTTGTGTCATCACTGAAGACTTTTAAGAAGAAACTGGACAGCCATTTGTCTGAAACGGTATAGGGTTTCCTGCTTGAGCAGAGGGTTGGACTAGTACAGTGGTTCTCAACCTTTTTAATGCCGCGACCCCCAACCGGTCGTGAGTCGAGGACTACTCAACCGGTCGTAAGTCGAGGACTACTCAACTGGTGCAGCACCGTTTGCAGAATGGGACTTTTGGCGGGCTCAGCAGGGCAGAGACAGCCTGGACAATTCCTATTGGCTTTTGAAAGCCAATAGAATTAGACTCTATTCAAGAGAGTCTATTCTATTGGCTTTCAAGACCCAATAGAATAAAAGGGAGTAGCACAGCTAAGGAAAAGGGAAAAAAAATGGCGGACTGCGTTGTTTGGTGACCCCCGTGAAATGGTCGTTCGACCCCAAATGGGGTCCCGACCCACAGGTGGAGAACCGCTGGGCTAGAAGATCTCCAAGGTCCCTTCCAACTCTGTTATCCTGTTAAATTCTGCCCCCTTCCCTGGTCAAGATCAAATCTCTATCTTGGCTGACCAGCTCCTCCTCCTCTCCCTTCCCAAACCAGGTGATTAACAGGTCTTTCATTGCTGCCCTGTTCACCCTCTGTTGGCGAGATTGATAGAGATTGCCGCTGATCTTTGCTAGGACAGGCAACGTTATCATTAATACTCCCATTCCCCCCCCCTTCTCGTGACACATAAATCTCCTATCAACTCAGGCAGTCAACGCAGTCTGCCAGGCGCCTTTAACCACACACCCCACCCTTCTCAGTAAGCGCTTGGTGGGGACCGGGAATTTGAGCAAGAGCTTCCCGATGCAACCAAAGGTGGGGGGCAAAGATGTGGGGATGGGAGAGAAGACACCCGTGTCTGCCATGGGGCAGATGCTATCTCCCATTTCTTTTGTGCCCCCTGAGTATTTCAGGACAGTCCAGGGCTTTTTGGGCCAACAGGAGTGTTACCTGCACCTCTGTTTTGCAGGTGAGTTACCGGCACAGAAGCTGCTGCTTCCTTTGTCAAAGCCCCACCATTGCACGTAGGTGTGTTAGCACTTATAAGCGTGCACCTGCCCTCTATTTTTCTGCCTCTTCCAGCTGGGCTCCCGATTGTCGTTCAGTAGGCACAGCCTCTCCATCCCCAATGGGTGCCTTGTAGATCTCCATCCTGTCGGTCTGGCATTCCTGTGCAGAGATGGGGTAAGCCAGTGGTGGCAAACCTATGGCACACGTGCCAGAGGCGACATTCGGAGCCCTCTCTGTGGGCACACGTGCCGTTGCCCCAGCCTTGTCTCCTCCCGTGATTCCCTCCTCACCAGCAGCCCCCCTGGAGGAGAGTCGCCCCCGAGCGTGGCCCACGTGGAGCAGCGCAGCCAAGGACAGGGCAGCCAGGCAGCGTAGACAAGACTCTGCCCTCACACCCCATCATGCACAGTTGATGCTGCAGGGCATGGGCAGAGGGCATGGCCGCAATGGTGCTGCTGGGCTGTCTGGGTGATCTGCGGCGGGCCCTGGAGGCAGTGAGTGGTCCTGCAGACAGGCAGGGTGGGGACAGGTCAGGGGGTGGAGCGGGGGCATGGCCAGTTTTGGGGCACTCGGTCTCCAAAAGGTTCACCATCCCTGGGGTAAGCATTCCAGACTCGGGTGCTCTTTCCAGGTCCTGGGGTACTCCCTGCTGTTCTATGTATGCATTTTTAAAATCTGTGCTGGATATGTGTCCAGGCATGTGCAGAGCCAATCTTAGAGGGCTCAAACTCTGGATGGAGAGGATCCAGGCTCACGTGGAGTAACCAGAGAAGAGAGGAGGAGGGCACAGGAGCAAGCAGAAGGAGATCCAGACCTCCACCACCCAATGTTCTCCTGATGGCCCTGTGGATTTGCCAGCCAACACAAGAGTGGCCTGGGGGAGGCTGCGAGACACTTCCCTAAAGGATTGGCAAGTCCGAAAAGGAGGGGTGGACAGCTCTGACCTCGGCAGATGGCCTGCTCAGAGACCTCCTGGGGGGGGGTAACGTCTCTCTGAACCTCTCCAAGCCCCGGCCAAGTCAGACCGAGGCGGGAGGCGCATGGCTTGTGAGCTTGCAGAAGGCTTTTGCGAAAAGGCAAGGCGCAGAGCGTAGGCCTCCTGGAGTTTTGGCTTGATTGTGCCCTCCCCTTGAGGCAGCCCTTGACAGAACCGACCCCCAGCCCCAGCCCACCCTGGGTCCCCTGCCTTTGCTCTTTCTTGCCCCTTCCTTTGCCCCCCCCCTTCCGTCTTCTCTTTTCATCCCCTGTGCCAGCTAAAGCCTGGGCGAATGTCTAATCTCCAATTTTATTCGTTAGAGCTCCAGCCTGATTTACATAATCCACATAATCACCCCGGTTTTAATTGCCCACAACTCTGCGGAAAGATCATGTGGTTAAGTAGTAAATCATAATTAGATAAATAATTGGTTTGGCCACAGCAAGCTGCTTTGTTATACCTGCCATCTGCTGGGCAAGTCCCCCCCCCCTCCCTTTCAATTAGAACAATGGGCCTCGGATGGCCCCTCCCCTTTCTTATCTGCAAAGGGGGCAATGGAGGGGGTTGGGGGGGTGGGAATGATGGAGCCTGGATCCCTGCCCAGTCTCTCTCTTTCTCTCTCTCTCTCTCTCTCTCTCTCTCTCTCTCTCTCTCTTTCTGTGCATGGCTGTTTCCCATCCTTGCATCCTTCACAGATGCATTAGCCATTTATTAACTGAGCCGGCTTATTGCATCAGAATGAGAAATTTGACTTCTTTGCATAAAAGGGAGAGTGGGAGGGGGAGTGCAGGGGAGCTGCTGCGCTGGGAGGGAAATGTGTAGCCCTCAGGGTCTTCCCATTAGTTCTGCTCCACTGGCGGATCCATAGGGCCAGATTATGCATGTGGTGAAAGAGAGGGGGGGGAATGACAATTATCTGGAGGGGGGAAAGTTAGCTCACCTGATCACCCTCCCCAAGAGCTAGCCAAGGAAGAAATCTCTCTGGGGGGTGGGAGGGGGCTTCCAAGAAACTGACTTTGGAAGTGTTTGGGGGTTTTATTTTAAGAGGAGGCTTCCTTTGTGGGGTTGCATGTCTGTGTATTTTAAAGGGAAGGGGCTGATCTTGTCATCACGGGGGGGGGACTTTTAATATTTTTGCAAATCTCCCTGGGTCCTTTCTGAGCTCAAGTCCCCCGTCATTTAAGATCTCGGTCTGCAGAGAGCTTTACAGGTGGTACTCTTGCCTCCAGGAAACTTTTAATCTCTCTCATTCACACGCGTCGTTCTCTCTTCCTTCCCTACTGAGTTCATCTAATGGTGCCTCTTTCGCCACCACAAAAAAGCAAGACAGAGTTCACAATGAGTTGACTTTGCTGAAAGTGGAGCCCTGGCCAGACCAGAAGGACACGTGGGTCAAGAGTTAAGGGCAGGTGGGCAGGGATGTTTCAACCAGTCCAGCTGAATTTGCAAGTGCCTTCCTCCAAGGCAGAGAACACGTTCTCTTTTCTTGCCTCTCGAACTGTCTTGCTCTTTTTTTCAGATCAGTCTGCATTTTTTGGGCTTTCCTCATCTCTCCTCTCTCTCCTCCGCCTACTTTTTAAAATTTATTACTGCAGATGTTTGCACGAAATCAAGATCTTTTGTTGGCGAGCTGTATTCCCTTCTCTCCCGTCTCCTACCTTCCCGTGTGTCTTCTCCAATGTAGAGAAAGGGCCATGAAGCCCAAGTCCCTCAAAACCGGCGTGGGATGCACAAGGAGCTGGGAAAGGTGGGCTGGGACTGAGATTCAGAAGGTCATGAATCCCAGGGAAGGTCCCGTCTCAGATGGTGTGGAGGGTTGGTTTCCAAGTGTTTCATTACCAGGCTAAATAATGTCTTCAGTGGAATTTAGGGAATGCCAGTGTTGGCGTTCTTCTACTTGTAAGGGCTTTGTGTGGTCAGTAGTGATGGGAGGATCACATCAGGTGAGGGTCTTGTGATGGTCAGGTGTGGGTCACATCAGGTGAGGCCTTTGTGAGGGGCCTTGTGATGGTTCAGATGAGGGTCTTATGATAGGTCTTGTGATGGGTCACATCAGGTGAGGGTCTTGCGATGGGTCCAAAATTCCAACATTCAGAAACCAACCCACAAGCTTGGAGAACAATTCTCCACCCTCATCCTACACCTGAGCTACAGATATTGCATGCTTTCTCGCGTTACGTTTCTGCCCCGGACTCAAGATTCCTTTTATCAGACCAATATCTTGGGTTGTGGCTTTTCCTTCTGTTCCTCAAGGTCATTCCTTCTTCTCATTATAAACAGCAAACACGTGCAATCTAAATAGGAATGGAATGACCCTACCTGTCCTTTTTAAATGCACGAGCACCTTGGTCCTTAACAAGACAGTGATGAATAATTGAAATGCCCAGATAGAATCTTCAAGGAGGAAGAGGTGAAGTTCACGTCTCTGCTCGGGACAGGAACCTGAACTAAAATCATCTCCGAAAAGCCATCGGGGTAATTCTGCCCCAATCTGCTACTCGCCCGCTGCTCCTTGATGCATACAGAGGGCTCAGAGCAGGGAGCGATGGAGACATCCCCCTTGGTGCCCTCGCGCCCTCTGCAAATTGCTTGCCAAACACGGGCAATCTGCCTGACTCTCATTTTTCCGGTTGCTCTCAGAATAAAAACCCTTATTAAACCGGCTTGTCGTCATTTAGCAGATCAGTGATCCACAGCCGGGCGATCGGTGACAGAGCCTGTGAAAATTGTGTGGGTTAAACGAGTGGCACGGCAAAGGCAGGAGACGCCGGCTTGTGGCGGGGAGAGTGGAAAAAGCTCAGTGCGGCTTCTTCAAACTGGCAGGAAGCCTATTAAACAAGTCCAGCCAGTTCTCACGACCACAACTGAGCCCAAAGGTCACGTCGTTAAGTGAGGAACTTGTTAAGTGAGCGTTGCCCCGTTTTGTGACTTTTCTCACCACGTTTGTTAAGTGAATACACTTTCAGTTCTTAAATGAGCGACACAGTTGTTAAGCGAATCTGGTTTCCCCATTGATTTTTGCTTGTCAGAAGGTTGCAAAAGGGGATCAGCTGACTCCGGGACACAGCAACCGTCAACTAAATATGAGTCAGTTGTCAAGCATTCGAATGTAAATGTGAGTCAGTTGTCAAGCATTCGAATGTAAGCCACGTGACTGGGGATGCAGCTACGTTCATAAGTGTGAAAAATGGTCATGTCCCTTTTTTCCAGCATCGTTGTAACTTGGAACAGTCACGAAATGCACTGTTGTAAGTCAAGGATTCCCTCTACCTACAGCTAGCCTGGGGTGCCTGAAGAATCTTCTCCCCACCAGCTCCCATAGGGAGCAACAGGGCAGGCAAGGCAGCGATCTCAGTTCTTAAGCCAGGGGTTCCAAACTCCTCTTAGCCCCATAGGAAGTCCCCAGCAGTTCTTCCTGCAAAAACCAGCTTGGGAGAAGTAGAGTTAAAAATCAGGTCCCTACAACCATGGAAGTTCCGAAGGTGCATCCTCCATACACAATCTCCTGTTTTATTAGCCCAGCACGTTCTAGGCCTCCCAGTCAGGTTTTGGCAGGAGAAAACTAGAGCCATAGAAGAGGCTTCCAGCTGGATAGAAACAGCAGAGCAATTGCTACGTTGAAGGCCGTCCTAGGTACTTTCCATCAAAAACTGGTTTGACAATCCTGTTTCTTCCACCGGCTAATAATGTTTGCCCAAGACGGAGTTTATTTACCATGGGCTCTTCATTCAGTCAGGCCGTTCTTTCTTCCCGGAGCCTTAGTAGGAGAACAGCTGTCGTTTTCCTCCGAGGAGTCCAGGCCAGGTCAGTGATTTGCATGGACCCAACTTAAAGTTTCTTGGGGATTCTGCAGATGTTCGTTAAAGTTGGATACTTAGAGCTCCTTCCTTGCATGGGATGACAGGTACCGAAGATGGACGGTGCAACCACTTGTCTTGGGAGCTTGGAGTGAGGTAGCCCAGGGCCAGGATTGTTAAAGAAGATGGTTTCATTTCAAGAGGCAGCACTGGCTGTATGAGGGCCTTCCTGTTTTGATTTCTTATTTATCGATTGCAAATGACAAATCAGCCTCGTCCGGGACCCCCAAGCAAGTCAGTGGAAGCTCAGAACAACCTGCCCTTTGCTACATCCAGACCAGGAGACACTTGGGAGGCCTTATGGAAGTGATGAGAAAGACCATTGCTGCATCTCTGCCGGCTGAAATCCTGGGTTAGTCTCTGAGGAGGAGGCTTCTTAGGAGCAGTGAATTAAAGCTGCTCTGATAGTTTGTCTAATTGAAAGGCTGCCTAAAGAGGGAGATTACTGCCGGAATGTTTTTTTCTCCATGCCCTTGTAAGGGTTGGATCAAAGAGGAGAAATGAACCCTTCCCTTGGGAATCACTCTGCTCCCGGCCTCTAGCCAAGGCCCTCGGGAACTGTTGTGTCCTTTCGAGCCAGCAAGGCCAGAGATCCTGAATAACCCCCTTTAAAATCTCGATTCTCTAGAGTAGACCCAAAGCTAGGAGGCAGATAAGTTGATCCCTTGGAAACAGACTGTGTTTTATGGGATTCTTGGTGCTCTCTAAGTTTGGTGGTTTCCCTGCAGACGTTTCATGACCCAACTAGGTAACATCATCAGTGCTGTGTTTTGCCTGTTAGCTATAAATTATTGGGGGAGGGAGAGGGGGCTGAAACAGGAAACATTTTGCGGTGGGAACTTCCAAGCAAGTTCTCAGCTGCCTCCATTTGAAAAGAGAAGGGAGACTTTGCTGGAAGCTTGGAGGGAGGGAGGTTGCATCTTCCAAGCTTTTCTTTTTAGCTTGAGCATCTGTTCTGGTTGCCTGGACAAACTTTCAGGGGCTCCCAGGTTCTGAATGTAGCCATGGGCTTGTAGCTGCGAGATGTGGAAGGGGTGATGATTTGCTAACTTGTCTGACCTGGGAGCCCTCAGGTCTTCTGCCAGCTTCTGTGGGGTATCTCTTTGCCCTGGCTTGGACGTGCCAGCCAAGTTTCCTCACATGAACATGATCAGGGGAGACGTGATCTCTGGGCTCCAAGCAGTCGCCTAATTAATCTGCTAATGAACCATGCTGTTGATATCCTTTGGATCTTTGAAGCAAGAGTCTGAAATGATGCAATCAGCTTGGCGAGAGCCACCTTCTTTCCATCATCACCATCCCGGCCATAATAAATATCAGCGTTGTTGCAACCAGGTGGTATTCCTGCCTAATTTCACCCACGCAAGTCCAGTTCAAACATCTAGGTGACTGATGTAATCCTTTCTTCCTGCTTCGATGGGCAGAGTTGGGGGAAGAGAGAGGGAGAGATTCCAGGAGGTGGTTCAAAATGTTTTGATAGCCAGGTGTTGATGCTTTGGAGCAGGTAAACCAACTTAGGGAGATCTGGCGTTAGTTAGGCTTCTTCGTGGCTTAGTCTGTGGAGGTTCTGTTGGGCGAAGATTCTTCTCTGAGAAGAAGCCCTTGAGCTAAATGGCAGGCCAGAGGCACATCTTTCAGAACAAGCTGGTGAGAGACAGAAAAACGGCGCTTTCTTGCTCCTTTATCTAGTCGATTCCATACTTCACAGCCAGCCACCCCTAAGGACAGACACAGTTGTGGGACAGAAATGGCTTTACAACAGTTTGCCTAGGAACACAGAAGCCTGCAGAGAACCCAACGGCAAAACGGGTAGGTGTGCAATCTCTCCATCTTAATTTTATTGTATTGTGCCTGGGACAGCTCAGGTGTAGGTGGTTACCCAGTTTCATAAGACCTCATGGCACGTATATTCCCAGGTGTTGCATCACCTGGTTGCACCTCCTAATCCATCACAATCTGTATGAAAGGATCCATCACCTCTGGCTACCATGTTTTTCAGGGAATCATGGATCCTCAGTGCTGCTCGTGTTCCAGCCTGCACGCCTTAACTGTCATATTCTAGAGGCCTTCAAGTTTGGCCATGAATTAAACTCCTGTTTAAGGTGTGGGATAGAAGTAACCTGTGGAGCCTGTTATACCTGTGCTTCACAGTATTATGGCTGTATTCTGCTCATGGTAAACTGTTAGTGTGGCTTGCAATCTTCATCAAGGTGTGAGGGTGTTGATCTTGGCTTCGATGACTTTTGAGGTAGATCCTAGTTAATGTAAAGAAGATGCTGAGATGCTAGAAATAGTACAGAGAAGAGCAACAAAGATGATTAGGGGAGAGGAGGCCAAAACATAAGAAGAGCAGATGAAGGAATTCAGTATGTCTAGTCCAGTGAAAAGAAGGACCAAGTGACATGATAGCACTTCCAATATCTGAGAGGCTACCACAGAGAAGCGGGGGGTCAACCTATTGTCCAAAGCACCAGAAGGCAGGACAAGAAACAATGGATGGAAACTAATCAAGGAGAGAACCAACCTAGAACTAAGGAGAAATTGCTTGACAGTTAGAACAATTCAATAGTGGAACATGTTATAGAACCTTTCTTCCCATGATTGAAGCTGTGGGTGCTCCATCATTGGAGGTTTTTAAGAAGAGACTGGACAGTCATTTGACTGAAATACTCTAGGGCAGGGGTAGGCAACCTGGCTCTTTTATGACTCGTGGACTTCAACTCCCAGAATTCCTGAGCCAGCGTGGCTCAGCTTGGAAACCTCTCCCTTTCCCTCAGCATGGCTGGCTCAGGAATTCTGGGAGTTGAAGTCCACGAGTCATAAAAGAGCCACGGTTGCCTACCCCTGCTCTAAGGTCTCCGGCTTCCAAGGTCCCTTCCAACTCTGCTATTCAGCTAATGTAGATTGTCTTCTTACAGGTAGGGGTCTACACATCTCAGATTTGGGAATTATTTTGCTTTTGGGAAATTCTAAGCCCCACCATCTCTTGTTCCAAAACTAATCCATTTTCCTCGAAATGCATCCTCCCATCTGGCAGATGAAGGGCCCTTGACCATTGGTAGATTGTCATCTTCCTCTTCTGCTCTTTTTTTATTTCTCCCCATGCTCAAGACTCAGCTTCCTTTCTCCCTGCGGGTCCCTCTCTCCCCCCCCCTCCAAATTCACATCCCAGCCCTGAGAAGCGTGGCAGGCAAAATCCATGCTCTGCGTCTTGCTTTCCGCTTTTTTTCTGCTCCATTTGCTGGCAGCCAGAAAGAGAGAATCTCTCCCCGTTGCATTTGGTAATATATTATTAGTTCCGCTGCTTTCGCTCCTGTGAGCTCAAAATAGCTGCGTTCGGAGCAGGCGGTGGGTGGCACGGGTTGAGTTCAATGGCGGCCGATTCCTGAAGGATGCTTGTCTATTATTCACGGCTTTTAGAGGGGCCTGTGCGCTGCCACCGAGGCGAGCCAGCCGGGGGTTTTAAACGCCAGTGCTGAACTCAGATGTGTTCAAGGTCTCTTGGCAATCCCTCTGGGGGGGGGGCAGGTGTGAATTCCTGGAGGGGCCGAGGCTTCGCCAGCTGCACCAGCCTGGCTCGCTGGTAAAGGGCAGGGCAGGCGCTGGAGTCATCCTGATTTATGGCCTCCTCCCCCCCCTCCACTCCAAGCACATTTACCTTGCCTGCCGCTTCTGGGGAGCGCCTATAAATCTCTCACTGCACCTGTCTCCACCGCCTGGTAATTGCTGCATCCTTCAGATGCCAGGCACTTTGAGGCCTGACCTCCATCTTTTATGAGCCTGGGAGAGTGGCTGGGGGTGTGAGGGGGGGCTGTCAGTACATCCAGAGGCCAGGTGGCGCAGACCCTCCCCCAGAGAAATAAGCCCAGAAAGAACAGAAGCAGCGCCAGCAGCTGGAGCACCTGGGAAGGTGGCAGCGTCCGTCCCTTGGAGTCGCTGCAGAAGGAGGCTTGGTTGGTTGGATTTTCGGTAGCTGGCTGGTTGTGGGTCAGGATTTAACAGTGGGGTGCCCATCGTCCGTGCCTACTTAGAAATATTCTTCTCTGTGGCTTGATAATTCCTGGCAAGGCGAATCGGATTCACGCGGATCAGTCTACTTGCAAAGCTTGCTTTGTTTGAACATCTTAATCCTTAGAAGCAAAAGGGGAACATCCTGAATTCAGACTGGCTGATGATAAGATATTTGGGGGAGGGGCAAACCGCCGGGGGGGGGGGGCGCTGTATTACAGCCCCAACGTGATGTCCTTTGGGCCAGGTTACCTGGCCATCCTTGGTGATGATGTATGTTATGGTTCCTATTTCGCCAAGGCAAAATCCTGTGGCTTTGTTTGGAGTCGGCTTAACAAGTGGCATGAATGCAGACAGTCCTCGCTCAGCAAACATGGTTGGGACCAACAACTCCCTTGCTAAGTGAGGCAGTCACTAAGCAAGACACAATGGTGGCTTGCAATTTTACCGCAGAGTTCTCTCTTGATTCTGGTTATTGGAAGCTGATTGTCCCGTCACACAATTGAGATTTGGAAACTTTGCAATGGTCGTAAGTGGGAGGACTGGTCATAAAGCTGCTCTTCAGCACCGCCGTAACTTTGGGCAATTGCTGAACAGGACAGTTATCAAACGAGGACTACCTTTAGTGCTTTGGAAATCACGGTTTATGGCTTCGCATCTCAGGAGAAGTCAGCTCTCAAACGTGTGTGTGTGTGTGTGTGTGTGTGTGTGTGTGTGTTTACAGCTCCTCCCCCCCCCAAGAAGACCAATGCTACCTCACCATCCAAGGATGCTCTCCACACCCTCTCCGAATTGGCAAGCTCGGTCCTTCTGTCTTTTAATTTTCATTTTTAAAGGGGATTGCCACCTGACACTATCCAAGGCTTTCTCTGCGGTTGTGTGGATGCTTTCCTGTTTACCTGGAGGCGCCGATGATGACCTTGCCGTGTGTGATGCAAGGAGCTGCTGCCTTCTCCTGCTTTGTGAGAGGCGAGTCAAAAGGGAGCCTTGAATGGCATCAGCTGTGCCATCCCAAAGAGCAGCTGGGGGGGGGGCTGCTGGGTCCCCTCCCACAAGCTCTTCCTTTCCGTATCTCCTGGCAGGGAATCTTTGCAGGGGGGATCTAGCTGTCCCAGTTCCAGCTGAACTGTCAACCAGATTTGCAACAAGCTTTGCCTGGAAGCGTCCACAGCTCAGGCCTTCCAGGGGATGAGGGGTCACCATGCTGGATTGTGGGGCCAGAAGGGAAATACTGTCCAGCCCAGCAGAAGGGGGGGGGCTTCCTGTGGGAGAGAGATCTTTCCTTGAATGGGGAACCAGGGATGGCTGCACAACATCTGCCAGCATTTCTTCTTCACTGGGCCGGCTCCACGGGGCCCCTGGGAGAAGGAATTCAGCCATCTTTGGAGGTTCTCCTGTGGGCTGAGCAGATCAACAGCTGGCCAGCTGCTGCCTTCTAGTGGTGGCTAGAGGTAGTGCTGCCCCTCTCTTCCATCCGCTTAGAGCAGGGGTTCTCCACCTGTGGGTCGGGACCCCATTTGGGGTCGAACGACCATTTCACGGGGGTCGCCAACCAACGCAGTCCGCCATTTTTCCCCCCTTTTCCTTAGCTTTGCTACTCCCTTTTATTCTATTGGCCTTTGAAAGCCAATAGAATAGACTCTCTTGAACAGAGTCTAATTTCCAAAGTCCCAGTCTGCAAACGGTGCTGCACCAGTTGAGTAGTCCTCGACTTACGACCGGTTGGGGGTCGCGGCATTAAAAAGGTTGAGAACCACTGACTTAGAGGGTGTGAGGTGGTCTGTTCTCCATTGTAAGAGCATCAAAATGATTTGGACTAAAGAATTAAAACCTGCAGAAAGGAGAACTTATCCAATAGGATCCCTGGACCTGAAAGATTTGTGGATTTAGAGACTTGAAGTGTAGCAACCAGACGGTGGCTTCCAGACAGTGTATTCCAGATCCAGACATTAGCCTCTGAGCTTCTAGGCCAGGCGGTCAAGCTGGATGATGGCCTTCCAAACAGAAATGCAGACAAAAGCTGGCCTTGAGCGAAACACCCATTGCCCACAATTAACAAGCCAGTTGTGAAAGGATAGGTGGGTATTGTCCTATCTCTCCTTTCACAACGGGCTTGTTAATTGTGGGCAATGGGAGGGGAGCAGGAATCCGAGAGGCTGGGAGAGGAGAATAGACGGATAAACAATTGGGACAGCAGGCAAATGAGCTGATAGCTTATCTCATAAATAGCAATTTAGCCCAGCTGGAGAGAAAGCGAGAAGGAGCTTGTCAAATCACACAGAGACTCCACCTTGGTGAATTCACTATGCATGAGGCAGGGGAGGTCCTCTTACCATTTCCAA
The DNA here is from genome assembly GCF_016545835.1 of Crotalus tigris. Lineage (NCBI taxonomy): Eukaryota > Metazoa > Chordata > Lepidosauria > Squamata > Viperidae > Crotalus > Crotalus tigris. The sequence goes on from NW_024097198.1 coordinate 47,557, forward strand.
GGTTTTGCATTTAATGCTAAAGATCGCCTATTGAGATCTGGGCAATTCTAGTGTCTTGGTTGCACCCAGTTCTGGACAGGAAGACTGATCTCGTCCCACGGAGGGATCTTCCTAGCGTAATCAGGGCTAAACAAACCAACTTTCATCAGAGCCACAAGGGTTGCCGGCAATTGTGGGAGGGGTCCTTACAGCTTTTTGTTGTGCTTCCATCGGTGAGCCGAAGCTGAGCAGAGGTCTTCAGAACAGAAAAGTTTGTGTCTGGAGATGAACATTGTGTCCTTACACCCTGATGCTATTTTGAGGTTGTGGCAACTGAGAGACATCGCGCTTGAATCGGGAGAATACTGTTTCCCAACCTTGGCAACATTAAGATGGGTGGACGTCAACTCCCAGAATTCCCCAGACCTGAAGATGGGTGGATGTCAACTTGGAGTTGAAATCCACATAGCTCAGAGCTGCTGAGGTTGAGAAATGCTCCCTAGAATATAAAAATAGCTTCCTCCCTCTCCTTCCTTCCTTCCTTCCTTCCTTCCTTCCTCCCTCCCTCCCTCCCTCCCTCCCTCCCTCTTCCTTCCTTCCTTCCTTCCTTCCTTCCTTCCTTCCTTCCTTCCTTCCTTCTTTCCTTCCTTCCTTCCTTCCTTCCTTCCTTCCTTCCTTCCTTCCTTCCTCTCCTTCCTTCCTTCCTCCCTCTCCTTTCTTCCTTCCTTCCTCCCTCTCCTTCCTTCCTTCCTTCCTCCCCTCCCTCCCTCCCTCCCTCTTATTTTTGCCTTCCTAAAGGACCTTTAAGTCACACACACACACACACACACACACACACACACACACACACACACACACGTATTCCCTGGAGAAATCAAAGTGTCTTTCCTCCAATTGCACCCTTCCCAGGGGGGATGATGCTGAACGTCAGAACCGATGCCTTGTTGTCTCCAAGAAGCTGAAGCGGCGGCTGAGGGCGAAGGCGTGCAGAGAGGAGCTGTTCTCTCCCGCCCACTCTCTTCTCCCTTGACAGCCTGCAAGCATCTCATTCCCACTCCCCCCCCCCACAACTGACAAGCGCCCTCCCCTGTCACCCAAGGCAGGCAGACAGGTTTCACTTCTTGGCCTGGGGCGTCTCCCCTTTCCATGATGCCACGGAGGAGGAGATGGCAGCTTCCCAGCGCCTGGTTCACTGCCAGGAGCGAAATCAAAGGCCTGGGCAGCGCCAGCCAGCGTGGTGAAGCCTGGCAAGTGCTGACAAACACGCTCGCTCAGGATTCTCGGAGGCCGTTGGAGAGACACACCTGCATCAGGCAAAGCGATACCGGGGAGCCAGGTGCTAACTGGGCACAGCCAGCTTTTCAGGGAACGCTGCTTCGGCGTCAGGGGCTCCGGAGAGAGAGACAAAGCTCTGAATTTAAGCTTTTCCAACATTTATTTTGTAACCTCGTTGCCCTGCCCTTGTTTGCACATTACAAGAGCTGGGCAAGACGCAGGAAAGCTTTGACTCTAAAGTAGGGGTGGGCAAGTACTACTCCTCTATGACCTGTGGTCTTCCAACTCCCAGAATCCCTGCTAGGTGGGCCAGCCCCGCTAGCCTAGCTAGGTGACCCCCACCCACCCACCAGCCGCCTTCTGCTCTCTTCCATGCGTTGCTTTGCTGCAGAGCCAAAACTGCAGCGTTGCATTCGAGGAGACAGGCAGTCTGTCTCCAGCGGGTCATCCGAGGCACTCTGTAACTTCAGCAAAATTGCAAGGTGCTGACGGCAACCACCAGGTTCCCGTTGGGCTGCAGCAGGTGGAGTCTCTCCTCCCCACCTAGCACCTCCGTGCGGCGCATCGGTTGGATGTCTGCCTGTGGGGCAGCTGTTTGACAGCGGGCAGCCGGCCAGAAAGAAGGCGTGCTTTAAAAAAAAATAAAACCAGAAAGGCAGCCAGCTGGTTTGTTTGCTGAAAAGCAGCACCCAATTCTGGTTTGGTGTGGGGTTTCCCCCCCCCCCCAGGACTGTTGATGCAGGAAAGAACAGAACGGGAGAGAAAGGGGTAGAAGAACTGTACTGGCACTGAGGGTGGGGCTTTTGGCACCAACAGATGGTTTTGGGGGGCAGAGGACACAAAGGAGGACTCCCTCCCCATTTCTGTTGGCTGTTTTGTTCTTCCAGTGGATGCAAACATCGAAGCAAGAGAAGGAACTTTTGATATTTGGGGTGCTTCCCTTTGCAAAGGTGAGTTTCAGAATGATTTCACACACTCTCTCTCTCTCACTCTCTTCCAGTTTTCTGGGAGTCAACTTCTCTTTCTGGCCTCCTTTTTTGGTGGGGGGGGGGGCTGGCCACTAAATTTTACTGAGGGGTAACCAGATGTCTACAGGAGAAGCGTCATACGATGCTTTCAATCAGTGTTTCTCAACCTCAGCCCCTTTAGGTTGGGTGGACTTCAACTCCCAGAATCCCCCAGCCAGCCATGCTGACTGCAGCATTCTGGAAGTTGAAGTCCATTCATCTTGAAGCATGCTGGCTGAGGGATTCTGGGACTTGAAGTCCCACACATCTTAAAGGGGCCAAATTTGAAAAAACACTGTTGTAAATCAAGGAAGCTGCTTATCTGCTTGAGGAAAAAAGCACTCTATGTATGGGCAAAAAATCATTGTCACCACTGATGTCAGTCTGGCTCTGGCAACAGATGTTAGGAGGGTTTGGCTGGGCTCCAGGGGGAGGGCAGAGCAGGGAAGGGCAGGGCAAACAGACTAGGCTGGGAATGAAATCTATGCCACTCAACCAGATGTGCTGAAGCTGGTTAGAAAGGTGAGCTGGTTTTGCCATTTAGGTTTTATGCGACTACCTGGTTTTTAATGTGTTTTGTTGAGAAAGATGCAGCCAGTGGCATCTTGGGTTGCGTCCGGGGCGAGTGGTGTGGGTTGTATGCCACAAAAGGATGTTGGCAGAGGGAAGGAGAGAGGGAGGGCAGGTCTCAAAGATCTGCAAATTTCCCTGATATAATCAGCAAAAATGTTCATGCTGTAGACAAGTCGAAAAAGATGTTCCAGAACAGAGCCTTGCTTTGTATGCCCATGCATGTTGGGGGTGGGAGTGTGAGAGGCTCCACACGTCACAATAAAAAGATGATGGACGGGTTGTGGTTTTCCTGGAAATGCATCTGCTTGCAAGTCGGTTGTGACCAGTTTAATGAATCAGCTGCGTCTGTTGGGCTGGAAATATTGAAGAGCAGTTAAAATGAATAAACACTTCAGAGAAGGCTGTGGAGTGTTGTTTCTCAAACTTGGCCACTTTAAGATAGGTGGACTTCAACTCCCAGAGTTCCCCAGCCACACTCAGGGAGTTGAAATCCACTTATTTTAAAGTTGCTAAGGTTGAGAAACAGTAGTCTGAGGGATCTACTAAGGTTGAGAAACATTGGTCTGAAGATCTACTCAGGTGCTGTTCAGTGACCACCTGATCTGGCTGGTTTTAAGGCCTCCTTCCATAGATGGGGAAGGTAGAACAGGCATTGCTAGCACCATAAATTGTGGCTTGAATGTTCTCTTTCATAGCTGTCCACTTTGACAGTTGTATACGATAAACACAAGTTCACTGGAGGAAACCAACCTTTCAGAGCTGAATCCTTCAGCTCCAGGGATTGTGGAGATGCCTTCTGCGGGAGCCAGTTAGGCTTGTTCTGCAGGTCCATTTACATACTCCACGAATATCTCCACTGGTTTTGCAAGCAGTTCAGAACAATTAAGGCTGGATTGTGGGGAGCTCATTTGTAAGGTCCCCCCTAGCAAGCATCGCTGGCAAGACTTTAGAAGGGAGCAGTCATCTGGATCCGGCCTCGTAGAGATTCTCTTAGTGGTTGGCATCATATTGGCTGACGAGAAGGAGGTCAATGTTGTCAGAGCCAGCAGGACACAAATGGAATACTTCCCTGGCCATTGGACTGTGGAATAAGTGTGTTGTAATAGCCCTAACATAATCCTACCAAAGCTTGACTCCAGGAATATACAAGACCTTGAAGGCCTTCAGAGGCTCTTCAAAGCAAAAGCACCCCATGATGAGGGAGCTAAAGACAGATTTGCTGAAGTTCCACTGATTATTTTGGACATCGAGCAACTGCTGAGGAACTTGTTGGTTTTTTGTCCCAAGCAACACCTTCCAGGTTTATGGGAAAGCTTGCTCCCTCTGGGTAACTCCTCTATTTTTAGATATTGCAGACAGGGACCAGAGGGAGGAGACCGTGGTAGAAGGCTCCACACAGTGAGTGGGCACTCTTGAGATGGCAAACATGGGGGCAGAGATGATGGTGGAATTCCCCATGACAAAAGAGTCAGCACGGGTGTGAGGGCAAGAGAAATATTTCTTGGCATACCTGTCAAAACCTGGAGAAATTCAGACTCACCTGTTCAGCAGCTTAGATGGACTTAGATGGGCAGTGTCCCTTCTTGGACCTCCTTGATTGAGAAGAAGGGACCTCAAAAGAATCAGCTCTCCACTGGGGCTGTCATGTGGGGTTTTAGCTAGGCAAGATCTGAGCTGGTCCCATTTTTTCATGGACTGATGGCCAAGTTTGTGTAGCCACTGGCTGGTCTTTTCACATTCCGTGGGCTGCTGAGCGTGGTTGTTTGTGAAAAGCTCTTACATTCTCTGGCTTCGGGTGATGGTTGGCCTATTTGCAGAAAAGGTTGAACGACGTCCGAGTGGAGCACAAGAACCAACGTAATGGTGGTCGAAGAACAATGGGTGTCAGGGATTACCCGAGGCTTATCCATCTTATTTCTGAGCAAAGCTGCCCTCTTTCAAAGCAGCTTTTGGACAGCTGTCACCTGTGAGAATATCTCATACTCTGCTGGGGCTCTTGCGGATAGCTGGGTGGCATGGTGGAAAACACAGGCTTGAACCTATTTACCTACTTGACATTCTTCATTTTGTACACAAGGCATGTCACTCACTTAACTGGAATGATGAGATGGCTGGTTGGGTGAACCTTGAGAGTTTTGCTTAGACTTTACAACTCAACTTTAGAAATTGTATCATGAAAACAGCTAGGGGTTCAGAGTGCCTGGCAGTCGGATGGTTTCAGGATTGTATAAATGGGGTTGATTCACTTCTGTAGGCCTTATTTGTGTTCATATTCAACCCTATGGTTGATGAAATGCTCAGTGTAGTTCTGAAGTTCATTACTTTTTTTGGAAGAATATATGCCTATGCAGTTATGTATTTCCAGAACTAAGTCATGTCATGTTGTGAGAATGTAGATAGTCTTTTCAGTGTGAATGCACTCATGTTTTGATGAGGGGCTGAGGAAAAAAAAGACCTAACCTCCCTTTGGATGATACAAGGAATAATAGAACCAGGGAGTCAGATGTTTTGCCCAACCGAAGCTTAATTCCTAAAGCTTGAGAAGAAGGGTATGTGTGTGAGTTTCCCACTACACACCGCTGATCTAACCCCAAATTGATAGAAATACTTCCAGTGGTCATCCTGAGGTAAATCAATGCTTGTGGTCCACTCAGCTCATAATAAACCTGGACAGCTCTGCAATGAAGGAATGTGCTTTCTTGATTTGTCTGGTTGGAAAAGCTTCATGTACCTTGTTCTGTACCACAGTGGCAGTACAGCAGCCTGTGGCGCCAGAAAAGTCAGGAATTTCAATGAGCAGATGATGAAACTCTGTCAGCTAGAAGCAGATTTAGAAGCTCCTGTCCTTAGGACAAACTCTGAATGAGTAGGAAGGAAAGCTACCAAGCTGGTTTGGCAGGCCTTGGAGGTAGATAGCAAAATGAATAGGCTTGAGCCTATTCATGAGTGGAGAAAGCCAGCCTCCGTCAGTTGAAGTTCCTCACCCAAAGCATGGAACTATGTTTTTCTAGAAAACTTCTATTGCTTAAGACGGAGAGCAGAGGTTGCATAACCTATTCCTAGGATGAACCAATGAAGAAATAGACATTATTACGTAGAGAAGAAAAGGATTAAATTTTGAAGAAAGTACATCTTTCCACAGCATATAATTAACCTGTAGAGCAGACATGTCAAACACAAGGCCCCGGGGCCGGATGTGGCCCACAAAGTGGTTTCATGTGGCCCACGAAGCCACACGAGGGAACAGCCCCCGCTGCCTTGGACCCGGCCCAGGCCAGCCGGGAGCCAATATACAATTTTGTGATGGTCATCTATGCTGAAACACATTCAGTCTTAGCTCCACAAGGCCGTCTAGAAACAGCGAGGAACCAGCTCCTGCTGTGTCGGCCCCGTCCCCTGGGTGCATGCTGGGGAGGTGTCACCCTTTGTGAGGAATGAAGAAATGCACCATGCCTTGGGGCTTACCCCGGTCCCACCCCCTTCTGCCAGAGACCCTCAGATCTGTCCCACTCCTGCACAGGCCCCCACAGGGACCCTTGACATGAACTATGCAGAACTGGCCATGCCCACCCAGTAGCCACACCCACCCTGGCCACACCCACCTCCCCCCCCCGAGGGCAACCACAATGCTGATGCAGCCCTCAATGAAATTGAGTTTGACACCACTGCTGTAGAGCTCATTGTTGTGGTTTATGTGATAGTTAACGTGGATGGGTTTAAATCAAGGCTTTTCAACCAGTGGTACAGGTACCACCTGTGGTACATTGGCACCTGGCAGGTGGTATGCGACCATCCTGGAAAAGTCGTAGTGGAGGAGGGGAATGAGCTGAACCGGTGGCAGCACCGCACAAGCCTGAGCGAGAGATGGCTGGAGCTGCAGGGCTGTCAGGGCTCAGTGGAAGGGCCAGGATCAGCGCCAGGTTCCAGCTGGAGCTCGGCGCTGATCCTGGTGCTTCTGCTGAGCCCAGAAGAAGCGCCGAACAGCTGGAATGTTGCAGCCTCTCCAGGGTCTTATGATTTACATTCAGATGCTTGGCAACTGATTCATATTTATGATGGTCACAGTGTCCCAGGGTCATGTGAAGTGACCAAAACCTGCTGCAACTACCCAGCAGACGGGGGGGGGGAATAAAAACCAAACACCCCCCACCCCTGCTGCTAATCCTCAACAGAAATGCTCACAACAATGAAAACCTTGGACAGGAGGAAGAGCACGGCCGGGTGGGCAGGCAGATGTCTTGCTCAGCTGTGGTTTGGGGGGCACTTTTTTCAGTGCCATTGTAACTTCGAACAGTCATTAAGCAAACTGTTGTAAGTCGAGGATTACCTGTACTTCATCACTTTTTTCCTTATTTTTTTTTTTTGGTCATCAAGTTTTTGACACCTTGCTAGGCGACTGGTGGTACTCGGATATTGCCATATCCTCAAAGTGGTACAATGGGTGAAAAGGTTGAAAAGCTCTGGTTTAAATAGGGCTTTTTGAATAAGCGTTATGGAGAATAAGTCTACCGTGAACCCTCTGTGTTGTCTCTGTGGCTGGACGTATGATCCAGGTACCAGCGGAAGGCAAACAGTGATGAGAGAGGACTATATTTCCCATCTCCGTCTGACAAGAGTTCCACAATTGGCCTATGTGAGAAATTAAATGTAAGAATAAGATGAGCATAATCTAACAAGGCTCTTCTTATGAACATCTACACATTGGCCAACAGGTCAACAATAAAAAAGGCTTCTTTGGAATTGAGAAGGTGAAAAAGAAGGTGTTGTTGGGGGCTGTTATTTCATGATCATCCTCCATGATGTGCAGTGATGGGTCTACTCATTCCAGCTTGTTTGCATCATGCATATTGAAGCATCTTGCAAGGTTGCTATCCAGGGAAAGGAAAGGGGTAAGGTTGGCTACCCCAAATTTCCGCCAACCTTACATAAATCCCTGGAATTGCTTTTAGTTTTTTTTAGTGGTGCTCATTTTCTATCTCCACCCTTCTTTCTCCCGGTGTCTGGAGGATGGCTCTCCTTGAGCTAAGCACTTGGATGATATGGAGATTTAGCATCCAAAATTGGAAAAACCTTGGAGAGAAATTTATTTATTATTCACTGTCACTAGTCACGAAGCTCTTGGCAGTGCACAAGATTAGACCATAAGCTTGTATCGCGTAACAATAAAACCTCCACGGTACAATAAACAAATAATCGAAGCAATCAATATTCAGTGTAAAATGGGAGCAGCCTACAAAAACTTAATATGATGGAGTCATTGCCTATTTAAATTTCAAAAGCTCTCAGGAGACACTTGTCTTGACCTGCTTCTGAAGGCTGTCACTGTTGAGGCTGAGAATGTTCTTCCATAGCACCTGGAACCTGATGGAGAAGTAGCTTCTCCTAGTCTCAGTCCCACTAAGGCAGGGGTAGGCAACCTTGGCTTTTTTTATGACTTGTGGACTTCAACTCCCAGAATTCCTGAGCCAACCAAGCTGAGGGGAAAGGGAGAGGTTTCCAAGCTGAGCCATGCTGGCTCAGGAATTCTGAGAGTTGAAGTCCATGAGTCATAAAAGAGCCAAGGTTGCCTACCGCTGCACTAAGGTCACAGACGTGAGGGACCACGCACCATATTTTCCAGGTTGTTTGTATTGGAAGGATCAGTTATGGTTGGATGTATCATAATACCAAGTTTTAGAGGTCAACGCTTTCAACCAGCTCTTTCAATCTTACCTAAAAACCTCTTGGGGCAGGTCTAGTGTATTTGTGTTGCATGGTGCCCGTTAACATATAGGCTACCACATTTTTTTAATCGCTGCACGTTTTGAGTGGGACAGGCAATCTTTGACATGACCACAATTGTGAACAGATCTTCCATTGCTAAGCCAGTTTAAGTGAGTTGCACCTGATTTTAAGACCTTTTCTGCCCTGGTTGTTAAGGAAATCACTGCAGTTGTTGGGGGAATTGTGCAATCTTAAGCAAATCACCCTTTGACTGTGTTGTCGGAGGTTGGAAGAGATGGGCTCTCAAATAGCCACATCAACCCTGGGATGTTTACACTGTTGCGAATACACGTCAGTTGCCAAGCGCCTAAATTTTGATCTCGTGACCCTGGGCATGCCACACCACAAGCGCCAGGACCGATTGTGAGTCACGTTTTCCAGTGCCGTAATTTCAAACAGTCACCAAACGATTGGTTGTAACTGGAAGACTACCTGTATGTAGAGGCAGCCCCATTCAGAGGGATTGCGGTAGTCCAGCTGAGCTGTGATAGGAACCTTGTGTCCCCTCGCAAGCTGCTCTTGCTACAGAGAGGAGGACCATCTTGTGGGGCTAAGCAACGTGAAGGAACATCGTGTGCTGTTCTCTGTGGCTCTGGGTACATAGGCAGTCAAAAGGGGTGGGAACTAATCCTTCCCATTCCCCCCACACAAAAGCCCCACCCCCAGGCTAGGCTTGTTCCCAAGGAATGCTAAAGATGCACCTTTGTGGGCACCAGAATTCCTGGGCTGTCCTTGTGCACAAACATCTTTTTCCCCTAGTAATAAAAAAATTACCCAGAAGGGGTGATTACGGGATTTGGACCTACAGCTGAATTGGAGGAGGGGGGTTGTATCCTGCTGAGCTCTGCTTCCCGAGGTATAATTATCCCAAAAGGGGCTGTCAGGGGGGAAAAGAGGGGGCAGGATTTGGCACTTGAAGAGGGGAAAGGGGGTTGGCAGCCGAGAATTCATCGGAGCTATTAACTGGTAATTACAAAGCACCAAAGTCACAAACTCAGAGCTGGGTGCCTGTGAAGAGCTGGAGATGAAAGCAGAGGTAATTATGGAAGCCACAGGCGGCTGGCTGAGCACTGATAAGTAATGCTTCTTGAGCCATTTATGGGTTGTTGGGAGCTTGCGAGGGGGAGGAACCTGGGGACCGGGAAGTAAGGGAGTAGGAGCTGCTGGCTTTCCAGAGACGCTGGTCAATTTCTGCTCAGTGGGGAGGAGTAACACGATAAGTTCCAGCAGGATTACATTGTTAGAAGCAATGTTGCTCAACCCTGGCAGCTGGAAGATCGGTGGACTTCAACTCCCAGAATTCCCCAGCCAGCAAAGCTTTCTGTTTCTTTTGTGTTTGTTTTCTTGCAGACGTTTCATAACCCGACTTGGGAGCATCCTCAGTGCTAGAAGGGAGTGGGGTTAGTGGGGGGGAAGAGGAGGAGGAGGACAACTGTGGGATCCTTGGTGCTTTCTGAGCTTGGTTGCTTTCTTGCAGACATTTCATGACCCAACTAGGTAACATCATCAATGTTAGAAACAATGAGCATTACAGCCACTAACTTGGAGAGCACATTCTAGACCAGAGCTGTACATAACGCAAAGGGGAAAGTGGAAGAGACATTTGGCTGTTCTGAACCTCAGCATGTCCAGCCTTCTTGTGTCTACGTAGCGTTGCGGTTCCATTCAAAGACTCAACGTTGACAAGGTGGCATTCAAAGAGGGAACTGTTTAGGTGAGATGGTTGGATTGAAGAGGCACCATGGCTCCCAACATATTCTTCTTCTCCTCCAGCAGCTGGAAGAGGACAGCTGCCTCTTGAGTCTTCTCTCCAGTTCTCCACTCCTCCTGCTGATGCAGCTTTCACTCCCAGCTGTGGTTCAAATGCATTGACCTGAGCAGAACTGGAAGAGTGCCTTGTTTAGCGGTAGTGGGTGTAACAAGGGCAGAGGGGCAGAGGCCGGGTCCCGGCGGGCGAGGGCAAGTGGTAGAGTTCAATCCACCCCTTCCCTAACAAGCTCACTTGGATGGCTGCCTGTCTCAAGCTCTTTTCCAGAAATGCAGCATATGTTTCTGCACAAAGAAGACTTGGCTCTCGGCCAACCAGCTTCCCCTCGCCTCTGCCTAAACCCTGGCCAGAGCTTTCTGCTAAGCAGTGACCTCACTTAGATAAATGGTGAATGGATGGGAATTTTTGTGCTTTGTTTTCTGACGGGTCTCTGCGTTGAAGCTCCAAGGGTTTTCTCCTGTTCTTATTGCATATCACCCTGCGCAGCACAGCGGTGCCCGCCGTGCAAATATCAGATAAAGGAATCTCTCCATTTCCGGCCCAAAGTGACTGCCTTTGTTAATGGCAAGTGAAGCATTAGTACACCGATTTGCAAGGGTCCTGCTCCTGAGCGTTTATTATTTATTTATTGGCCAAATGTATATGGCCGCCCATCTTGCCCAAAGCGATGTACGATCTTGGGTGGTGTATGATCAAAACCCAAAGGATGAAGATATTTTGCAAACCCATTGACGCAGCGTGCAGAAAGCATTATTCAGAACGGTTCCAATCCACAGCTCTGCTCCTTTTCCTTTCCTCAAGCTCAGTAACCTGAAGATGTGTGGACTTCAACTCCCAAGGATTCTGGGAATTGAAGCCCACACATCGTCAAGTTGCTGAGGTTGAGAAACCCTGCTTTAGGGGATATAGAGTTTCCAACGTCTAGGGCAGGCAGAGGGCAAATGGAGCACATTTTCCTGCTGTACTTGCTTTGTCCCTTGGCTGGGGGGGGGGGGGCGGGGAGCCTCTCCACCCCTCATCCTGCAACACAAGCTGAAGAGGGATGCTAATTTTAGCTTTGCTAATGAAGCCGTTCACTGGCAATTCTATTTTAAGTGACCCAGCATCAGCAGTTCCTCTCTTAAAGGCAGGAGACACTGACATTCCAGAGTAGAAGGAACAGCGTCTCCAAGAGGCTGGAGGTTGGGGAAAGGGGGTCAGGGATGATTGATTGGTGCACCCCTCCAGGAGTTTCCAGTGTCCTTTTCTTGGGATCCCAAGTCTGGAGGTACTTCTGGTCTTCTGAAAGTCCTGAAGGGTGGAACGTAGCTTTTAAATCCTAGGAAAGGACAGGGGAAATGGTGGGACTCAGGAGAACTACCTGACGAAGGAGCATCAATTAGAATAGAGCTGGAAAGGACCTCGGAGGTCTTCTAGTCCAACCCCCTACTCAAGCAGGAAACCTTATAGCAGTGGTTCTCAATCTTTTTAATGCCGCGACCCCAACCGGCCGTAAGTCGAGGACTACTCAACCGGTCCTAAGTCGAGGACTACTCAACTGGTGCAGCACCGTTTGTAGAATGGGACTTTTGGCGGGCTCAGCAGGGCAGAGACAGCCTGGACAATTCCTATTGGCTTTTGAAAGTCAATAGAATTAGACTCTATTCAAGAGAGTCTATTCTATTGGCTTTCAAAAGCCAATAGAATAAAAGGGAGGAGCACAGCTAAGGAAAAGGGGGAAAAAATGGCGGACAGCGTTGTTTGGCGACCCCATGAAATGGTCGTTCGACCCCAAATGGGGTCCCGACCCACAGGTTGAGAACCACTGCCTTATACCATTTGAGACGAGTGATTGTCCAGTCTCTTTTTAAAAGCCTCCAGTGTTGGAGCACCCACAACTTCTGAAGGCAAGCTGTTCCGCTGGTTAATTGTTCTTATTGTTGGGAAAGTTTCTCCTTAATTCCAGGTTGCTTCTCTCCTTGAGAAGTTTCCATCCATGGCTTCTTGCCTTGCCTTCTGTTGCTTTAGAGAATAGGTTGACCCCCTCCTCTTCTTTGTGGCAGCCCCTCAAATATTGGAAGACTGCTATCCTGTCACCCCTGGTCCTTCTTTTCTCTAGACTAGCCATAGCCAATTCCTACAACCGTTCTTCGTATGTTTGAATCTCCGCATCTGATCTTGGCCTTGGGAATGTGGGAACCTCTCTCGTGACCTGGGCTGGCTGGCACATCCTCGGCCTCCCAAACTTTCTTTCCAAAAATCAAAGTCTGGCTGTCTTGGGCTCAGTCTGGTTTCTTTTCCTACCTTGTCAACAGATGGAAGACCCGTTATCTACCTTCAGGCTGCGGCTGTGTCAACCTTTCTGATTTCCTTAACCCAGTTCTTCACAGGAGGCCTGGATTCATTGTTCCCTGGGCAGTCACCCCTCTCATTCCCCCCCTGCTTCGGGGACATTCTCTGGCAAGGCTTTGGCCTCTGAGTAAAGATTGCTGGCAGCCAAAAGAAAAAAGTAATCCAAGAAAAGAGAGTGAGAAAGAGAAAGAGAAAGCGGGGGGGGGGGGGAGAGAGAGACTCTCTTGCCTGTGGCTGAAATCCTGCAAACAGTTTTCTTTCCTCTTTTATATTTATTTATGTATTGTGTTTCTGGTTAGGCTGTTGTTTCATCTTGGGCATTTTTCTTGATTTGACTGGAAAAGTGGGGGAAACTCTTTTCTTGCTGGGTCTGCAACAAGTCCGCTCTAAAGAAAAAGACATTTTATTTTTTAAAAAAAAATATTTATTGAATTGATTTGCCACCCATCTTATGGCAAACGACTCTGAGTAGCAAAAGGCACGGTGGGATTCTGCCCACCTGAAATCCTTTGTGAGCAGAACAACAGTGTCTGTCCTGTTGCGTAGGTACAAATAGTTCTGAGTGTGCCACTGTTTGTTTAGTGACCGTTCAAAGTTAAAATGGTGCTGAAAAAAGTGACTTGGGACTGTGTTTTACACTTAACAACCATCGCAGAATGCCCCTAGTCACACAATCAAAATTTGAACGCGTGGCAACTGTATCTCTGATGGTTGCAGTGTCCCAAGGTCATATGATTCACCTTTTGTGAACTTCTGGCAAGCCAGATTTTGTGGACAACTTAACAAATGCAGCGATTCGCTTAACAATTGTCCAAGAAAGGTTGTAAAATGGGCTAAAACTCACTTCACAACTGCTTTGCTTAGCCATGGTATCGAGGGATACCCGTAATTACAGAGGTTGTGAGAGGAAGGCCACAAGATACTGATGAGGTGGTGGGAGATGGTGGATGGACCTCAGTGCGCTATGAGAGTGGCTAGTCTCCATGCACAACTGAAGTCGGCATTTTTGTTCTGCATCACCTGTTGGACTGGACCTAAGGCATCGTTTTGGTAGATGGTGACGCAGGTTATGAAAGGGTTTCCACATATTCATGCATCTTCTCTGAAATCATTGATGTGGCCAAGAAAATCCTTGGGGGTCGTGATAGCTTGGACACGTTTCTGATAGCTTGAAGAAATGAGCAGAGAGGCTTCTTGCTTCCTTGCAGGCTTGTGGTGTCATATGTGAAAAAGGCGGGGTGTATGCATGTTTGTGCAACATCATAGGAGTTGAATGAAGTCCCTCCTTCCTGGAGGCCACCATGGTCTGAAAGGCTGGGTGAAAGGGTGATAGACACCATGACCTGAGTTCTGCAGATGGAAGAATAAGAGTCTCATCCCAAAGACTCTTAGATCAGACTATGATCTTTGGATCTCCTCTAGCAAAGCAGCTTATTGAAAGAGTCCCTTTTTTGGCAAGATGGGAGGCAGACAGTGTCCTAGAAGTTAAGTGGCCATGACAGGTATCTCTTGGACCGTCCCATCCCAGATATTGGTCTTTTGTTTTCCACGTAAGTTGGATGAGGGAACGTTTTCCTTTCTAAGCTATGGTCCTCCAGGTTTTCCTTTAAAAAATGCCTAGAACAGACTTTCCCAACCTTGGGACCTTTAAGACACATGAATGTCAGCTCCCAGAATTCCTGCAGGTGAAATCCATGCATCTTAAAAGTGCCAAGGGTGGGCAACAGAAGCTTCCTGGAAAGTCAATGCAGAATTATTTGGGCAGCCAAGAGGGCATCTTTCCTCCTCTCCTCCTTGTTCCTTGCTCCTTCCTCTCCATGTGGATCTTCAGCACCTGGTTAGCTCCTCATGTGTGTGTGTGATGTGTGATGTGAGTGTGATGCCTTTTCTTCCAGTGATGTGGATTCTTTTTCTCATTGTTTCAGGCATGAGCCATGAGCCAAAGTCACCCTCTCTAGGAATGCTTTCAACCGCCACCCGGACCACCGCCACCGTCAGCCCCCTGACCCCTTCTCCTATCAATGGTGCCCTTGTGCCCAGTGGCAGTCCGGCAGCCAACAGCACTTTACAAGTCCAGGCTGTGCCCTCCTCCAGCTTTGCCGCCGCCTTGCGCAAACTAGCCAAACAGGCTGAGGAACCCAGAGGTAAGAGAGAGGGAAGTTGGTGGTCCGTTGGGTTCGGAGATAGAGGGGTATGCCAGCCAAGCAGGGCAAGTAACTTCAGTAGAGACAAGAGGCATCCCACCCCCTCTCCAATCTCAGTATCTCAAAGGATCTAGCCCACAAAGTCCTTAACTTCTCACCAGCTTTCTTGTTCGTCCTTACTCTTACAAGTCCTCCACGTTCACAAATGATACAATTTCTACTGCTGGCGTCATTCAAAGGTGAATAGCCAAAGGTGCCCTTGAAATATGTTATTGATTTATTTACTTACTAAATATATACAACGATAGCATTTAGGCTTATATATCACCCCCTGGCACTTTACAGCACTTCCTGGGCGGTTTTACAATGTAAACCATATGTGCGTCTTGCCCCCTGGGTCCTCAATGTACTGACCTTGGGAGGATGGAAGGCTAAGTCAACCTTGAGACCCATCAGGATCGAACTCCTGGCTGCGGGCAGAGGTTGCCTGCTATGCTACCCTTGAACCACTGCACCAAATGTGTCTGCCTCCTCCAGACACAGTGCCCAGGATAGACATTCCTCCCATTTCTCCGATAGATCTCGATTCCCAAAGGGAAGGGCCAGAGGCTGAGGACCCTTGGGGACCTCCGCAGCCAGCCTGCTTGCACCTCTGAAGACAGAGAGGGATAGAAAAGCCGCGTCCTTCTAGAAGGACATCCGGTGCGCCAGTGTCTAATTCTGGAAGGAGGAAATTGCTAGTTCAGGACTCGCCACCGCCAGCAGCGGCACCGTTTTGCAGAGCAAGGCTGGCCGCTTCTCCAGCCCCATCATCTGCGGAGCCAGCCAGGTCTGCTCCTGGCACTCCTCGCCCGTCGCTCCTTCCTCCCCGCTCAAATGCTTGTTTTATTTTTAGCCATTGAATTCTCTTCTCTCCCCCGCCGCTTGATGGGCTAATGTCTTTCCTCGGCATTGTGTCTCGAGGGGACAGTTTAAAAATTCAATTCAGACAGAGTAATCCAAATGCCATATCATTTGTTGTACCCCCAGAGAAAGTCTGGAGTGAGCAGAGGAAAAGAATGTGTCCTTTCCCCTGCAAATATAGGTCTCGTTGCCGCTGCTATGCTTCAGTGAAATTTTATTTTTCCTCGGGCTCCTAAATCTGTTCTTTCACCATCCAAAGCTTCTCCGCTAAACGGCTGCTGCTGGGTGCCGGGATGGTGAAATGCACATCTGAATATTTTGCTCTTTAATGGGCTGTTTAACTGGGGCCTGGTTGAAGGTAGGAGCCAGCAGGAAGAGATGGGGATGGAAGTCAGCAGAGCAGCAGAGAAGCTTGCTAGGGGGAAAACAGGAGGAGGAGGAGGAGGAGGAGGAGGAGGAGGAGGAAAAGAAGAAAGAAGAAGGGGAGGAAGAGGAGGCGGAGGAGGAGGAGGAGAAGGAGAAGAGGGGAGAAGGAGAGGAGGAAGGGAAGGAGGAGAAGGAGAAGAAAAGGAGAAGGAGAAGAAGAAACTAATCTAGATAGGAGGAATAGAGAAAAGGAAAAAGAGAAAAAGAATAATTTAATCTAGGAAACGAGGAGGAGGAGAGGAGGCGGAGGAGAAGAGGAAGAGGAAGAGGAGGAGGAGAAGGAGAAAAAGAAGAAAGAAGAAGGGGGGAAGAGGAGGCAGAGGAGGAGAAAGAGAAGGAGAAGAGGGGAGAAGGAGAAGAGGAAGGGGAGGAGGAGAAGAAACTAATCTAGATAGGAGGAATAGAGAAAAGGAAAAAGAGAAAAAGAATAATTTAATATAGGAAACAAAGAGGAGGAGGAGGAGGAGAAGAGGAGGAGGAGGAGGAGAAAAAGAAGAAAGAAGAAGGGGAGGAAGAGGAGGCGGAGGAGGAGAAAGAGAAGGAGAAGAGGGGAGAAGGAGAGGAGGAAGGGAAGGAGGAGGAGGAGAAGAAACTAATCTAGATAGGAGGAATAGAGAAAAGGAAAAAGAGAAAAAGAATAATTTAATATAGGAAACAAAGAGGAGGAGGAGGAGAAGAGGAAGAGGAGGAGGAGGAGGAGGAGGAGGAAAAGAAGAAAGAAGAAGGGGAGGAAGAGGAGGCGGAGGAGGAGAAAGAGAAGGAGAGGAGGAAGGGAAGGAGGAGAAGGAGAAGAAAAGGAGAAGGAGAAGAAAAAACTAATTTAGATAGGAGGAATAGAGAAAAGGAAAAAGAGAAAAAGAATAATTGAATCTAGGAAACGAGGAGGAGGAGGAGGAGAAGAGGAGGAAGAGGAGGAGGAGAGGAAGAGGAGGAGGAGGAGAAGAGGAAGAGGAAGAGGAGGAGGAGGAGGAGTTTAATCTAGTCCAGGCTAGAACTACAAGTCAGAGTTCTCTTTCTGTTTAAATCTTCATTTGCCTTGACCTTTGAAAGCAAAGGTGTCCTCTTCCTCTGGAGCAGAGGCCAAGCAGCCACCACCTTAGAGGAGAAGACACAGAAAGCTGCCCTGCCCAGCAGCCAGGGCAGATGCTCCCTGAGGTCCCATCTTGAAAGGCAACTTGCTACCCAAGATCGGTCCTCTCTGGAGGCAGCAGCCTTGAGTGGAGGGTCCATGTCTTTATTGCTGAGCAGCTGTTCCTCTGCAAATAAAAGAAAAAAAGGGGGGGGGAGCCCAGCCCAGTCTGATGGCAAATGTTTCCCCCTCTTGATGTGCAGATCTGAGTGGAGCAGAAGAACCAAGGTGCCTCCTTCAAACCTTGGGCAGCTTCACACCCAGATTCCCAAGGCTAACAGGAAGGAAAACCTGCTATGAGCAGACACTTATGGAAGGATGGGGCGGATTAATGGCTTTTTTGCTCTTTCTAAAAGTTGGAGGGGGACTGGGGAGCCAGGAAATTTCACCTGTGCCTGCTGCATTGCTTTGGAGAGCAAAAAGTCCTGTATAGGCCAGCTGAAGCCAGAGGCTTAAGACCCAGGAGTCAACAGATGGCTTTCCCAGCAGGAGAAGGATGAAATGAAATTGTCCTTCCTGGCTCTGTTAAAATCCATGGCTTGCAGTTGCCAGCTCAAGGCCCCTTTGAAGTGGGGGGCTCCTGACGCCATCGGGAATATCCCACCACCCCTCTACCTTCTGCACAGCATCTCGCTGACTGTTTTGGTATCCTAGATCCCATAGTGGCTGCTTTGTTATGCCACCACGTCTGTTCCTTTCAGAGGCGTCTTTCTTCCCACAGAGGCTTCCTTGTGTGTAGCAATTATCTCAATTGGAGTTGAGAGTCAATGAAGAATGGCTGGAATGCAGCCCTGGGTCTTTGCTTGCAGGTGAGCAAATTTGTGCTCTCAAGAAGAGCCAAAGGCAACCTTCCCAGAGCAGGAAACAACTTGGAGGCTTTTGAGGATTCAATGAAGCTTGGAAAGCGGAGGGGGGCTGGTGGTTACTCTCACCTTTGCAGTGTAATAGCCAAAACTGCATTTCCCCCCCCCCACCCCCATAGAAGCAATCTCTCTAGGTGCCTGCTCTGCTGTATAGATCCATCCCATATGCTCAGGCTGGGGCTCAGAGCAATTCTGAATAACAGAATAACAGAGTTGGAAGGGGCCTTCGAGGTCTTCTAGTCCAACCTCTGCTCAAGCAGGAGGCCCTATACCATTCTAGACAAATGGCTGTCCAGTCTCTTCTTGAATACCTCCAGGGATGGAGCACCTACAACAGTGGTGGCGAACCTATGGCACGGGTGCCAGAGGCGGCACGCAGAGGGCATGCGTGCCGTCGCCCCAGTCCTAGGCCTTCAGCTGGGTTTTATAAAACCTTTTCCCTTTAGGCCTCCGCTGCCGTGTGCAAAAAAAAAAAAAACAAGGTTCAATCAATCAATTTCAACTTCTTGCGGGGGGGGGGGGGGAAAGATCTTGCAAAGTTGGAATTGATTGATTGAACTTTTTAGTCCCACCCAGTTTGCCGTTACCACTGCAGCCACGCCCACCCAATGGGCCACGCCCACCCAATGGGCCACACCCACCCAGCACCCGACGATGCATAAGTGGGTTTTGGGTTGCAGTTTGGGCACTCGGTCTCTAAAAGGTTCGCCATCACTGACCTACAAGGTCTGGAGGCAGGTTGTTCCACTGGTTAATTGTTCTCACTGTCAGGAAGTTTCTCCTTAGTTCTAGGTTGCTTCTCTCCTTGCTTAGTTTCCATCCGTTGCTTATTCTCCTGCCTTCAGGTGTTTTGGAGAATAGCTTGACTCCCTCTTCTTTGGGGCAGCCCCTCAAATATTGGAAGACTGCTATCATGTCACCCCTGGTCTTTGTTAGATTAGACCCACCCAATTCCTGCAACCGTTCTTCGTATCCTTTGGCCTCCAGCCCCCTAGTCCTCTTTGTTGCTCTTCTCTGCACTCTTTTCAGAGTCTCAACGTCTTTTTTTATATATCGTGGTGACCAAACCTAGCTTGGAAAGGGAATAAAAAGGAACTGAAGCCTCCCAGCCTTCATGATGGCTTTGCCTCTCCTGGAATTGAGGTTGTAGGCAAGCAAGTTGCAAAGCAGCTGAACGTTTCCAGCCTCTCCGTCAAAGGAAGGCTAAAGCAGGCCAAGCTAATCAGACACTTAAATGCTACGAGCCGAGGAAAAGAGGCAGAAAATGTATTATTGTGGGGGAAATTACCAGCTCTTTCTTCAGAGAGTGTTAATCATCGGCGTATGGCCTCCCTCCTTTCCTCTTCTCCCTAAAGGAGAAATCAATTTGAGAAATGCTATAGATTAGAAGATGCTTCACCTCTTCTTCTCTCATCTTTCCGTTCCCTCCCCAATTTTCCCCACGGGGAAGGGTAGGCTTCCCAATCCCCTTTCTCCCTTCCCTCTCCCGCTGCTGAAGGCTTAGCCCATCAAAAGCCACATTACAGGATTTGGACATTGATTTCCTGAAGCGGGCCTGCCTTCCGCCAGCCCCCCCCTCTCTCTCCCCCCTCCCGGTGCCGTAATTTCCCCTTTGCAAACTATATACAAATATCTACCCCAGCAAGATTTGGTTGGAAGTGGAAAAAAAAAAAAAAACGGAGGAAAGCTTTTCTTCTTTGTTGATTTAGATGTAATGGCGGTATGATTTGATGGCGGGGGGGGGGGGAGAAGGAAGAAGGAAGAATCTCTTTTTGGTCTATTCTGCCTCTCCGGGTTCTGGCAATAGTTCAATCTAGGGATTTTTAATGCAGGATTATGAATAGCGGGAAGCAGCGAAGGAGAGGCAGAAAGAGTGAAATTTGAAGAGAATTGATGGAAAGGCACATTGTTGAGTGACAGGGTTGTTTTGTGCACAGTATCAAGCCAGTTTAAATGTCTTGGTGAAAGGCAGATCCAGAAGCTGCGTTTTCAAGTGCTCATCCAGGGATAATAACTTGACATATTGAAGAGAGAGTTCGGGATTGGTGGATATTTGGCTATTATTTGGGGGGGGGGTCTCCCTAGTTAACTTTCTCTGTTGTGTTAAACGGAACACTAGAAATTTGGGGAGTGAATCCCTGTATGTGCAGCACGGGGAGGTTAAATAAATATTAAATGCAAACTGAGTTTAAAAAATCCCAGGCAAAAAGCAAAAACCAGCATTGGAGAAAAGCCCAGACTCTATTTTTAATTTGGATTAGAGGAGCAAAACTGGGTGAGTGGGAGTGAGTCTTCAGGAATGCAGGCCCTCAAAAACACCTTTCTCAAAAGGGGAAAAAAACCAGAATTGGGTTTTTGAAAACAAGGCCACACTAGTGAGATGTTAGCACTGTTGGCAGGTAGATTACCTGTTCCTTCCTTGCGCAGTGGCTTATAAAACTGGTGAGGAAAGAGCAGAATTGAGCACTCTCAGGATCTGTGCATTTCCATTTTCCCCACTTGTCTGCTGGTAGCATAACCAGTTGTGGGGACAGGAGCGCCCAGCACTGTGGTTTATTTATTTATTTATTTATTTACAAATATTTATATATGGTTTCATGTTGTTGGGAGGTGATCCACTCAGGTTAAATCTCTTGCTGGGTGAACTGTGCAAGACTCTCTTGTGACCATTATCTGTGCAAGTGTGAAAACAGCCACTTAGAGGATCTAACCCCAAGGTAAAGGACACATTTCCAGAGTGGGCCTCTGCCAAGGACGGCTTATTTAATTTCCTGTAATCAATGTTATCTCCTCTTTTACCATATCTATCTTTCCCAAGACACTTCTCAAAAAGGGAACCCAAAGCAATAAAACAGCAGCTGGAAATTGCTCCCGATCGAATTATTTAAAAGTGCATCAGCACAAAACAAGGGTCAATGGGAGAAGAGTCAACAGCAAGAATAAAGTCAATCGTTAAAGTCAATTGGATTCAAAATCCCATCTCAAAATAGAAGGAGTTGGTCGGGCAGATTTCCACAGGGAAGCAGAACGTTCCTTTCATTTCTTCAAGAGAGGACCCACCACCAACAAGGCTGAGCGTTCAGGACAATCGAGAAGACCCTCAACAATTGGTCATTTTGACTTCTGGATTTCAGAGATTGGAAAACCAAAGGCCAGAAGGTCTATGGCAGTGGTTCTCAACCTTTTTAATGCCGCGACCCCCAACTGGTCGTAAATCGAGGACTACTCAACTGGTGCAGCACCGTTTGCAGAATGGGACTTTTGGCGGGCTCAGCAGGGCAGAGACAGCCTGGACAATTCCTATTGGCTCTTGAAAGCCAATAGAATTAGACTCTATTCAAGAGAGTCTATTCTATTGGCTTTCAAAAGCCAATAGAATAAAAGGGAGTAGCACAGCTAAGGAAAGGGGGAAAAAATGGCGGACTGCGTTGTTTGGCAACCCCCGTGAAATGGTCGTTTGACCCCAAATGGGGTCCTGACCCACAGGTTGAGAACCACTGGTCTATGGAGATTCTCCATCCTCCAGGTCATGGTTGACCCAAAGGTGCTTTGTCAAGAGGCTACTGGGCTTTCTTGTTTTTCTTTGAAGACCTTTCACTTCTCATCCAAGAAGCTTCTTCAGCTCTTGATTCTTTCATTGAGAAGTTGGAGCTGTAAATTTTTCCTACATGGTTCTGAGAAGGTCAGAAAGAGATCTAGAAAACCACCCGGAGCCCAACTGAGCATAGAAAGGCTACCCTCTCCTAGAGACAGGAATATTGTGTCTCTTGCTCAGTAGGCAACACAACTGCCATGTGGATCCAAGGCGACAACTGGGGTGCTGCACCTCTGGGGTCTCGGAAGGGCACAGCCTCCTCTTTGCAAATCCATTCTCTTTCATCTCCCAAGAGAAGCAAGTGGAGCTTCTGAAGCAGCCAGGAGAGGGATGTGTGTTGGTGCATCTGGTTAGTTAGCATGAAACCTTTTCGGAAACAGGAAGCTGCTTAACATATTTATTGATATCAAATGGATGTTAATTGAGTTCTGGGAACTCAGAGAGTTCAAAGTGGCTTTGTGTGTGTTTCTGCCTAGATTGGGGGGGGGGGAGGGAATGTGTCAGCGCTGTTTTGGTCCCTCAGAATAAGATGGAGGGACAACCTGCCAGTTGGGTAGATTCTAGAAAACACAAGTACAGGGAGTCCTTGAGTTAATGGCCGCAATTGAGGTTGGCTTGGCTCCGTCCTCCCTGCCTTAGCCTCACTTGCTGATCCTAGCAAGCAGGAAATTAAAAATTCCAATCTGGTCTGAAAAGCTTATTCCAAAGGAAAATGTACCTTATCCAGCAGCCTCTGGGAAGAACATTCCCTGGTCCTTTTCCAGTTCCCAGATGGAGCTTAATTGTCCCCTTTATATTTGGGTCCAGGAATTGACATGGCATGTATCTAAGGGCAGGGATTTAATAAAAGCTGTATTTCTTGCTTTGGATGATCAATCAGTCAACCAGAATAGAACTGGAAGGGACCTTGGAGGTCTTCTAGTCCAACCCCCTGCTCAAGCAGGAGACCCTATCCCTTTTCAGACAAGTGGCTGTCCAGTCTCTTCTTAAAAACCTCCAGTGATGAAGCACCCACAACTTCTGACAACTTCAATGGTAGGAAGAAAAGTTCTACAATCCAATGGCATCTCATGGAGCTTGTTTTGAAGGCCACTCTGAACAGTTCTGAGGCCACCAAATTCAACCCACTTGGTCCAGGGCTGGCAGAAAAAGAGTCTGGAGGAGTAAGATGGCCTCCTCCTCCTCCTCCTCCTCCTCCTCCTCCTCCTCCTCCTCCTCCTCCTCCTCCTCCTCCTCCTCCTCCCTTGCCCCATAGTCCCAGCCCAGAGATCCATATATGGATTGACTTCTCCTGGAAGCGTGAGGAGCACCTCTGGGATTTGGAAAGATGTTCCTTCTTCAAAAGGCGGGGCATTGGGGCCCGAATGTGAGCAGCCACGTTTGCAGATGGCAAGCTTCAGCAGGTTCAGATCCATGCTGGGTCTTGTTCACTCTCCTCCCCCCCTTGTCCCCTCCCTGCCTGTGTGACTTCCGAGGGTCTCAGCTGTTAATTACCTTTGCCTGTCAGCCTTGCCTGCTAATCTGCTATCAGTGAATGGAAAGCAGGAGGTCAAATAACAAAGGTGATGGTGCCACACGGTGCCTCTTGTCATCTCCAAGCCCAGATTACTTTCATTGAATAACTCCTGGCTGAATACTGCCAGTTAATTATAACGATCACAAACCCTCCCTTTTTTCAAGCCACACAGTGAGAATTAAGGGTTCTGAAGTAAGACTTTAGCTTCATTAATTGCCCGCTTCTTTGTGATGGTATTGACTGATAAGGCTCTTGGTGGTGAGTAATGGCTTCCCAGCTCAAAGGGGATTAAGGCTGCTAATTGTTGTCAGCGTCGCGCTGACAAGATAGACTTCGGTGGGTGTCAAATCCATATCTGCGGCTTCCTTTGTCAAGAGCCAGTAGCATCGGTGCTCTCCAGAAGGAAGTAGGGTGCCAGAGCCAGGGAATAATGAATAAAGCACCGTAGCCATCATCAGTAGAAGGTTGAGGGGGTCTTCCTTTGCTGCCTTCAAGAGAGTAACCGTTGTCTTTCAAATGCAGATGGACTGCTGGATCTTGACTTGATGGGTTTGTTCTCCTATGTTGTGCCATGTGTTTTGGGACAACCATGACCTGGATGACTGAGAATCTCCATAGACATAAGTCATTTTGCCTCTCTCTCCCCCCCTCTCTCTCCCACCCACCCACCTCCCTTCTATCACTCTCTCTCTTTGTCCATCTGTTTATCCATCCATCCATCCATCCATCCATCCATCCATCCATCCATCCATCCATCCATCCAAATGTTTTCTGGAAAACAGGAGGACATGACCGCCTTTCCAGCAGCTTTGTTTAGATGCTTGACCATTCCCCTCATTGACCAGGTCATCTCTGGTCATCTGCCACTAACTCCCCCAAGTGTTTCATTTCTTGAAGATCCAGCCAGCATTTTACAAACTAGAACTTGGCATGTCCTGGAAATGTCCAGGGACATTGGAGTTGAGTACAAAGGCATTCATTCTTAAGAAGGTACATACGTGGGATGATGAAAGAACCGGTTTTGTGACTCATTTGTCATTCCTTGCTCTGTAGGAGAATCATCTTTCGTTAACTCTCAGCTCTCCTCTGCTTCAGTGCCTCATATCTGTACACCCAGAGAATTCCTTGAAATATCTTTTCTTTGCAGTAGGCTTGTCCTGAAGTACCCACAGAAATATCACAGGAGAATCCTCATTGGCGTCCTGATAGTATTTCTGCAACAACCATCCTCTCCTCTATACATGTCCTTCTCTGCTGTAACTCCAAGGTGGATGTACTTCAGATTCATCCACTGTTTTCTGCAAATCATGATTAAGTCTTGCCAAAGTCTTTTTTTTAAAAAGAGGGTTTATTCTGTTTATCCAAAATCTCATCTCTTTCAGTAACAGAGAGCAGGTACCAACTAGAATGTGAGGCTCTACTGGGATGCTAAGAGAGATGTCTATATCCTACCAGTCGCAGTAACTTCTGCTGTGGTGTTCGGGAAGCATTTCCATTCCATTTCCATCTGGCTGTCTTTTCCCTTTCCCGGCAGAAGCCATTTTCTTTTGCCAAATGTTACGGAATCTAAGCTGAAGGCCTGTTAAGTCTGGGCAGCAATCTGGATTCACACTGGAAAGAAGGTTTTGGAACTCCAGGGCATCTGTTGGCACCTTCTTTGAGGAGCTGCTGGCAGAAGCTGCTTGAGTCCTCCTGGAACACCACTTCTGTTCAGAATCCAGATCACAGCAGAGGCCTAATGACCGTGGAGCGGGAACGCTTGATATGAAACCAGCGTGATCAACCAATAGCTTTTGATGCCTCTGAACCCGTGTTTGGAAGATGTTCTTGCCGGGTTAGTTTTTGAGACGGTTGAATAGTGGGAGAACTTGCCAAACTTCAGTTTCGGGTCTTGCTCTTGTTCCACCAAGTATCAAATATTGACTAGTAACTCAGGGCTCCTTGGTGCTCTCTGAGCTTGCTTGTCTTCTTGCAGACATTTCATTACTCAAGCTAGATAACATCATCAGTGCTAGTCAGGGCTAAGATCACTGGCACTCGTGATGATGTTACCTAGTCTGGGTAATGAAATGTCTGCAAGAAAACAAGCAAGCTCAGAGAGCACCAAGGACCGCTGATTTTAACCACGAGCCACAAATATCCTCCTTCATTGGAGACTAGTCGCTGCATCAGCTCTTCCTTCCTAACGCATTTCTTTCTCTGGATTTTAGGGTCTTCAATAAGCAGCGAATCGTCTCCAGTTTCCTCGCCGGCCACCAATCACAGCTCTCCGGCAAGCACGCCCAAGCGAGGACCCATGGGGCCCCTCATTGTTCCTCCAGGAGGGCACAGTGTGCCGAACACACCTCCTGTGGTCACCATTGCACCCACCAAAACTGTAAACGGCGTCTGGAGAAGTGAAGGACGACAGGTGAGTCTCCCCTGTCCAAAAAGGCTCCTCTTGGGAGAGGATTGGAGTGTTGGGTTTGTTTGTGTTTGGAAGGGAGAGGGAAAATGTGGGAAAGAAGGGGGGATGAAGAGCATGCGGAAGGAGAAGTGACGCCCGAGGTTACGGTTGGGAAGCCATAAGCTAGATTTGCGCAAAACGTCCCCGACAAAATATAACTTATCCCTCAGTTGTAGCAAATATCTCTCAGTTTCTCTCTACTATTCTGCGAATTGTAAACCTTTCCCCTATGTTGAATGAAGAAGCCATTTGATCCGAGCAGACCAACCAAGTGCACGGAGCAGAGATTTTAACTAAGGAACATGAGAATACAAAGGAAACCTTTACTTGCAGCTGAAGGGACAGACAGATAGAAAATATTAAAACTTGCACTGAAGAGGCTCTTGGAAGCAACCTTTGGAGCTTGGGAGGTCACTGGCAGGAGGCCCCTTACTCTACATCAGCGGTTCTCAACCTATGGGTCGCGACCCCATTTGGGGTTGATCGATCATTCTTCGGGGGTCTCCAAAGAAGGTGATCCGCCATTTTCTCCCAGGGGGCGCCACCGTGCATGTGTGCCGCGCATGGGGGCGCCGCCGCGCATGCGCAGAACGTTTGTGTGACGGGGGTCGCCGTCACACAAACGTTGAGAACCACTGCTCTACATCAAACATCCGGTGGGTCTGTGGTGGCCTGCTTCAGATTGGGTCAGTCTTTCTAACCATCTAATACAGTGATGGCGAACCTTTTAGAGACCGAGTGCCCAAACTGTAACCCAAAACCCACTTATGCATCGTCGGGTGCCGGGTGGGTGTGGCCCATTGGGTGGGCGTGGCTGTGCTGGTAACGGCAGACTGGGTGGGACTAAAAAGTTCAATCAATTCCAACTTTGCAAGATCTTTTTTTTTCTCGTGAGAAGTTGAAATTGACTGACTGACTGATCGAACCTTTTTTTTGTTTGCACACAGCGGCAGAGGCCTAAAGCAAAAAGGTTTTATAAAACCCAGCTGAAGGCCTAGGACTGGGGCGAGGGCACGCGTGCCCACAGAGAGGGCTCTGCGTGCCGCCTCTGGCACCCGTGCCCTAGGTTCGCCACCACTGATCTAATACAAGCCCTGAATATGCAAGACATCCAGGCTCATCCCTGTGACAACTGTTATTGTCCAGTATCTCTTGAGGACTTCCAGGAAGGAGAGCACATACTTTCTATGCAACAGTCAATGATCACTCTCTAGGTAACCATTTTCTAAGGTTACGTCATGTGAGAGAAAGGCCTTTTAATATTCCCCCGAACATTCAACCCAATGGCATCGTCCCGTAAGTTAATTCATCTTATTTGGACCTTTCAGATAACCAAAAGCAGTACTCTCTTCTTCCTGATAAATCTTTAATGCAGTGGTGTCTCCCTTCCTTTTTTTCTTCTCTGTTTCCTTCCGTGTTTTCTCCTCGGGCTTCAGGGCCCACAGAAGGAATGAGAGTCTACAATCTTCTGGAACTAGGCTGATTTCATAGCTCCCCCCTCCCAGGTTTCCATCTGTCTCAGCTCACAGCATCTCCTCCGGCCACAGCTATTGCAGTGCGGAGCGGAGACGCTGGTTGTGGGCTGAATTCAGAACAAAGGCTTTCTTCTTGCTATCCCCAAAGGTTTATTGATTGTCTAGCAGAGCCAAACCAGTCCCTTGAACACCTGGTACAGCGTGCCTCAACCCGATGCCCTCTTAATGCGCTGGGTTAACCGCTCTGGACTAACTAGAGAGGCTGAGCATTGGTTAGCGACACATCTGGAGGGACACCAGATTGCAGAAGCCTAATTTAAGGCAACAAAGCACATCGTGTATTTATGGCAGAGGTTCCCAGCTGGGAGAAGACAACACCAGCCTACCCCGTGTTTTGGATTAAGCAACAAGTAGAGCATAATAGCTTCTCTCATCCGTGCAGACACACACCCTGTCCTCTGAGGCTTCTTCCCGCATCGGCCCAGACTGTCTGGCTATATTTGCTGCTTGCAATTTTTTTCCCTCCTTCCCTCTTACTCTCTCGCAGACAGTGGCAAAGAACTGAAGCATTCACTAATTAAGAATCATTGTTGGTGGTTATCCTTCCCTTGTATTTTACCCGGTTTCCCAGCGGGATCACAGCACTTGGAAATACTAATTAAACCACAAAGAGAAAAGGAGAGGGAGGGGAAGAGAGAGCGTCTCTCCAGTGCTTGCGAGCCGTACAGATGATGCCCCAGCAGAGAAACAAACATGCACAAAATACACACACGCATGCACAAACAGAGAGAGAGAGAGAGAGAGCTTGATCTTGAAATGAAAAGGTAGCCTTCTCAGGCCTGGTTTGCAAAAAAGATGAGGAGAAGAGTGAAATGCAATATCCTGAATTGAATAGACCGGGATGAATATTCAGATATTCAGAGTCTCTTCACTGCAACAGGATATTGGGCAGGCAGAATGAAGCCAAAGAATCTCTCCTAAGCTGTGGTCTCTTTGGGGGTTGACCCTCAGAGACCCCTTGGGCATCCAGGCTACTGGGTGGCTTTGCCATTCCCATCTGTTGCCACCATCCTTTCCTTGGGTTTTCCTGAGCTTTTGAAACCCAAATCCATCTTTCCAGCCCTCCGTGTCTCTTTAGGCAGCAGTGAGCCAGCATTCTCGTCTGGTCCCCCCTCCTCCGTCGCCCCCAGCCTTTTGGTGAGGCGGAGTCTCCCTCCTCCCCATGCTTGGCCCTCTCTTCCTCCTCTCCTGCCAAAACCCATCGCTTCAGATGGAAGCTCTCTGCCCCTGGAATAGGCCCTCACCCTGGAGAGGAGGCGATAATTTATCTGCTCCAACAATTTGAAGCTAATGAAGCCCTAATGCCACCAGGGAGCGCTCTGCGGAGGAGCGGGAGCGGGAGCTGACTCAATGGATGCTGTGAGCCATCTATCCTCGTAGAGAGTAGAGAGCGTTGATGGAAGCCTCCGCTCTTTCTCGGGGAGGCTGGGGAGAGGAGGGGGCCTGGTCAAAGGAGGAGTGGGTGGGAGGGGCAGGGGAGAAGAGAAAGGCTCCAATCAGTGGCCGGTGCCCATCCATTAGAGGCGAGACGTTTCCGAGAGATCAAACAGTCTTTGAACGGCTGGGTGGAATGAAGAATGGTCTATTTTAAAGCTAATAGGCCATGTCTCGGGGACATTGCACAGGGGGAATGATGGATGGCGCTCCTTGTCCTGGCCCTGCCCTGCTCACCATCTTCCCACCCTGTGGAGACGCATCTCAAGCTACAGCAGAGACGCAGCAGGAAAGGCTTCTCATTCCCTTGCTTGGAGCTGGTCCTGCCTCGGCACCTTCTTGCCCAGCCCAGCCCAGGTCCATCTTCAAGGGCATCAAATGAGTCTTTGCCTTGGGGAGCCGAATGCCTCTTCTCCCCCACGACGGCTGGTCTTCTTTGCTAGTAGTTTTCCAGGATCCCCACAAGACATTTCTCTCTACTGCAGTGTTTCTCAACCTTGACAGTTTTAAGGCATGTGGACTTCAACTCCCAGAATTCCACAGCCAGCAATGCTGGCTGTGGAATTCTAGGAGTTGAAGTCCACATGCCTTAAAATGGTCAAGGTTGAGAAACACTGATTTACTAGAAGCAAAGAGGTATTGGGAGAAAAAAAAATCTCAGAATTTTGCCCATGGAAGAATTATTCCAATGACATAAAACAAGGGGGAGCAAAAAGCACAAAGTTGGAAGGAATCTTAGAAGCCACCTAGTCTGGTCCTCCTGTAGTGTCTCTCTGGCAGTTGATCTCCAAGTGTGTTTGACCCATCACTTCATGAAGTAGCCAATGTCGTTGACTTTGAAGTCATATCATTGGCATGTGCCTCCTGACCTTCAACCTGAATCTACTTCCTTGTAAATCTAATCCACTGCTTCTGATATAACCCTTCTCCCCGTATTGTGGGACAGTCTTTCAGGTTATTTGATAACTTCTTTCTCATCTCCCCCTCAAGTCTTCCCCTCTGGAGTCTAAGTATGCCCAGATCCTTAAAATGTTCCTCGTGGTTTCCAGACCCCTCATCATCTTGGTAGCACTTCTGCAAACCTGCTCCACTTTGCCATTGCCCTTCTGAGTCTATGCTGCCCAGAACTAGACACGTACCAGGGCATGTTAGAGTGGATCGATGTCCCATTAACTGGACACCATGACCTTGCTAAAATAATGTTTGCCTTTTAGCAGCTGCATCACACTGCTGCCTCGTGTTTAACCTGAAGTCACAAGGAGACCTCAGTCCCTTTCCCAGGCTCTATGGTCAAACCAAGTCTTCATCTCATTCTTCGATCTTGCATTTTTTTGTATCCAGACTCACAACTTGACATTTCCCCTAGTTAAAGTCCATCCTTTTCATTTCTGCCCATTGCTCCATCCTGTCGAGATCTTTCTGAGTCATCTTTCTTTCTTCTACAGTTTGAGTCATCCCTCCCGGCTTTGTATCTTCTGCAGATTTGATAAATGTCCCCTCAAGTCCCTCATCATGTCATTGATAAGAATGGTGACCGGCAGAAGATCCTCTGGCCCTCCACTTGATCCTGTCTTCCAAGCCATCATAGACCCATTAATGAGCTGCGGTCAGTCCATCTCGTAGGAGTCTCCTCTAGGGCTATTTTTAATCATTATATTGAGGAGCATCTGTCAAAAGACTGTTGAAGGCTGTGCTAAGGTCCAGGCACGCTATATCTACAGCTTTGGCCAATCTACTAAGCGAGTTACTCTATTGAAGGAGTAAGTTGGTTGGTTGGTTGGCAAGGTTTCCTTGCCATGAGCTTAGGCTGGGTCTTGCTAATAATAGCTCCCACCCTTTGGAAATGACCTCTTATAGAATTATGTTCCCTGCCCACCCTCCTTCAGGCACGGTTGGCCACTGCTGATTTCTGCCCTGAATTTGGTGTTGTTTCTTCTGTGCCGCCAATGAAATGCTTGACTAACCTGTTTATTTTATGGCCACCATCAAAAGGTTGTGGAGTGGTATTTGCTGTGCTGTAGCAGTCTCCTCGGGCATCGGTGTCTCCCTGGAATGATTAATGGCTCCAGGGAACAAAGCTGCTAGTAAATCTTCAAGGCAAGAGAAAACACAGTTCGTCCCCTTCCTTCTTCACCCCTCCCACCTTCCTCATTACAGCCCAGCTTGGCAGAAGAGGATCATGTGGCAAGCAACACACACACACACATACACACTCACTCCACCTCCAACGTGATGCTCTGCACAGAATACAGAATAACAGAGTTGGAAGGGACCTTGGAGGTCCTCTAGTCCAACCCCTTGCTCAGGCAGGAAAAACTATACCATTTCAGACAAGTGGCTGTCCAATCTCTTCTTAAAAACCTCCAGTGATGGAGCACCTACTGTTCCAGAAGTTTCTTCTTAGTTGTAGGATGCTTCTCTCCTTGACTAGTTTCCATTCATTGTTTCTTGATCTTGCCTTGGAGAATAGGTTGACCTGCTCTTTTTTGTGGCAGCCCCTCAAATATTGGAACTCTGCTGTCATGTCCTTCTTTTCATTAAACTAGATATAGCCCAATTTCTGCAACCGTCTTTCCATATGTTTTGGTCTCCAGTCCCCTAATCCTCTTTGTTACTCTTCTTTGCTCTCTTTCAAGAGTCTCAACATTTTTTCTATATCATGGTGACCCAAACTCGATGCAGTATTCTAAATGTGGCCTTACTAAGGCTTTATAACGTGGTATAAACACTTCACGTGATCTTGATTCTTTTGTTGTTGTTAATTGCGAAGTTGTGTCCGACCCATCGCGACCCCATGGACAACGTTCCTCCAGGTCTTCCTGTCCTCTACCATCTTCTGGAGTCCATTTAAGTTCACACCTACTGCTTCAGTGACTCCATCCAGCCATCTCATTCTCTGTCGTCCCCTTCCTCTATTGCCCTCAATCTTTCCCAGCATTAGGCCCTTCTCCAGTGAGTCCTTCCTTCTCATTAGGTGGCCAAAGTATTTGAGTTTCAACTTCAGGATCTGGTCTTCTAAAGAGCAGTTGGGGTTGATCTCTTCTAAGACTGACCAGTCTGAATTCCTTGCAGTCCAAGGGACTCGCAGGAGTCTTCTCCAGCACCATAGTTCAAAGCCCTCAATTCTTTGGCGCTCAGCCTTTCTTATGGTCCAACTTTCACAGCCATACATTAATGGAGCCTAGCACTGCGTTGGCTTTTTTGGCAGCTGCAGCACATGGCTGGCTCATACTTAAGTGATTGCATAGACAAATCAAACCCCTTGCAAGCTAGATGAGATCCCTCTGCTTTGGTCTCTGCAGTTGGAAGTGGCTCTCTCTCCTCTGATCTGTTCCCATCCCCGCTGGAGAATGTACAATGCACCCCCTTTTTTCTGGACACCTGTTCTCCAACACGCTCCGAGGCTTTGCCCCTCTTTACTGCAGTCATCTTCTGCTGCTCTCCTGCCTGGCGCATCCAGAGCATCACCTCCTACAGAAGGTCAGGATTTGTCTGTTGGGCTGGTTGTGAGAGATGACCGTGTGTGTGGCGCCCCAGGCGGGCGCTGCGTTCTGAGAAGGAACAGCTGTTCCTGCTCATTAAAAATTCTAATCGGGCCCATCGCTATGAATTAATTATGGCCAATGGATCTTTGGAGGAGATTTGCAAGTCTTGAGGAGTTCTCAGCAGCTTGCAGAATGTTTGTTGTATTCATATTTAATAAATACACTTGGAATGGTCTCCCGTGGTACCTGGCTGGGCGCAAGTGAATCCCAGATATGTCATATTTTCTAAGGTGACACCCAAACAGGCAATTCATCTTTGGAAGAGCATTTAATGCAAAATAGAAGCCTTTCTTCCAGGTTATGAAATTGTTGGAAAAGGATATTATAAAGAAGAAGGAGCCAAGCTGTTCTCCAAAGCCCCTGAAGGCAGGACAAGAAGCAACGGATGGAAACTCATCAAGGAGAGAAGCAACCTGGAACTAAGGAGAAACTTCCCAACAGTGGGAACAATTAATCAGTGAAATAACCTGCCTCCAAAAGTTGTGAATGCTCCAACACTGGAAGTTTTTAAGAAGAGACTGGACAGCTACTTGTCTCAAATTGTATAGGGTATTCTGCCTGAGCAGGGTTGGACTAGATGACCTCCAAGTTCCTTTCCAACTCTGTTATTCTGTTAAAGCCCAAGAGCAAGCCCAGTTGTGGCTCTTTTTCTTTCTGAGGAGAGAACATAGGGATTTAGTCCTGTTTCAGTGCCATCAGTAGCTTGAACCAAACGGAGCATTTCTCTGATCCAGTCCCTCAGAACTGCAGCTCTCTGCCTGGAGCTGCCCCATCTGCTTCCATTCCAGCTGAGTTGCTCTCCAAATTCAGAGTAGAACAACATCTGCCCCCTTTCCTCTCCGAAGACTTCCAAAGTAGACATTAGCTCCTATTCAGGGAATACCAACTGCTAAACCCTGATTATTGGCAAGCAAGGAATTAACTGAGAATCCTTAACAAAATCCCCCTTCCAAAGCTATTTAAATAAATCACTGTTCAGGGTAGGCAGAATCTGGGGGTGAAGAAGTAAAATGGATGGCGTGAATTCTACAGATTTCAGATTGTATTTCTGCAAAATGGATGGATGTTTGGATGGATATTTGCTAAATCGTCTGGGTGGATCATCTTACCGCACACATCTTAGCACCTCTTATGGGAAGATTTGACCCCAGGCCAGGACTAGGTCATCATCTCCACTTGTCTTCTTCTAGACTTGCCCATCCCGTCTCAAATAATGTTGACAATCCCTCCCTATGAGATCATTGTGGCTTAATGCTCATATGACCATGACCTGTGTGGACAAATACATTGAGCAGAAGAGCGTGTTTAGGACCCGTCTACCATTAGCAAAACAGAGCTTTCTTGTGAAAAAAATAACAGCCGTGACCGGTATACCCTTTGTTCCTCAAGTATACGCATTCTGCAATTGGAATAAAATAAATTACGCAAATATACATTCTTTAATTTGCATTGTATATCCTGCTGTCAGGACTGAAGTCTCTCTAATTAATATGCCAACTACAGGGACTTGAAGGGGACATGGTGATTCAGTGCTGGAGTACAAATAATCAGAAATAATGGAGAGCTTTCAAGGAGTTTCCACTTAAGATTTTGTCAGATATTTTCATATCTTTTTCTCCCTGTAGCTGGGAGAGCTCAAAATGAGTAACTTTGCAAAGCAATAAATTCCAAAGGAGACTCAAACGGGCAGGAGAGACCATAGAGGTGAACATCTGGATCACAATACTAGGCGAACTTGGTAACCCTTAGGACAGTGTTTCCCAAACTTGACAATTTTAAGGCATGTGGACTTCAATGCTGGCTGTGGAATTCTGTGAGTTGAAGTCCTCATGCCTTAAAATTGTCAAGTTTGGGAAACACTGCCTTAGGAGATGGTTATCCTATTAAGAAGGGCAGAACACGCTCTGCAAGGTCCCTGTGGGCCAGAGCACCAATGGACTCGGTCGACTTGTAGACCTGACAAGCTCCACACTTGGGTTCTTGACCTTCTCCTTCAAAACAGAAAGAGGCCTCCAAAATGGAACAGGCTTTCAGAGGCAATCCCATAAAACAAGGGAGAGACCACTTACAGCCATTCGGGGGTTCCTATTCATTTCTTCAGTGTGAAGGTGGGGCTGACCAACCACTGGTTCCCTTTCTTGTTAAGCCTGGGTGGGCCTCCACCACATTAGCTACTTCCAGCTGTTGGGTAAGAGAATAACAGAGTTGGAAGGGACCTTGGAGGTCATCTAGTCCAACCTCTGCTCAAGCAGGAGACTCTATACCATGATGGCGAACCTTTTAGAGACCAAAACCCGCCACCCGCCCCCACTCCACCTCCCGCCCTGTCTGATCCGCCCCTGCTCGCCCCCTGCTCCGCCCGCCCACAGGGCCATGCACTGCCTCTGGCCCGCCATAGCAGATCACCCAGGCAGCCCTGCAGCGCCGTGGCAGCCACGCCCTCTGCCCACACCCCGCAGCATCATCTGCACGCTATGGAGCGCGAGGGCGGAGTCTTGTTCCTGCTGCCCTGCTATGTCCTTGGCTGCGCTGCTCCGTGTAGGCCGCGCCTGGGGGGTGACTCTTCTCCGGGGAGGCCTCTGGAGAGGAGGGGGCCGCAGGGGGAGGTGGGGCTGGGGCGATGGCACGCGTGCCCATAGAGAGGGTTTTGAGTGCCACTTCTGGCACGCGTGCCATAGGTTCGCCACCACTGCCCTATACCATTTCTGACAAATGGCTGCCCAGTCTCTTCTTTAAAGCCTCCAGTGATGGAGCATCCACAACTTCTGGAGGCAGGTGGTTCCACTGGTTAATTGTTCTCACTGTCAGAAAATTTCTCCTTAGTTCTAGGTTGAATCTCTCCTCGACCGGTTTCCATCCAATGTTTCTTGTCTGGCCTTCAGGTTCTTTGGAGATTATGTTGACCCCTTCCTCTCTGTCACAGACCCTCCAATATTGGAAGACTGCTATCATGTCACTCCCTGGTCCCTCTTTTCACTAGACAAGCCATGTCCAGTTCTTGCAACCATTCTTCATATGTTTTAGCCTCCAGACCCCTAATCATCTTGGTTGCTCTTCTCTGCACTCTTGTTTCTTCCTTGCTGCCCATTCTTGCTCCGTTGTTAACCAATCAAGGAATGCCTAAACTCAATCCAGAGTTTCCTGGGTTGAGAAGATGCTCTGGCAGATAGAGGCGGCTTGCCAAGGTTCTCGGTTCATCTGTTTGAAATGCAGATGTGTGCATGGGGCTGAGCCATCTCTCCGCTTAATCTCCCCTATCTTACATTTGACCCCCCTGGCGATCCTTCTTCCTGCTGCTGCACCAAGTCAGCAAGAGGGTCTGTGTGTCAATGTGTCCATGGGGCCCTTGCCCGAAAGAAGCATCGCTAGCTTTGGTTGGGGGCCAGCATTCTTGCTTCTTCTCTGCCCCCCCCCCTCCCGTCACGCGCAGGTGATTGCCCAGAGCACATCTGGCTGGGATTAAGCCGGGGAGCAGAGAGCACCATGTATGGCTCAAACCAGATGGTGCCGCTCTCCCTTCCCACCGTGGTATTGCCAGAAGAGCTGTAATGGCAAAAGACAAGCAGATGCTTACGCAGCTGTGGCCGTGGCTGCCCACTTCAGGGAACAACTGGTCACAGATCATTCTCTACCCCGGTGGCAGTGCCAGCTTCCTCCTGCCATTACGGCTTTTATGCACACTACAGAATTAGCTGGATTTGCGGCAGCGTCCAGGAGCAGCTGCCTTCTCAGCTGATGCTAGGCTGGCCCACCAGAACAGCTGGCCCGGGGCCTGTTTGTTTTTTTTAACCGGGGAGAATTGTAGCTGACAGCCTCTCTTGCTGTTTGTCAGGCATCTCTGCCCCTCCCCAACCCCGTAGACCCCAAAGCATGTTAAGCCAAATGCTGCGGGGAAATTCCGGTCGCTGAAGGGCTAAAAACTAGGGAAAGTCTCTCTGCATAAAGTTACTTTTAAGGTTGCCTTTTCCCAAGCTAACATGGGGCAAATTTGCTATCAGATTGTCAGTATACATACAGGCTGCCTTTTGAAGTTTATCTGTTTATTTAAAACAGCGGTCTCCAAATTTGGCAACTTTAAGACCTGTGGACTTCAGCTCCCAGAATTCCCCAATCTTAAAGTTGCATGGCTGGCTGGGGAATTCTGGGAGTTGAAGTCCACAAGTCTTACAGTGGCCATGTTTGGAGACTCCTGATTTAAAAGATAGTATATAGCCACTCGTGATATGCGGGGGTAATCTGTATATCTATAGCTTGTTTGTGCCCTTTGCATTCTTCCTATCTCCCCTGGGGTCTTCTCTGGATGGGGATCATGGGGTTTGTGTTCCTTTCAGCAAGAAGCTGGGTCACGAAGCAGCGGTGGAGGCAGCAACACGAACCGGGACCGCCTGATCGCCGAGGCTCCCTTGCCGCAGGAGAAAGCCAGTGGCCCAACCGTCCCTTCCCATTTGCTGGGGGCGCCTTATTCCTTTGCAATCCCACCCAACTCCATCGTCCAGGATTCTCGTTTCCCACCTCTCAAGTAAGTGAGGCCAAGGGAGGCTGGGGCAATGCCTACCCTTCCCATAGTGGCTCTTGACGGGACTTTTGTGTCCTATTTCTCCAAGTTCATCCGAATGATAGGATGCCATGATGTTGGTTGCAGACAGTTTTCGAGGAAATCTGTATAGCACAGGAGCCTCCCCAGGCTGGTGGTTGGCTATGGCCAACACCACACTAAACCATGTTCTATGTGCCCTTCTCTGCATTGGCAGGAGATGGTGCCGTGAATCACAGGGGTGCCATATGCCTCCTAGTAACATGATCAAGAGGAAAGTTTCTCTCTCTCTCTCTCTCTCTCTCTCTCTGTGTGTGTGTGTGTGTGTGTGTGTGTGTGTGTGTGTGTTGCAGAGGAAGGAAGAAGGGCTGCTACTTTTTCTTCTTGAAGTTTTGGGAAACAAGAGCATTTTTCAAGTTTGGGTGGCTCTTTGGCCTCCCAAGTAGCTGTAGAAGTGGACAGACCCAACCAAATGCTAGTGCTAAGGAGAGAAGGTTGACTCTGCTCCCAGTCAGACATGTTTCTTTCCTAATGGGGATCAGGCCTCCCATTTGCCCATTCTCTTTTGGGCTTGCTGCATGTGGGGACATGTAACAATGGATGCCCAGGAGTGGGGCTCCAGTCCACGAGGGAAAAGAGATTGGAAATATTATTGCAGACTTCTAGAATTCATCTTCCTTCCTTCCTTCCTTCATTCATTCATTCATTCTCCCTTCCCTCCCTCCCTCTTTTCCTTCCTCCCTCCCTCCCTTCCCTCCTTCTCTCTCTCCCTTCCAGCCTCCAGCGTCCTGTCCACCATGTGGTGCCTCCTAATGCCGAAGACTACCTGCGGAGCTTCCGGCCCTACCACGCAGCCGAGGAGCTCCGCGTGTCCTCCCTGCCTCCCCTGGCCTTGGACCCGGCCACTGCCGCTGCTTATTACCACCCCAGCTACTTGGCTCATCACCCTTTCCCTCACCCGGCTTTCAGGTAAGAGAAGAGTTGTGCGAGAAGAAGGTTGCGCTCCTTTGCTCCTGATCTGGTTGGGCAGCCACAGTCGGTTAAGTCATCTGTCCCCCAGGCGTGTCCTTTAGAGCCACCACTCGTGAACCCTCTTGGCCCATAGAGTGGGAGGCTCTCTGAGGACTTTCACATAGCGAAATAAAACACAGCCGGTTGCCACTTAAAAGAGCAGCAGGACTTCGGATGGTGGGCTGCTAATTTGTCCTTTGAACGAGGTCCTTTGAGCAGTCTCAGCTGCTGTCCAGCTTCACCCCAGCTAGCAAGACACGCTGTGTCCATGGAGATCTGAAGGACTGGAAACAAATGCCTTGAAGAGCCTCCCGGAAAGCTGAGAATTTGCCTCCAGCTTTTCTCCATGCTAATGAGTCAGTCATGTATCGGAGTCTGTGGACTTGGCTTTAGAGCAGGTGAGAATGCAGGTAGATGCTGCATTCTTCCTTGAACTCCTCCGAGAAGGTCCTTGAGGGACACCCCCATCTAGTGAGGTTGGCTCAGTGGTGATCCAGGACTGCATCTTCTGAGTAGGGTGGCTAGAAGGTCTTTTTTGGAGTCACGCATCCCATATCCACCTTGCCAGATTTTGAGTAATAGATAATAAAGGTTTCAACCTGGGTCGATCTCCACGACCAGAGGTTTAGTCTTCTGAGCATTCAGACTCATGCTGAGCCAATTCTCAGAGAATCTAGTTCAGGGAACTGCTCTCTTGCAGACATGTGTCTGCTACAGAGAAGTTTCCTGAGGATGGACCAGCACCGTCCAAAACCTTGGAAGACTAAACCTCTGGTCCTGGTGACCGACCCAGATTGGATCCTGCAACATTGTCCTGGGACATATAGATTTGCCTTCATTCGTAATAGAGCAGTGGTTTTCAACCTTTTTAATGCCGCGACCCCCCCCCCAACCGGTCATAAGTCGAGGACTACTCAACCGGTCGTAAGTCGAGGAGTATTCAACTGGTGCGGCACCGTTTGCAGAATGGGACTTTTGGCGGGCTCAGCAAGGCAGAGACAGCCTGGACAATTCCTATTGGCTTTTGAAAGCCAATAGAATTGGACTCTATTCAAGAGAGTCTATTCTATTGGCTTTCGAAAGCCAATAGAATAAAAGGGAGTAGCACAGCTAAGGAAAAGGGGGGAAAAAATGGCGGACTGCGTTGTTTGGTGACCCCCGTGAAATGGTCGTTCGACCCCAAATGGGGTCCCGACCCACAGGTTGAGAACCACTGTAATAGAGGTTTCATTTATCTAGACCTCTTAAGAATATTACAATGCTCTTCTATTCTGCCAGGATGGCTTTATCTGCTATTTTATTATTGTTTACGTTGCGGTAGCTGTCTTGAATGATTTTGTGGTCAAGGAAGAATTCACGTATGTTCCATACAAATTAGGAGTGAGGGAGATAAGAAAGCTGTTGGTGATCATTTCTGCCCAGCCTTGCCAAGCTGAAGCTTAGCTAGAAGCATAACGTGATTAAACTTTATGGGATGCTGGCGAGTCAAAATAGCCCAACAACTCTGTTTTTTTCCAGAATGGATGATTCCTACTGCCTTTCAGCTCTTCGCTCTCCTTTCTACCCAATTCCAACTCCTGGTTCGCTCCCACCACTCCACCCATCAGCCATGCACCTCCATTTATCGGGAATGAGGTACCCCGCCGAGTTGTCCCATTCATCTCTTTCTGCACTTCAGTCGGAACGCCTCTCCAGCCTGACCGCGGAGAGGTATGGAGTGTCGGAACACCGTAGTGATTGACAGGCAAAAGTTATTTCCCGGTTTCCGTGAGCTTTGTTCTTCTCTTGATTTTGCAGGCTGCAGTTGGATGAGGAGCTGAGGCAACGGGAGCGAGAGAAGGAGCGAGAACGGGAAGCTGATCGGGAGCGGGAACGGGAAAGGGAGCGGGAAAAGGAGCTGGAGCGAGAACGGGAGCGGGAGAGGGAACGGGAGCTGGAAAGACAGCGCGAGAGAGCCCGGGAAAAGGAGCAGAGCCTCGTCAAAGCCATGGAAGGCCCCTTTCTGTCTGTCTCAGAATTGCAAGGGCCTAGGACCCACCCAGCCGAAGAACGTGTCAAACCATCAGAACAGCTAACGCCAAACCGAGCAGGTGACTTTCAGCTGCTTTCTGCCACTCAGTCAGAAACACCCAGTCTATTTCCAGGGAGACAGTGAGCGGAAACAGAGTCTTCAAACCCGAGTCTCAGTTGGGATGAATTCATGGGATGGTTTTGCAATTTGAAGTGTCATTTCTCCATAGATTGTTTGTTTGCATCTCGCTTGGGTTGTTGCATTGCGTGCAATTTCTGTGCATGGTTGAATGCCTTCTGAGGCTTGTTCGTGCCAAGGGTGTTCTGTGCATCCGTGGATTGGCCAGTCAGGGGTGGAATTTGTAGAATTTGACTTTCTTTTAAGTGCTCGCCTCTGCCGATGATGGACAACCATTTTCTAACCAGTCTTCTCCAAGAAGCGGAGACATCCTAGGACCGCCTATCTCATAACACTCTTCCTTCCCACTTCTTCTCTTCTCTGCTTGCATTACCAGAATTATGGAACCCACCTACAAAGTGTGTGTGTGTGTGTGTGTGTGTGTGTGTGTGTGTGTGTGTGCGTGTGTGACTTGTGGAGCTGCTAGAATTGGTCTGTGGGGCCCCAGTCATGGTTTCCTTCCTTAACCTAGATTATTTCTCCCAAAATGGTGTCAACAGCTGTAGGCAAAGGCATTACATGCCCAATTGTGACCCATTTGCCCTCCTGCAATGTTCAAACTGGGCAGATGCTCCTTATCTAGACAGCAGCCTTCCAGTGTTAACAAATTGCAGGCTTCCTTTTGCCTCTTAGCCATGGAATACATCTCTCTCTTTATTTTCCAGCAGAAAAACCAAAGGACTCTTCTGCTGCCCAGACCCCAAAAGCAGTCCAGCCTCCGTTGCACCAGTCACCTGCCTCGCAGCACCCGGTGCCCAGCTTGATTTCCAACCACAGTCTGTTCCCCCCGCCTGGAGGCAGCACAGCCACCGCACTCCTCATCCAACGCACCAATGAGGAGGAAAAATGGCTGGCCCGACAACGGCGGCTACGACAAGAGAAGGAAGACCGCCAATCCCAGGTGTCTGAGTTTCGGCAGCAGGTCCTGGAACAGCATTTGGACATCGGGCGCCCAGCCGGACAGATGGAAGTGGAGCATCGGCCAGAGAACTCCAGGTAGCGGCTGGTGGTCTTGGCCTTGTGGGAGGTGAAGGTGACAGGTGGCCCCCTTTGACCGTTTTTTGGGGGTGGGGGGCAAGTAACCACCTGCCATCAACGACACAAGGCTTCCCAAGGATCACCGTGGCCTCTGCTTCCTAGCTTTCAGCAGCCACCCTGCAATGCCACCTGACAGCTGCTTGGATGCCCAGACCGAAGGGGCGAGGTGGCCTCCATGCCATCAGCAGTGACCAGGTGTCTCTGAGACAGTTGCCGCTAATTTGAGCTGTCTTTGGCAGATGGAGGGACTTCTAAATCTGATGGGTTACAGACATAATTGGCACGGCTGCTGGCTGGCCTCGAACAGCAGGCCCTGGTGAGGTTGAGTAGTCCAGGTTTGATATTTAGATTGTTATGATCTGCTTGGCCAAGAGCTGGATGCTTGCTCTTCAGGAGGACAGTAGTGTCTTCCGACCCACCAGGGTGGTGATTTTGATGCCAAGCTGGAGACCGGGCGCCAACCCAGCAGCTGTGCAGTGGGTCCAGCCAGCCCTTCTGTTTCTGAGCTGATTCCAAGCAGGCACTGAGCTGAGCAAGGAAGAGCAGCTTGGGATAAGACCTTCTGCTAAGATCCATCCGCTCTTTAAGCAGAACTGACTTGGCTCAGCTCTTCCGCCGGAGCCCATTGTTGGTAGTTTGGGTGTCCAGGGGATTAACGAAGCTAATCAGGATAAGGAGGCATGGATTGCTGGTGTGCCTGGCCGTGTCACATTCCCGTTCCATCATCCTCTTGCGCTGGAGCTGGGTCACCTGTGTGGCAGATGTCAAGAGAACGCTCGACGGCTCAGGCGCTTTGAAAGGACAAAATCCAGTGGCTGCTAAGCCACTTTGGCTGGATAAGGGATGCGACAGATGCTACGTTGGCTGCACGTTGTTCAGCCATTGTTGCAAATCCATATCTCTGTGACTTCCTTCTCACGGATAGATAACTGCCTCAGTTCTCCGTTGTGATCTTTGTATAAGCACATTTTGGAGACATGTGTCTATGGGGCTCCTCAACCCTCCACATCATGGTCATCCCAAAGGGGCTTTTTTCCCAAAAGGCATCCGGACTTTCTTGACTTTTTTTCCCTTGAAAATTGAAGAAGCTTCTTGGATAAGAAGCAAAACATTTTCCAGGAAAAAAAAAAAGAAAGTCCAGTTGCCATTTTTGGGGTGGGGGAAAACACCTTTGGAGCATTTTGGAGATATGGTTCAGGTAAATCTGCAGCTGCTGTTCCCATCTTCGTCCTGTGTTTTCTTTACGAAACTGCTTTTACTTCTGCTCATCTGGTGATTTCTTTTATAGCGCTTCTGAAAATGCTCTTTTGTTGGGCCCAGGAAGGCTGACATTTGTTCTGTTTCCCCTCCGCCATAAATTTTGTCTCCTGTAAGCACTTTGCAGAGAGACACTCCGTCTGCCCAGCAGTTGTGTAATGCATCGCACTGGGAAGCCGCCATTGTTGTTTCAGTACACAGCACCCTGGTGCTCTTGAGTGGGAAGCTGTTCAGAGCGCAGCTCCAGCAAATGTGCTTATTGAGTCTCTGTTGTCCTTTTGCTACTTATTTAAGTATTACACGGTTGTCATTCTCTGTGTCGCTTGAGCATAACTTTGGGGGAGGCTTTTTCGTGGTGGAATCTGTGAGCCTGAACGATGACTGACAGGGGAGATTTGCAACCTTCTACGTATTAGAATCTGCATATCAGAGTAGGAAGATCGAAAGACATCCTGGAGATTGTCTAATTTAGGGGTTCTCGACCTTAGCCATATTGGCTGGGGCATTCTGGGAATGGAAGTCCAGGCAAATTAAAATTGCCAAGGTTGAGAAACGCTGCTAAAGAAAAAGCATATTCATTTAGGGCAGGGGTCTTCAAACTTGGCTCTTTTATGACTTGTGGACTTCAACTCCCAGAATTCCTCAGCCAGGCTCGTGCGCCTGGCTGAGGAATTCTGGGAGTTGAAGTCCACAAGTCATAAAAGGGCCAAGTCTGAAGACCCTTGATTTAGGGAATATGAAAGGATCATTTCCCTCAAATATCAAGATTCACAAATAATAGCACTATATTTATTTACATTTAAAGCTAAGACCAGGGGTGTC
Organism: Crotalus tigris; assembly: GCF_016545835.1. Classification (NCBI taxonomy): domain Eukaryota; kingdom Metazoa; phylum Chordata; class Lepidosauria; order Squamata; family Viperidae; genus Crotalus; species Crotalus tigris. The sequence goes on from NW_024097198.1 coordinate 90,639, forward strand.
CAACCATGCTGGCTAGGGAATTCTGGGAGTTGAAGTCCACAGGCCTAAAAATTGCCAAGATTGGACCCCTCTGACTTAGGCTGTCTAATTTACAGAGAAGTCATTTGGACGACGCTGCTTTCGTCGATGTGCAAAACCTTCCTTCTTCTGCGATTTAATTTATGGTGGGATGCTTTTCAGGGGAGACATTGACCACTCTAATGGACTCTAAAAGCAGTTTCCTTTTTGGTTAACCAAGCTCAGTTGGCTACTCAAAAAGCTTCTTGCCACACATTTAATATAAATTACTCAAACTGTGGTTTGCAAATGGCTGAGCATCTGCTTCAAGCCCCAAATGACTGGACAGTATGGTTTCTATGCTGGCAAAATGCATCCCTTCCAGGTTTTTGTTTTTACAGGTTACATCCTGGCTGGGGAATTCTGGGAGTTGAGGTCCAGACAGTTAAAGTTGCCCAGGCTGAGAAACACAGCAGAGAAGCTCACTAAGTGATCTTTAGATGATGGTTCCTGTGTGCTTTTCCTTGGAGAAATTGGCATTTGTGTGCAGTTGAGAAGTAAGCGCAATACTCATGACGAGGAAAATCTGGTTTCTGTCGCATTTAATGGCAATGCCACTAGATGTCGCTCATTCTGAGTCCCGCAGGCATGAATTGGACAACTTCTGTGGACAAGACGCCCTCTACTGGAGAGTTTTACAGGAAAAAGGTCCAGCTCTGATTGCACTGAACTGTGATCCAGAGCAGAAACTGAGATTTGGGTGTTGTGCTGTGTTGCATAATGTATAAAAGACAGGCACAAAATAATAATAATAATAAAGGATATTTTATTTGCGTAAGGCTTTTGTGCATGCATTACTCCCAGGGTAATTCTCAGCCAAACAAAGCAAGCAGTGCAAAATCGAAATGCCCTAAAAACAAAACAAACAAACAAAAAAAACCTTGCATTTCAATCCTCAAATAAAAGCTAAAAGGAAGGCATGAAAAAAAGAGCAACCAGCTCTTTTTCAGATCACTGCTCGACAAAAAGAGAACGAGAAGGTCTGATGTAGTTTGGAAGCAACAACGAAGACTTATTTATGCTGGAAATGCTTCGTGACCGCAATGTTTTACGTAAGAACTACAGTGATCGGCTTAATAGCCATGGCCAAAAAGTCCATAAAATTTGGTATGACTCACTTTGCCTAGTAATGAACATTCTGGTCGTAAGTCCAGGGTTCCCTGTGCAGCCTTGTTTACATTAATACCATTCTGCATTCCTCTTTCTCCAGACTGGGACCAAACCGCCCTGAACTGGGGAGCCGAGAGCAACCCCAGCATTTCGGAGGGCCCCCTCCACTCATATCCCCCAAGCCGCAACCCCATCCGGTGCCCACGTCCCTCTGGAACCCGGTCTCCTTGATCGACAGCACCACGGAAGCTAGGAGGCTACAGGAGAGCCACCCGCTCCCCGCCCACGTCAGCCCGTACGAGTCCACCCGGCAAGCCATCCCTTTGGTCAAAGTGGAACGAATCTACTGTCCCGAGAAGGCTGAGGACGGAACCCGGAAAAAGGAACATTTGGACAAATACCTACCAGGCCGGGAGACGGGTGGATCCGAGCCCGGTGGGTTTCCCCACGGACCCTTATTAAGCGAATGGGAGAAGCCCCTGCAGCAGAGGACCCCCCTCCCACAAAGCGGACCGTTTGTTGAGACATTGAAGAACCCGACGGGCTCCCCGTACAGGCATCTCCTGCCCAGAGGCCATGATCCCATGTATGTTTACGACGAGTTCTTGCTCCAGCAGCGTAAGCTGGTCAGCAAGCTGGACCTGGAGGAGAGGAGGAGGAGAGAAGCTCAGGAGAAAGGTTGGTGCCCATCGACCCTCCTCAGGGTTTCCTGCTTCAGAGGAGAATTGAGAAACTGATAGAAGAGAATCTTCATAGCTCAGGGTTCAACTGTGGGATCCTTGGGGCTCTGAGCTCAGTGGTTTTCTTGTGGATGTTTCAGGACCCTACTAGGGAACATAATCAGTGCGAGGAGGAGGAAGAGGAGGTGGAGGAGGAGGTGGAGGAGGAGGAGGAAGTGGAGGAGGAGGAGGAGGAAGAGGAGGAGGAGGAAGAAGAGGAGGAGGAGGAGGAGGAGGACGACGACTGTGGGGTCCTTGGTGCCCTCTGAGCTTGGTAGTTTTCTTGCAGACATTTCATGACCCAACTAGGGAACATCATCGGTGCTAGAAGGGCGTGAGGTTAGTGGAGAGGGAGAGAGAGAGAAGCATTGTTCCAATGGAAGTGGAATAAAAGGAATCAGGAAAAAAGACATTACATTCAATCCAAGACTCGTGTATCTCTGGCCAAGCGAAGAATGTCAGATAAAAGGACCCCTGTCATGTTTTGGCTTAGCCCCTCTCCCCAAAGTCTCCCCTGCTTTTTTACCAGGGAGTTTGTTGTCATGCAGGTTTCCCTCCCTCCCTCTGCAGCTCCCTCTGAAGGCCTATTTCAAGCTGCTCTGCAAATTGTCTTTCTGAGACAGGCCCAATTAATAAATGATGAACGGAGACTAATAAAGCGGCTTTAAATATTCATCGAGAATGTACAGCCATGGTGGGATTTGCAAAAGGGAGGAAAACAAAACATTTAGGTAGAAGGGAGGGGGATTCAGGGCTTCCATCATGAGGCAGCATAGCCTTATCTCTCTTTGGACCTTGCTCCTTCTGCCCAGGGTCCCTCCAGTTTGTCCCTTTGCAGGAGTGTGTTAGCTAGGGCTGGGTTGACTTCTATGCCTTGGGGGGCATGAGTAGCTCTGTAAAAACCTCAGGCCTGGCCTGTAATAGCCCACATATGTGTCTGCCTGGTGCTCTTTTATGGTTCAAGAAGAGAGAGGCTAACATCTTACAGCCGAACTAGACTGTGGGGACAAATACAGCTGCCATCTCCTGTTTATAAGCACCAGAAGCCAACAGCTGGCTGCCTCCTGCCTTCTTCTGAGCTTTACCTGTCATTCCTTAAACCCAGTGCTGGCTTGCCTAATTTGTTCCTTGCAGTATCTGAGTGTTCCCCCAGGCAAAATAGCCCTGGCCCAGGCTCCATGCCTGTCTTGGCAGATGGATAGCTACCACCCTATAGAGCAGTCTTGCATGATAGGTCCAGCTGCCCTTGGTGCCCCTGTCCTTCTGGGAACCCAGAACAGCTGTGAGAATTAATTCAGCTCTTCCCTGAGAAGACCCATCATGGTGGGACTCAGATGCTTCTGATGGCCTTGCTTGGGTTTCTGGAGGAAGAAGAGGGCGCCTTGGCAAAAGTCAAGATGAAGTTTTGGGCGGCCATCAAAGTTCACATCTGCTCTGCTTGGGGTACGCAGGATATTATTATGATCTGGATGATTCTTACGATGAGAGCGATGAAGAGGAAGTACGGGCTCACCTACGCTGTGTGGCAGAACAGCCCCCTTTGAAGTTGGACACTTCCTCTGAGGTAGGTGTCATCCCCTGTTCCCTGTAATGATGTAGGCCAAAGGGTTCTGGCTTGTAACAGAGTGTTCACTACCACAGGACAGGTGCATTGTAGGATCTATAGGATTTGCTTGGCCTTATCTCTAACCTAAGATGTATCTCATAAGAAAGCCAAGATCTGAATTTTGGAAGCAACCAGAAGTATGGAGCCTTTCTTCTAACAGATGACACTTGCTTTGTGCATGGCTGGCCTTTAAAGATAAGCAGTGCTTGATACCAGAAGATAAATCTGGGGTCATGAATCTAAGGTAGACGTGGTGGGGTGGTGGAGCCATGTGCCAGTCTGAGGCTACTCAGGCAGAGGACACTTTCATATTTTCAAGTTGGCCGCACAAGGGATCTTAGACCTTTGTTTAGGTCAGGGGTCTTCAAACTTGGCCCTTTTATGACTTGTGGACTTCAACTCCCAGAATTCCTCAGCCAGGCACTCTGGGAGTTGAAGTCCACAAATCATAAAAGGGCCAAGTTTGAAGACCCCTGTGTTTAGGTCATGGATATTTCTCTCCTTTTCTTTACAGTTGATATGCTTTTTATCACAAAAGGTTGACCGGCTAGGTATTTCTCTAAAAATGAGATGCTCTATTATTATGGCTTTTCCTCTTGTTTTAAACTGTCCCAAGGGATGAGACCTTTCCTGTGGTCAAGAAAACCATGGATGGTGTGGAAGCTCTGGCTGGTGCCTAATTTAGCTAAAGAGAAAGCCTTTGTAAATTGACGTTCCTGTTTGGTTCTTCTAGAAGCTGGAGTTCCTGCAGCTTTTTGGGCTGACCACTCAGCAGCAGAAGGAGGAGCTGCTGATCCAGAAGCGGAGGAAACGACGGAGAATGTTGAGGGAGAGCAGCCCTTCCCCACCCACCATCCAGAATAAGCGTCCAACGCCTTCCCCTCGTTTTGTGCTCTCCACACGTTACAGCCCGGATGAAATGAACCATGGTCCCAACTTTGAAGAGAAGAAAAGGTTCCTCACAACCTTCAATTTAACCCACATTACTGCAGAAAAGAGGAAAGGTATTGATCCGGGGTGCTGCAGATTGTAGAGATTCGTGTTTTTCCATAGCTGTTGAGCATTGTAGCTCTCTGGAGCAACCAAAGCAATATTTGCTGTCTTAGATTGTTTGTCTGTCCTGAGTCTTGAAAAATATGTGAGGGAAAGCTCCTGCTGATTGCCTGAACTGGCTATAATTCATACTCGATCCCTTGCAGATGGCTTTTGAAATCCTTAGAGCAGGGGTGTTTAACCGTGGCAACTTAAGACCTGTGGACTTCAATTCCCAGAATTCTCCAGCCAGCCACGCTGGGAGTTGAAATCCACAAATCTTTAAAGTTGCCAAGATTTAAGCTTCCAGCCAAAGAACCCAAAGTATCCTCTCCATGAAACAATTAACTAATTTCACAAAAGTGCCAAATGCTTGTTGACTCAACACATGTCTGTCCCATGGTAGACCTACCCAACCAGGGTCTTCTCCTAGGCTATTTTGATAGGGTTCTTGCTGCCTGTCTTGGTCCTTTGAAAACCATCTTTGCTTCTTGCTTTGCAGATAAAGAGAAGCTGACAGAGATGCTTCATGCCATGAAACAAAAGAATATCTGCACGGCATTGTCAGTTAAAAACTCCCCACGGGACAGTCCTAGTATTGCCCAAGCTGGTAAGTAGCTGTATAAATGGTGGCATCTCATGGCAAGACCTGGAAGAACCATGGACAGTGGCTTCCTGAGGCTGGGAGATTCTTCTGATGGAGCCCCATCTCCTCATGTAACTCCATTCCAGCATCAATGGGACATGTATAGTTTTCCAGAAACCTGTTTGGTCTGTTGGATGATGCTTTGTCTCAAAAGATGCTGTGACTATCTTGATTTTCCCATCACTTGCTTCAATGAGGCTTCCCAAGAAAGTGGTGGAAATGCAACCTTTCCCCATTTTTGCAGAAATTTCAGAAGAGGGGGAAAAAATGCCCCTTGAGCCTCATTATCTCCCAAGTACTCCTGAAAATCAAGACAGACCAGGGTTGGGAATGTGGGAAGCAGAGAAGAATCAGAGCTGAGGCTCTGCAGGAGGACAGTTGCAGTTTGGGTGGTCCCCGCGAAGCCCCATGTCAAATAAAACGACTGATCTGGGCTCCAACAGGCCGTGGTTTGTTTGTGCGCATATTTGCCTGGAGCAAGACACCGTTTTCTTCTTCGGGAATAAGCTTAAAGCTACCCTCAGGCTATTGCTAAACATAGTTTCGGTTTTGCTTTGCTTCCAAATATATTTCTTTTGTCAGGAAACGAACATCAACTCTGCGGAGGATTAAATGGAAAGGTATCTTTCTGCATGATTGGGCTTAGCCATCCCCGTGTTCTAACCAGGAGTGAGTTCCAGAGGTGTCACAGGGTACAACGTCTTCTTGATCCTAACTGGCGTGTGGCTTTTTTTCTCCCCAAAGACTCACAAGTTCAGCAAACGGCGCCGTTGGAGTCGGATAAACCGGTCAACGTGGCTCCAGCTTCTCTGCCAGAAGCCCAGAAGGCCACGGAGTCCTGCAGAACAAATCATCTGAGACCACATGACTTTTCCAGAGCCAAAGACCCCGTTCCTCTTCCCGCTGAGAAGCCCCGGTTGAGCGACGGGCACACGGTCAAGAAGAACCTCAGCCTCCTGAACTGTGTCCGGGGCTCTTTGCCGAAAGAGGTCCCTGTTCCGCTCTCCCATAGCATGAACGGGAAGAACAAGCAGTGGGAACCGTTCCTTGCTGAGGAGTTTGCTCACCAGTTCCACGAGTCCGTCTTGCAGTCCACCCAGAAGGCTTTGCAGAAACACAAAGGTAAGGGCGGCATAGGCCACTAGGAACCCCAGGGGCAGAGAGACCAGTTCATTCCAGGGGTATTCACAGCTGGTCCTTGATTTATGACCACAGTTGACACCCCAAATTTCTGTCACTAAGCGAGACTGTGGCTAGGTGAGTTTTGCCCCATTTTACGACCTTTCTTGCCAATGTTGTTAAGGGAATCACTGCAGTTCTTAAGTTAGTAATATGGTTGTTAAGTCAATCTGGTTTCTAGTCAGATGGTCACAAAAGAGGATCACATGACCCCAGGATACTGGAACCATCATAAATAACATGCCACTTAGCAAGCGTCCGAATTTTGATCATGTGACCATGGGGATCCTCAAGGTGAAAGTGTGAAAAATGGTCATGGGTCACTGTTTTCAATGCTGTTGGAACTTTGAACAGTCACTAAGTGAATGGTTGTAAATCAAGGACAATATAGCCTATGGAAGCCTATGGATGAAAGGAACCAAAATTGGGATTAGAAGCTCCATCTCCTTTAGGAATGTGAAGGGAAGCTTCCTACATTACTGTATCAGGGCTTAGAAACATCTCATAGGGTTGGAAGCGAACTAAGGGGTCATCAGATCCAATCCCTGGCACACTGCGAGATTCTCTACACCAGTGTTTCTCATCCTTGTGTGGACTTCAGTTCCCAGAATTCTCTAGCCAGAGGGTGTGGGAGTTGAAATCCAGGCATCTTAAAAGTTGCCAAGGTTGAGAAACATTGCTCTACACCGTCCTTGACGATCCAGCTTCTGTCGAAAGACCTCCAGCGAAGCGGAAGAAACTCTTTCTTGTGGTAACCTCTTCCACTGATAGACGTCTCATGCCAGGGATGGTCCACCTCAATTATGTAAGGTGGGCAGAAAAGCTATCCTGGAAACCCAGGGTTTCTTGAAGAATTAGGGACACTGGAGGATGTCCATTAGATCCAAAATGGGATTTTATACATGTGCAAAACCAGGGATGGGTTTTGCCCTTGGCGTTAGGATTCCATTCAATAAAATTCCAATAAAGTAACAGCTAATGAATTACAGTTAACCAGTGGAATGACCTGTCTCCATGAGTTGTAGGTGCTCCATCCCTGGAGGTTTTCAAGAAGAGACAGGGCAACCATTTGTACAGTATGGTATAGGGCAGGGGTAGGCAACCTCGGCTCTTTTATGGCTCATGGACTTCAACTCCCAGAATTCCTGAGCCAGCTATGCTGGCTCAGGAATTCTGGGAGTTGAAGTCCATGAGTCATAAAAGAGCCGAGGTTGCCTACGCCTGGTATAGGGTCTTCTGCTTAAGTAGGGGGTTGGGCTAGAAGATCTCCAAGGTCCTTTCCAATCTTATATTCTATGTTCTAAATCAAAGGCCTCCTCGTAGCTATCTGCATTATCATACTACTCTTCAGAAATTATAATGTCCTGACCCAAATCATTGTCGCACTTGGTGCCAACACGGAGATCCAGTCGTTCTTCAGCCAGGTGCCAATAACTTCCTTTGTGTCTGCTGGCCTTTAGGCAGTTCAATGGTTCATTCGGCGGAGCAGAATCATAAAGTAGATGCGGCCATCCATTATAACATTCCGGAAGTGCAGACTTCCAGCTGGGGGTCTTTGCCTCAGCAAAACGGACAGAAAGATTCCCAGCACAAGGGACTGCTTCCTCCAGAACACGAGAAGATCTCGGATTCCGAAGAAGAGGAGGAAGAGGAAGAAGAGGAGGAGTACCCCAGACCAAAATGGCATGGGATTGAAGCAATCTTTGAGGCTTATCAAGAGCACGTTGACGGTAAGCTGCCGTGGCCCAGGATAGTTTTTCCCAAACTTGATCATTTTAAGACGTATTGGGCTTCAACTCCCAGAATTCCCGTGCTAGCTGGGGATTTCTGGGAGTTGAAGTCCAAACATCTTAAAATGGTCAAGGTTGGGAAACACTGGTCCAGGGGATTCCCACCCAATATATATTTGCTTTATATCTATTGTTCAGGAAAAAAACAGAGCAGGTTGTGACTCCTTTTCCAAGGGGGTGTTTTTCATTAACTAGTTGCATCTTTAGTATTCTTTCTCCAGATCAGAAGATTTATTGACCATTAGGATTACTGATTGATGGCTACTGAGTAGGGACAGAGCTTGGCATTGTCAGCGATAGCCTAATAAATGAAAGCATCTGTTGAGAACAATAATCCTTTGTTTTCTAGATATGGAGCATTCAGTTGGCCAAGTTACCAAAAAAAAAAAATAAAAAAAAAAATGGGAGAGTGAGAAGCAGGCATCACCCAAGTGTGCGTTCACCAGACTGCTGGGGTTCATTCTTGCAATCTGTTGCAAATTCCATTTGCCGTGGAATAATATCCAGTAAGCTAACTCTGAAAGGAACGTTAAAAGGCCATTCTTTTTTTTTTTCTCCAAGGGAAAAAAACTCATCATTTATCTATTTATTTATTTATTGGATTCTGGAGCATCTTGCTGGAAAAGGCAGAGAAAAATTCATTTTTCTTCCCCCAAAAGGCCACTAAGCTAACGTCTGAATGCTCTGACATGTAGATTATGATTTTTTTTAAAAAAAATTAAGATGAAATTTATTTTCTGCCCATTTCGTATCTGGCGGGTTGTACTCTCCCACCATGGTTTGGGCAGGGAGGAAGGGCCCAGATTTAGTTTCCCAAACATCTGAGAAACAGACTTTCCATCTAAGTCGCCTGAACCAGACATGGTAGCAGCTGGTGTTAGCTGCACTCAGCAGTATTGTTCTTAGGCCAGTGTGCCTTTGTCAAAATAGCATCCGAGCTGGAAAGATTAATATCTTTATTTATGCACGTAAGTACCTCTCCCACAGGTACAAGGTGAAAAGACCCTTAGAAATGGGGTAAATCGCTTTATTTATAGTTCAAACCTATTGGGTTGGCATGGGTTTGTCAGTTGGCCGACATCATTGTCACTAAAAGCAGTTGTTCAAAGAGGCTCCTTCTCCTCTCAGTTGAGTAACCGGTTCAAATTCCATCTTCGCAGAGCAAAACCTGGAACGGCAAGTGCTGCAAACTCAGTGCCGACGTTTAGAGGCCCAGCACTACAGCCTCAGTCTGACCGCAGAACAGCTCTCACACACCATGACGGTAAGTAGGGCTTCCACCTCACAGCTAAACGGGCAAGAGTGCCTCCGGCAAGCTCAGTCAACCCATCCGTGGGTTTACTTGGCCAAACCCAGAGGTCCGTGCCTTTGGGGGGGAGGGGAGTGATTTTCTCATTAAGACTCCAGGCTTCAGATCTCTTCTTGGTCTCCCATCCATCTTTGCTTAGCTCCTCTGCAACTCAGTCTAAGGCAACGTGATGGTTGCTAAAGCAAAAGAGGAAATTTTGGACTCGGGGAAACTTCTGTGACATCTCGGTTCAGGAGTTGTATTTTTGGTGCTGTTTTTTCTAGAATCCTCTAAATCAGGGGGGTCCAGTCTTGGCAACTTCAAGACTTGTGGACTTCAACTCCCAGAATTCATCAGGGAGCACAGCTGGCTGGGGAATTCTGAGAGTTGAAGTCCACAAGTCCTGAAATTGCCCAGAGTGTTAAAAATGGCCAAGGTTGGACACCCATGCTAGAAATCCCTGCTTGCCTCAGTGTAGGAGGAGGACGTGACCAGTCTCAAGTGAGTCTTCTCTTCTTTGCAGGAACTAAGGAACCAGAAGCAGAAAATTGTCTCGGAAAGGGAACGGATTCAAGCCGAACTGGATCACTTGCGAAAGTGCCTTGCGTTGCCTGCCATGCAGTGGTCCCGGAGCTATTTCAAGGGGTATCCCAGGTGACACGCCCTTGCACTAGGCCAAACATAGAGTATAGAAATAATAATAATAATAATCTATTTTATTACCTGGAATATTTAAATATTTTTCACGGGGAGGTTTGAAGCTTAAATAAATAAAAAAGAATAAATAAATAAATCAAAAGAATGTGCCATGCATGGAGCAAAAAAATAAAAATAGATTCGGCGGGAAGCCAGAAAAATCTGAACCCCGCCCCCTTAAAAAAGTGCAACCGAACTCTGAACCGATTTTTTTAAAAAAAAAACAAAAACAAAACTCTGCGAGTGATCCATTTAGATGAAAGTCTACATTTTCAAGACATTGGAAAGGGGTTAATTTTCTTTCGGCATCTTCGTCTTTTTTTCTCTCTCTTTTTTTGTTTTTTTTGTTTGAAGATCTTGGTTGAATCCAGAGGTTCCATCAATGACACTAACGTTTGCCTCCTGTCGATGGGGCCGCCGGGTTTAAAATCTTGACTTGTGCTCCTTTTCGTTGCCATATTACTTCGATTGCTCTACTGGAGTCCCGTTTTATTTGTTCTGAAATATGTTTGTCTCTTCGTCCGAGAGAATACCAGTATACATCCATTGTTTTTTGGTTAGAATGAACTGGATAACCCGTAATCTGCACAGTAATAAATCTAGTAGAAGAAAACTGCAGCTTCCAAACGCGGACTTCCCATGCATCCATCAGCTTTCGGGCTGGAAGTGCACTTCAACCTGACAAATAAAAAAGTGAATAAACGAAACAAGGTACCTTTTAATTCATGGGGAGGGGAAGATGTATAGAACATACAATGCATAGATGATGTACCCCGGCGGGTAGAATTTTCATACAAAGATTTTGCAATTAAAGAGTTGAAAAAAGGTGCTTCAGCCTTAGTGTGTATATATTTTAAAAAAAAGTTTTGTATGTTTTTATTACTTTAATTATTATTATAAAAAGCTTGCCATTTTCAATATGTTTCTGCTTTTTTCTCTCTTTTTTTTTGGCAAAAGGAAAAAAAATGGACTTGCTTTAGTGTTTTTACAGCTGCTGGTCAGGACCTGATAAAATAATAAAGTGTTTTTTAAAAAGAATTTTAAAGGGAAGCTTTCTGCTGGGCAAGTGCAATCACCTGTTGGTATTTTGCAGCGTGGAGCACAAGTAGCTGGAACAGAAAGCCTCTTGCTAAAAGCCGGGCTATCTTTTCCCGTCATTTTCTCTTGTGTCTTTCTCTCCTCCCCTTCCTCTTTTTCTTAAAGCACTTGAAATACCAACTGTGATTAACTGCTGTTGAGAAGACAAGAGACAACTAAGATTTTAGTTACAAGATTTAAGACGTTTAAGTGGATTCAGTCATTGTCCATTTTCCCCACGACAACTAAAATCATATATTGGTGGCATCAATTTTCAGGAACGTAGTTTCTTTTTTTCCTTTAGAAGATCTATCCTGAATCATCACAAAATATATGAAAAAGAAGGGAAAATCATGCTAAAATTAGAGTTGTTCACACACAAACACCCAGAATCTTGGAAGCTACTGCTGGCATGACAGAAGCCTATTCTGCAAGGGGGGGGGGTCATAGCTAGTCCTTGACACAGTGTCTGTAACAGGTTACAACCGCATACTAAAAAAAAAAAAAAGTGAGTTATGATCGGCCCTCACAATTACAACGATCGAAGTATCCCCAGGGTCCCGATCACAATCTGGGCACTTGGCAACCAACTGGCATTGACGATGGTTGCAAGATCCCAGAATCATGTATGTGATCACCATTTGCAACCTTCCCGGGCAGCTAAGCAAATTCAGGGGAGGAAGCTGCATAATTCACTTACCAATCATGCCCTCCCCAAAAAAGACTGTAAAATGGGGCACGACTCATTTAACAACCGCCTTGCTTAGAGTGGAAATTCTGGTCCCAACTGGGGGACCAGTAAATGGAGCACTACCTGTATTTGTACATGGACCCCAGCAAACTGCCTGGATTTTTGCATTTCACAGGCACCATAGTACTAAATACAACCGTCTTTCCTGTAAAGTGAAATTATCCACAGATGTACCACTGTAAATATAGTGGGGCTGTGCTAATTCTTTACCAAAGGTGCTTTAGGATATGAGAGAGCTGGAATGAAGGATCACTTTTGGACCTTTTAAGATAGCTGCGTCTTTTAAGTAGCTGCTTTGAAAACAAGCCCCCCTCCCACCGTCCTTTGGTGCCTCTCACCCTGCTCCTATCGATTCGAACAGAAAGGTGGTCCAGGCTGTCCTGTGCCTTTTGAAGCATTACCGTACAGTAGGCGGCCTTTGAATACCGGCCATCTTAATACGGCCAACATTTCAGCACTTCTGAACAGTGACTGTATAAAGAATTGGTTGAGTTTAGCATTTTGTTTCTTCTTTTAAGCATGACCTGGGTGACTTTTTAAACGGAAGGCATCCACACAGATTTCCTCAACCCAACCCAGACTTTTAAGGAGTACTTTAGCTATTCTTTCAAAAAAAAAAAAAAAAGAATTGTGAAATTGACTATCAAATCAGTTATCTTTTCGTTAGGGACAAAATGGGCAACCTAGCATGGCATAAGCTATAAAAACAACAAAACAAACTCCCCAAGTCCCATTTAAGCTTCTTTCACTTGTTATATCAAAACTGCTTCTCATTTCACCTCTTCCTCCAGTGTAACTGCCCAAGTCTTTTGCAATGTGCAGAAATAGCCTGTGTGTAAAGGTGGCTTCGTGCAATTTAATAGTGGGAGAACTTGCCCTCCCCTACAGTTGCGGTACTACAATGCCTAGCATCCTTTACCATTAGGTGCAGGGTTGGGCATGCTGGCTGTTCAGCATCACCCAGAAAATCATAGGATGGCAATGTTTCATTAGACCAATGAGCCCAAGTCTATCCTTTGCGTAAGGTATATCCAAATTAAATGACACCCCCCCCAAAAAGATATAGCTGGTGGAGGCAAATCCAACTCTGTTCCATGACTTTTGAACTGCTCTTATCTAGTTAGGAAATTTCGCCTAATTCTGAGCTGCCATCTGCCTTCCTTTGCTGACAAACCACTAATAACTCTGAGAACTGACCACACTGTACATTTCATTTCAGACTTGGGGGGAGAACACCCCCCCCAAAGGGTGGGGTCAGTTCCTATTTTTGCTCTCTTCTAGGTCAATCTCTTCCTTTTGGTTCTCCAACCTCTTTATACAATTCAAAAATTGCCTGGAGAGATTGAAGTTAATCTCAGTACTTTGAACATTGATTGAATTTGTATATTTATTGAAGGACACTCGGAAGAGAACGCTGGAATTTTTAAGTCTCTTTGCAACAAACATTTACCGGATTCTTTTTATTTTTCATATCCTTTGATTTAATGGCTGATGTGCAATGCTGGGTTTATAGCACTATATTAAAAAAAAAAAGTAACCGCAAATGGAGAAAGCATTATAGGACTGTATGATTACTTACAGGGAAAGATAACCCAACGCTTTTCCTGGCTGCTTAGAAATATAAATTCAGCTAGGGCAGCTGCTTCATCTAGGTGACTTAACCTCACTTGGCAAGCTTTCCAATTCTATGCAACTCTTAATACCAAAGTCCTAGCCATTTTTCAGAAGAAACTGCGTGACAAGGGACATTAAAAAGCAAATTTAGTGGCCTATTTTAAAAAGGTCTTGTTCCTAGTTGTGGCCAAGAACTCTTGATTTATTTACAGGAGTATGTAAATCGGCCCCTTTTTGAACATCCATCTGTGATGATCACCTCAGACAATCAGCTCTCATGAAGCATGAGAAAGAAGAGCAGAAATGATGAAAGACACTCAAGTTTATTTTCTTTTTCTGCCTCTGATGATTCTTGGAGATGACCATAGGTTTGCCTTCAACAGAGGGGGAGGGGGGGGAAAGTTTTTTTGTTGTCATTGTTACCAAAAAGCAAAACTTGGAAAGGGTTTTTATCCCCTGGTCTCAAGGCTGCTGAAAAAAATATTCAGCTATGAGACCACAATATATTCAGGATTTTGGTCCAGGCCTTTTTTGCGATGGATTTGCAAAACCCATGAAAGAAGGCAAAATGAACACAACGAATACATTTAAGGGGCAGTAAGACAGCCTAGTGAAGAAGAAAGAAAACCACCTAAGAAAAATGGCACTCTCAATTTATGACTCAGTAAGGAAAGCCACTGTCCCACTCTTAAGATCACCAAGATGCGGTTTCACAGAGCAAACATTTTCGGTCCTATTTATCAGCTACGAAAGCAAACGGTCTTTCAAAAGATCGTGATATAGTGATCGTGGGTTTTTTCACTGCAAGGTTTTTCCTGATAAGGGACGGTGGCGAAGGGGCGGGGGGCAATATGGACCCAAGCTGCTGCAATCATCCTTCTAAGTGCAATCGCACCGTTTTCCCCTTCTCCACCCCCTCCAATAAATAGGTTGTCGGCTCTATTTTGCATCATGTGGCTTCAGTTTTCCTCAAGCCCAATGTGTGCTTTTTAAAGGACACACAGGAGAACCAATTGGCTTGATTGATATGGATTAAAGAATGAATGTGCATTTAGTCAAGCTTGGTTGGAGGCCAACCTAGCTGCAGACATTGGCGAGCAAGCTGCCAGAGCAAACCACCGTTTCCCCAAAGTAGGCCTGGTGTCGTTTGAAATACTTTCCCACCCATGATGCAGAACAGATAAAAGACGGAGATTTAAAAGGTGCTAACATGAGGAGAAAAAAAAAACCAATAGCCCACTTTGGACCAATCCACCTTTGCAAATGTTTTTCCTTTCCTTCTAGCCATCCTTGTGATAGTTAATCTTGTTCTCCCTCCCACCCTCTCCACAAATGTCCTGGTCCGATGCTTACTTTTTTTGCTTTGTTTTTAAAAGAACTCATTTGCTCTCCCTTGGATTACTTTTTTTGCTTTGTTTTTAAAAGAACTCATTTGCTCTCCCTTGGACGTCTTTTGGTGTCATGTGTAAGATTTCTTCTGCAAAAAAAGCACAGAGCGTGAGGGGAGAGGAGGAGGGCAAAGGCCCAGGCTGGGGCAGTAGATGCTGTGAAACAAATTCAACTTGTTTTAAGTGTACTTGTTTTGACTTAAATGTAATGTAATATATTTGTTGAATGTAGTTATTAGGTATTTATGAATATATGGCTGTAATTTCTGACATAAAAAAAGTAATAAAATGTTCCTAAATCATGACAAAGGATTATTTTCCCAGACCACCCAGCCACTGTTAAATAGAAGCTCTATCAGCCCTTTGTATTACAAATGGAGGCTTGGGCAAGAGAGCCAATCTTCTAGCAGTTTCACTGGTGGTATCATTGTAGTAACAATTTACTCTTGAGTGCCTCACAACCACACTAATACTGTACTCCCTTCTGAATGAAAAGATGTGTTCACATCATCTGGGTTAAATTAGGACAGGAATCCCAGTCAGCATCCAGTCAAGTTGGATTTCAAGTAGGCTTAATATATGTGTGGAGAAATACACAAGAATGGTATACGTTTATATCTGAACAAGCATAACAATTGCTTTAGTAGTTGAAGCCTTGATTCCTCACCAAAAGTTAATGTGGGCTCAGACTTAAGAGCACTTAGGTTAAAGGTATATGTTGTTGTTTTAGTGTATATTAAGATTCACCTGCAAAAAATTCACAATCAAATGTAAAGATGCTCATTTGCTGAATAAGATTAATTTACTGAAACTCTAATACGTGTTGAAAACTGAAAGTAATTAAAGAAAAAAAGGATGTGTATGTGGCAAAAGACTTATACTGAAGCTCTACTTTACAAATATTTAGCCTTCCAGTTTTTGATAAGCTTTTTCATAAACAGGGACAAGTCAGTGTTTTAAGCAATGTTCATTTTCTTGAGCACAGTCTTCTGAATTTAAAATGTTCTGCAGGGCAACCAGCAACAAGGGTCAGAGAGTTACAACTGCAGCAATGTACTGCTTTTTAAAATATTTATTTTACCATTACCTAATAGAATAGTAACTAGCAAATCCCTGTAGTTGCCCCCGCATTGTAAGTGCTGTCTACAAATATTTTAAAATTGATGGCTAACACCATGTGTTATTATGACTAACAGTGAAAATGCTTATATGATTCATATAGCTAGAATCTGGGTACTGCAAACAGCTGGTTTAGTCACAGTCTCCAGGACAAGCATTTAAAAGAAAAATGGAACCTAAGCCAAACTCTGTGGGCTTTGTGGCTTCGTTTCTTCATAAAGCTGTTCTTTTTCTTTTTGGCAGGCACACACACAAAAAGGCAGCATCCCTCAGTGATCACCTCCGTGGCCTCTGGGGGGGAACAATCCTTTATAATACGAAGGCGATGGACAGGCAGATTTCAATGAGTAACACTGCAGCAAATCCAGTGTTGGATGTAAAGTTTGAGTTGCCAGGTGCAAGTCTCTTCCCAGGCAGGCTGCTGAGAACTATGCAGTCAGAAGACGAAAATAATCTCCTTTTCCATAAAGATCAGAAGGACTTGGCCTTGAAGGAACAGCATCCATCAGAGATGCAACTGACTTGTTTCCTTCTTCCAACTTACAAACACTAGGAAAACAAGCTAGCACAAAAGCCAGGCAACTGATGCACCCTGAAAGGGCAGTCCTGCAGCACTTGGGAGTGTGTTGGGCAAGAGCCTGCTTGCCAAGGAAAGTCAAAGGTCCTCCTCACCTGCCAAAGACGTCAACACTGGCAGGCTGGCTTGGTATTGGGCTAATGACCGTTAGCAGATCAATTCGTTCCCCACTAGCAAATGCTATGAAGCACATTACATCGTAATCTGCCACAGCACAGTTTTGCTCTGAAGCCAGTAACAACAGAGAGGTGGAGGCTTACAGGAATAATTCTTCTCATGAAAATTCCCTGCGGTCAAAACTCCTGGGATTCCACCCTCTCTCCCAGCTGGAGGTTTGATCGCAACTTGTACATGTGATCCAAAGCTTGGGTGAGGAAAGCACCAGTGGTGTTGATCTCCATCAGAGTCAGATTATCCAGCTTATTAAAAAAAAAAGACAACACAATTTGAAGAAGATAAATGACAGAGTTGCACCATTCACTTTTTAAAAGTAAGCCAGTCTTTAGTTCCCATGATTGACGATAAGTTAGCATCTGACAAAAACTAAAAGATAACATAGATTGGATTTCATTAAACCCTTTTCAATTTTTTTGCCTTTCTTCTTTAGTTTTGAAATTTCTCTATACATTTTCCTCTTTCCCAGAGCTTGAACTGATCCCCAAATGCCCCAAAACAAGACTTCTGTAAGCATAATTCATTACACTCCTTCAATTTATATTCCATGTCAGCTAAAAGAATTCGGAATATGGTTCAATAATTGTGATCTGCACCCATAATGAAATGTTATAATCCATTCAGTTTTAGAATGGCAGGGAATGATGTAAGTTGCAGTCCAATATATCGGGACGTGGCATAAATGAGGAATAAAATGCATGCCCACCATTCCGTTAAATGATAATCAACTTACAAATCTTTGACTAAAAAGTACATAGCCACAAATGTGTACTTATATTACAAAACACACCCTTTCATTATGGGCATAAGTAAGAGGAATATGCATTTGGATACACAGCCACATATACAACACAAGTCATCATTTCATTAGGCTGCAGTGAATCCATAAGTACATACAATTGTATGTTTCCATGAATTTGGGTACAAAACCTCTGCCTGCAGGACTACATAGTTCTCCTATCACTGCTGTCAAGTAATAAAAATATATTCTAATATTTTAGAACTGAAATACAGTAGTATCACTTTCACTATCAATTTCATTTTCACAAATATTCTTCCAATGACTTCAATCCTTTCAGAAGGTTGCTCTTACCCTGGCGTGAATTTCTTGCTGTCTAACAAAACTATCTGCAGATACACGAAGTTTCGCTATTCGAGTGTCCCAGATATCCTTAACCAAAGTTCTTATCTCATCAGCCTTTGGAATATTATCTGCAGCACTAATGCAGAAAAGAAATAGATTGGTGAGATTACAAAAAGGTAGGAGGTCACACATTATTAAAAGAGATCCTTAATGTAAACAATATTAATTAGCTTCTAAATACAAACCAAAACTGTTAAGCAATATATGTTATTACATAATTATATATTAAATAAAGTAAGATGCAAACAGATTAGAAAAGTGCTCTGGAGCATTTGCAGTTTGTAGAGTTCTTGCTCATTTCCAATTTCAAATCTAACGCAATCCTAGGGTTTTTTTGTGCTCTGGCAGAATTAGAATTTGCTGCATTTCCAAAGAATATTATTACAAATAAGAAACCTACTCACTAGTTCAGCAGCAGTTTAGTTAATTCCATGTAAAAAGGGTTAGGCATTGGGGTGAAAGTGTCCTCTTTGCGTTCTTGATCTCGCATTTGCTCCAACTTTTCTATAAAGGAATTAAAAAAATAAGAGCTGCAACAGAAATTTTTCAGCAGTACTTATTTTAAAATCCAGGCTAGAAACCAGGAGAGGGTGAGTTCTAATCCTGCTTTAAGCATGAAAACCAGCTGTAACTTTGGGCCAATCACGAGAAGTCTCCTGAGTTCTTGTCCCACCTTAGGCATGAAGGCCAATTGGTTGATTTCAGGCCAACCACGAGGAGACAGTGAGTTCTAGTTCTGCCTTAAGCAACGAAAGCCTGCTGGGTGACTTTGGGCTAGTTCCCCTCTCAGCCCAACCCACCTCACAAGGTTGTTGTTTGGAGAAAATAGGAGGAAGGAAATTTAGGCATGTTCCACCACCTTGAGCTATTTATAACAAAAATAAAGGCAGGGTATAAATCAATAATATAATGAGAAGGATGTCTAGCCTGCTGGCTTCCTGGGCAACAGCGGGAAGGGCTGAAGGAAAACTGGGCAGGGGAACATCAGTCACAGTGTCCAGGGTGCAAGGAGGCCAGCGAGTCACCCCTTACCCACGTCCATCCAGTCTGGGGGCACCAGCCGACACTTCTGCCTCTGTTTCAGGTTGATGGCCAGCCAGAGAGGCACCTCCACAGGCAGCCCTGGGTTGAAGGGGCCCAGCTCGCCCTGCAAAAGAGAGAGAAACTCAAGAAGAGGCTCCGGCCTGAAAATGGTTCCCCCCCCCCCAAAAAAAGTCTGGCCCATCTACAACTCCCCCTCCCATCAAAAGAGTCTGGCTCACTACAACTCCTCCCCCCAAAAAGTCTGGCCCACCTATCAAATTCCATCAGTCCCACCAGGGTGTTTTGGCAAAGGATTGTGGTATTTATGGCCCCCCCCCAATATTCTTCCCTTGGAAACCTATGGGGAGAGGGAAGAAGCTGCCCTAGCTGAGGATGATGGGCATGAAAATCCCTCTCTCCATAGGCATCCAAGGGAAGAATATTGGGGGAGCCACAAATACCCACCATCCCTTGCCATGACACCCTGGTGGGACTGACCCTCAATGGGTTCAATCAAAAACCCCATCATCCCCAGCCATGGAAGTTGGGGCCGATGGGGATGGAACTCTCCACTCCCTCCCCCCCGCCCCCCCACAGCGAAAAGGGATCATTTGCAGTAAACTTTGGGGGCCACAAATCCCACAATGCCTTGCCAACATATACTCTGATGGGAGCAGCTGAGGGCACCCTAAAAGCATTAACCGTAAAGCCCCCATAATCCCCTACCAGTGCCTACCCGGGTCGGGGCCGAGGGCAGCCTAAACGTCTGTGACTACAACCCCCATAATCCTCAGCCACAAGCCGTCCTTGGCTGATGGGAGATGAAACGTAGCCACCCCTCCCCGGACAAGAACGGGCATCTTGTGTTGGGACTACAGTTCCATAACCCCCACCGGCAAGGGAATAAAGGAGCATGGGAGTTGTAGTTCCGAAGGCCTCACCCCGATGAGGTAAATCCTGTCCAGGCTGAAGTTGGGGATGATGGTGACCATCTCTCGCTCCGCCAGGAATTCGACTTCGGCGGCATCCATCAGGAAGGCAGGAAGGTAAAAGAGGCCGGAAAACGAAGCCGCCAAATCCGACTCGCCGTAGACTGAGTAGAAAGCCGATGGCCGCCACGGTACCGCTCACCCTGGCGATTGCGCCTGCTATTGGTTGGAAAGAGGAAGCCCCGCCTTTATTCCGTGCTTCGTCCTATGACCGCCTCGGCTTTCCTCGCGCGCGCTTTCCCCTCCTTCTGCCATTGGTTGGAAGGGAAATCAATGCCCCGCCCACCGTTTATTTCTCACCCTATGAAAACCCCTGCTTTTTTCGCGCGCGCTCTCACTTTCCCTCGGGAGGCGGCGGTTTCTAGTCATTGAGGGAAAGCTAAGGGAAGCCCTGCCCTTTTTCTCCTACTAGCCAATGACAAGCCTCCTATCCACGTTTGTTTCGCGTTCCTCGGGTCAACACGAGCTGCTATTGGAGGGATAGAAAAAAAAAATCGAGGCCCGCCCATTCATTAGTCATTCATAAACCACAGCGAGTGATCCCGCCTTTTCCCGCTAACTGACAGCGGTCGCACTGTTTCCTCATTGGCTCTTCCTCTTTTCTCTGATTGGCTCTAGTCCCAGCATTAAAATTTCATTAACAAACCCAAAATGGGCGTGGGCATCGATGTGGGCGGGGCCTAAAAGCTACGTTGTTTGAACAGCTGTTGCTGGAAAAATGCGCAGCGATCTTGCATTGAAAAAAAAATGACGCTTTTTATTTGTGCAGTGGGAAAAAAGAGGCCAGCAATGCAAATAAAGCAACAATAATGAGTCCCCGAGAAACCCAAATGAATGGCCCACAAGAAGCACAGGTCCTCCTGCAGACTTATTATTTTTTTTGGGGGGGGGGCAATTAAAACTAAATCTGCGTTTTTCAAACTTGTCAACTTAAAGAAGTTTGGACTTCAGTCCCCAGAATTCCCCATTCAGCATCTTTGGGCTTTGTAGTAAATGGTAAGACCGTTTTTTTTCCCCCTCTAACAAATCTCTTTTCCAGAGGTTTGGGGAAAGGAGCTGACTACAAATCCCATCAGGCCCAGCCCAGGAGGGTAGGAAAGGCTGTATCCTGCTTTGCACTTTGTATTGTAAATACAAGGTGTAAACTGGTGTTTCTCAATCTCAACAACTTTTAAGATACATGGACTTCAACTCCCAGAATTCCCCAGTTCAGCTCGCTTTAACTTGAGCAGTTGGGTGGACTCCCAGAATCCCCCAGCCAACCATTTACTGCTAAGGCATTTTGCTTCCTGAACAAAAGAAGTATTTCCATTCCATCCTGCGGATGGGGTGGCCGGGTGAATCTTAGTTCAGCGCTGGCAATATGATGGGGGGGCTCTGCTGCACCTCCCAAACGTTGCCAGCAAGTTTAGGGCACAGACGTTTCTTCTACCTGAGCGAGGCTCATAAAACAAACACCTGTCCTTTTAAAATATTTTCGTTTTGTTTGGGTGTCTTCAAATCAGTCTTGATTGCTGGCGACTGCCTGGAAAAAAAAGCAAAAACCTCTGCACGATTTTTAGGCCAGCTTTTCAAGAGTGGCTTACCATTGCCTTCTTTCTAGGGCTGAGAGAGGGTGACGGCCCAAGATCACCAGCTGGCTTCATGCCCAAGGCAGGACTAGAACTCTCCCTCCCCCCCCCGTCTCCTAGCCTGGTGCCTTCATCACGGCACCAATTCTGCTGCTCAGTCAGCCATAAAAGACGGGGAAAGGACCAAAAACCTTAGAGGTCTGGCACAGAAACCACTTTCTAACCAAAACAATGAAGTGAGATGCTGTTTTCATTATTCATTAGTCTCTTGCAATGAGCAGCCCAGCACTGAAGGAGTTTGCTTGTACAAATTGCCCACGCTAGTAGCATTTTGGGCAGGGCGCCAGAGATATATGTAGTACTTGGTTGGCAGCCTTCCCAGTTAGATCCATCAGGAGAGGGAGAGTGGGGGGGGATTCCTTTCACCTGGTCCACCATTCCTGCGCGAGGGTTACTGAACAGCGCCTGAAAAGCACACCTTATTCACCTTTGATCTCACACCATCCAGAAAACCCCCCACCCCTCCGGAAATCCTCCCTGTGTTCCTGTCTGCAGCCCCAGCATTTTTTTTTTTTTATTTCCAGCATTTGCAGCCGAGGGGGAAAAATAATAAACATAATAAACTACCCCTCGAAAACCCATCACCTGCCTTCCTCAAGGGAGCCATTGCCCGATCTTAGTGGAAGACACGAAAGCTCGCAACTGACTTTGGCACAGTGTGGATGTGCTTCCCTGCCTTTTACCATCTGCTGCTGCTGCTTTAAAAATTGCATTTCCATCTGTTTTTAAACACCGCCTCTCTCCCCTAACACCCCCCCCCGCATACCCTCCCCCCCCCAGGGTCTTGATGTGATCTGGCCTTCAGAAGCTCAAGGCTGAGTCGTGCATCCTAGGCAGGATGGAGAGCACTGGGGCCAGGTAGGACCAACCTGGCTGGAATTGCAAGGGAAAAGTTGCAGTTTTTCCAACTCACTATTGATTGGCCAAAGTATTTGCCTCCTTTGTAGGAGGACTGTATTGATATTATCCTTCCCATCTTCTCCTCTTCCTCATCTTCTCATCTTTCCTACTACCTTCTATTGGTATCTATGATTTATCACTTGTATCTTATGATTAATGATTGTAATATGATCTATGACCTATCACTCTGTTGTTGTATGTACACTGAGAGCTTATACACCAGAGACAAATACCTTGTGGGTCTAACCACACTTGGCCAATAAAGAATTGTATTCTATTTTGGTGTCTCTTCAACCTTCACATTGAGGAACCCCCAAAGCAGATCACCTGGTGCCTACAGGTTAAACCCCCAAATGGCCTGAATGACTCTCAGATGCTAACAGCCAAATGACTACAAAGAATAGAAATCCTTCCATTCCCCATCATTCAGTCAGAAGAAGCTTCTTGGATGAAAAGCGAAACATTTTCAAGGGGAAAAAAACCCCAAGAAACACCAGCTGCCTTTAAAAAAACACCTTTCGGAGCCATGACCTGGGTGGTTGAGAAGCTCCATAGACATTTGAGCGTGACACCTGTGAAAAGGATGCTCCATTGTTTTATGGGAAGATCTTAGATCACTGTTTCTCAACCTTGAGAACGTGTGGACTTCAACTCCCAGGATTCCCCAGCCAGCACATGTTTGCAAAATCAAACACACACCATTTTGGACATAAAGTATAAGGAATTGGAACTGATACTTCAGTTGGAGAGACAAGAGAGCTTTTTTCTGAATAGAATAAATGACTTAACATAAACATCAGGTGGAAAATGTTTAATGTGGTGTAATAAAACTGTGATGCTTTATATTGATGCTTAAATATTCCACCATTCCAAAACTTGGAAAACATGACTTTTGAAAGGAAAAAAAAAAACACCAGAACATGCCAATTCATGCTAAATCGGAAACAAAATGTTCAGTCAGACCTCGCATTCAATTAAAACATTTGCATCTCATTCGAATGAACCTGGAGGCATGAAAAAACGATTGAAAACCGAACGTCTGTTTTGCAACCATTATAAAACGGGATAAGAGGGAGAAACTGCACCCCATCTTATATAGCCGAGCTTGGAAGACTCGGGGAACAATCCTTGGGGTTTTATTCCAACAATCATTCCATCTGGAATAAGTCAATCGTCTTTCATCCTGAGTGTAGAACGGATTGAGTTGGTTTTAATTGCTTGATGGCACAAAGTTGGCGAAGAAAGTTTTGAGGCCTTTGATCAAGAGTAAAAATCTGGCTATGGAAAAGAACAAGTTCGTCACCCGACAGCTATTTGTCTGGAATGGTATAGGACCTCCTGCTCAAGCAAAGGATGGACTAGAAGACCTTCAACACCCCTTCTAACTCTATTATTCTGTATTCAGTTTTCCAAAGCGCCTGAAGGCAGGACAAGAGGCAACGGATGGAAACTAATCAAGGAGAGAAGCAACCTGGAACTAAGGAGAAGTTTCCTGACAGAACAATCAACCAGTGGAACGGCTTCTCTCCAGAAGTTGTGAGTGCTCCAACACTGGAGGTTGGAGACTGGATGGCCACTTGTCTGGAAGGGTATAGGGTCTTCTGCTTGAGCAGGGGGCTGGACTAGGAAACCTCCAAGGTCCATTCCAACTCTATCCTAGTCTGATTCTGATTCAACCAAGGATTTGATGAAGTCAGTCTGGATGGAAACCAACGGTGATTTCTTATGCCATTCAGCTTGGATACAAACATTCTATCCATAGCAAACTCCCTATTTTTCTCTCTCATTGGCTGGGAATGAAGTCCATGTGACTTCTTTCCATTGAGGCATGAGGTGGCAAGGAAGACAACATTCCCTTGGAGCTCCAACAGAGAATCTTTCTGGCTGGATGAAAATCACTTCCCTTCTCCCTTTTTAATGAAACCTTGTTTTGATTAGGGAAAGCGGCATCCATTACACTACTAAATTCAAGGGTGCATCATTGCAGATGACACAAGGGATGCAAATGGGTGCAAATCACATTTTTGTACAATGAAGTCAACCCATCTATGGAATACTATGGAGTTTCACTCGTGGCAAGAGGTCTGGAAAACCGAATTCTTGGAAATTAAGGTTCCATTGCTTTCCTTATACTGTGAGTTGAGTCTGTCTTCTCCAATCTGGTATCCTTCCAATGCGTTGGACCACAGCAACCATCGCTCCCAGTCAGTATGGCTCCTGAGGGCATCAGCCTAGCATGCTTTCTTCATCTTGGCACCTTCTAGAGACACCAGGAGAAGAACAGCACCCAGAACAAAAGGAGAGGACAGATGCTAGGTTGGAGACAGTCAGATATGGCCCCTATCCTGCCCCACACCACGTGGCTTGCAAGTACAGCACCCTGTTCTTGGAGGAGCTCAAAGTAAGCAGAATCTCCATAACCCTCCTTGCCAACCCCACCCAACTAGCCCAATTCCTAACTGAGCTAGCAAAATTATGACAAATCTGTTGATTCCCTACCAGGCCTATGGCTTCTTTACTCTTGGGAAAGTTCCCCGTTTAGGGTCAAGTCTTACTAAAACACATTCCCAGGTTCTTCCTTAGTTGCTTCTAAGACCTAGAGACCACCTCTATCCAAAAAAGAAGGATCAGGCGAGAGAACCAAGAGCACTTTTCCTCCATCGACTCAGGATCTTGGAGCAAAGCAAAGTTGGATTGTTTTGCTCAAGTAGCCTTTGGTCCCACTTTGCAGAGGGACATCTGCTGGAAGGGTTGCCCTATCCAGGTCCACTTTGAACACAGCAGAAGAAACCAATGAGAACTTAAGTGTTTCTCAGAAGAAGAGACCATCCAAATAGGAGATGGAGCAGCAGCAGCAACCCACCCCCTCCCAAAAAATTCATATGACCTTGTTTGCTCTTGGAACCATCACATTTCCCCTTAAATCTGCTCTTAGATACCACCAGAGGACCTGGACTTTCTGTGTAAGTCAGTGTCCTTTCTCTTCTGACAATGACCTCAGCTGGGTCCAAGTTGACCAACACCACTATCAAGAACCTGAGAGCCACCACCCATCCATTGTGCCACCATCTTAACCATTACCGTAGGTCTTCTTCCAAGTGGACAATCGGTTTGGAGGACTCCTTGAAGGACCTTTTGCCTGTTACGGGTCTGCAACAGTGCCATGGTCGCAAGTGTGAGTGAGGTATATCTGGAGATGTTGGTCCATTTTTAAACAGCCTGGCAAGGGGAGAAGAAATGGGAGGAGTTTGCAAAACTCAAGAGGCTGGGAAAGTTCCTGAGCAAGATGGTGGAGAGCCACGTTCTCTAGCAATGCCAGGGAGGGCCCCTTCTCCTTGGCCTGGAGACAGCAGGCCACATCTCTGCCTTCTGGCTCAGCAGTTGTCTTGGGGTTCATCGCCCTCCAGGCTGGGGTCTCTCAAGAGGGCCTTCCCCGTGGGGGTCGGAGGGGTGATAATAATATCCGGGACCCTTAGTCTTTTCTCAGCCATGACCGCCACCTCGCTGCTGCTGACCCCAGCCCCGCTTACACACATCTTGAAGCCTGAAAGAGAGAGAAAGCGAGGATCATCCCGATGCTTCTGGTGGCACCTGGTGGCAATCGAGAGAGGAAATCATTTCCCAAAGGACCCAGATGGTCCCCCCTTTGCTCTAAAAGTCACCCCAGGACCTATAATTGATAGCCCATCCCCGAGTCTCTCTGCAGCCTGATAGAGTCCCCAACGCTTCCTAAGTCATTGCCCGTGCAGTCAAGGTGAGCTTGGAGAGCCAAGATCTGCCATGCCCAAGTGGGCAGTCTTCTCGTATGGTGTGCCTTCATCATGATGTAAGGATGATTCTAGAAGATCTTTAATGAGATGGGCATAAATGAATATAAATTATGCAATGATATTCAACCAGAAATGATGGGCGTCCCACCTCTTTGCTAGCCACAAAGTCAAAACACGTTGTACGGGCGCCGTCTCGTGGCCACGCGAGGGATGACCGCCTCTGGACTGACCTGGCCTAATAATAGGATTAATTCAGGAGACATGACCTTTTCCTGACCCAGAGGAAACATGCCAGGAGGAATCAGGGCGAAGGGGGAGCTAGGAATCCTCCCTAGGCTCACTTGGGATGTGGGGAAGGGAAGACAAAGGCGAAGAGATCTAGCAGATTCCATCAGCAGTGAGGGACAGGACTGTTTGGGTAAAGCAACCTTCCAAGAATGCCTGTGGTTGGGATCCTACCTGAAAGAGGACCACGTGTGCATCTTGTGGCAGCTGACCTCTTAACAGAGATCTTTCCACAGACTAAAGGGGTCAACTCATGACTGAACACAACTCTGTCAAACCACTTAGTAAAGCTGCATTACTCTGATTCTCCTCGCCTTTCCTATTACCTCCCCTTATCTTCTTTTGTCTATAACTTTGTTGCTTGTACCTTACAATTTATATTGTTTTTAGTATGCTAGTATGATTTATGTTGTTGCTCAGCTAGTATTCTATGACTGTCACTACATCTTGCATCTTATGATTTGTGATGAATGTATTGTTATCATGATTTATCAGTATTACTTGTAGGAACAGTGAGAGCTTCTGCACCGGAGACAAATTCCTTGTGTGTCCAACCAGACTTGGCCAATAAAGAATTCTATTCTAGTAATAGTAGTAAAGTTGGAAGGGACCTTGGAGGTCATCTAGTCCAACTCCCTGCTCGGGCAGGAAACCCTACACCATTTCGGACAAGTGGCTGTCCAGTCTCTTCTTAAAAACTTCCAGTGTTGGAGCATTTACTGCTTCTGGAGGCAGGTTGTTCCACTGGTTAATTGTTCTAACTGTCCTTAGTTCAAGGTTGCTTCTCTCCCTGATTAGTTTTCCTCTGTTGCTTCTTGTCCTTCCTTCAGATGCTTTGGGGGAATAGCTTGACTCCCTCTTCTTTGTGGCACCCCCTGAGACACTGGAACACTGCTATCATGTCCCCCCTCGTCCTTCTCTTCAGCACTCACAACTTCTGAAGGAAAGCTGTTCCACTGGTTGATTGTTCTCACTGTCAGGAAGTTCCTCCTTAGTTCTAGGTTGCTTCTCTCCTTGATTAGTTTCCACCCGTTGCTTCTTGTCCTGCCTTCAGGTGCTTTGGAAAATAGCTTAATTCTATTCTATTCTATTCTATTCTATTCTATTCTATTCTATTCTATTCTATTCTATTCTATTCTATTCTATTCTATTCTATTCTATTTCCTATTCTATTCTGTTCTGTTCTGTTCTATTTCCTATTCTACTCTATTTCTATGCTATGCTATGCTATGCTATGCTATGCTATGCTATCCCATTTTTATCCTATCCTGTCCTGTCCTATCCTGTCCTATCCTATCCTGAATAGGAGTGAAGCGGGCAGAAAAACAAGAGATTAATATTAAACTAAGAATACACCAGTCTGCTTTTCCTTGGAGGTCTTATTTTTGAAGCCATGTGCTTAGACTTGGCCACCTAGTGCCTGGGTTGTGCTGTCAACGAAGGGATTTGCACAAGAGAACAGCTGCCCCATTGCACAAGTCCCCACTTCAGCGGCGCTTTGATAGGAGAGCCTGCGTCACTCAAGACGTACTTCGCAACCTCTCTCCCTTCCCGGCTTGCCATATTTAAGCAGAACAGGCTCAACAGGCTATTAACAAGAGAACTGTTTGTTTGGAGATCAATACGAGGTCTTGCTCTCCAGCTGGTGGATAAACCTGCATTAGGGGCCCGAAGCCAAAATTTTTAGTGCCCCCAACGGATGCAATTTACAAATGCATTTGCAGGGAGCCCAGAGCAAGCCCCTGGCCTTTTACGCATAAAGGGCTAGGCTTGGTCCCTGCTACGTTCACGAGGCAGGGCGACTGTTGGAGCCACGTCAGCAAACCTTGTGGATAACACTTAATGGCTTTAGGACTTGGGTTGATGATGCAAAGGGTGGGAGGGAGGGGTCAGGCCTTCTCAACCCCCCCCCTTTCCCATGCAGTGAAGCTGATTTAGGTTTGAAGTTGAGCCTTCAAGGCCACCTTTTGATGGGGGTATCTTTCTTTCTTTAAAGTGAAAAATGAAATGGTGTCACTGATTATCAGGGGTTGGGGCAAGGGGTGGGGTTTAGAAAATTCAAGTTATTATCCGTTTAAGCCATCAAGGAATATGCTGCAGAGGAGCACTTGGTAAAGCACCATCCAGGCATTTGAACAGATATTCCAATGCTATGATGGACCAAGATCAGAACTGTGCAAAGGAAGTTGGGCTTTGAAGAAGCCAGGATAGGAAGAGCGTTGGCTCTTTGAAAACTTGGTTTTAGAGTAAACCACGGACAGTCAAGGAAACTAAGCAAAGAATCATCAAGGAAATGAACTCAACATTCTCACTGAAAGATCAAAAGACCACACTCAAGTTATCCTACTTCAGACATGTTATGGAAAGACCCAGCTCTCTAAATCAGTGTTTCCCAAACTTGACAATTTTAAGGCATGAGGACTTCAACTCCCAGAATTCTGGGAGTTGAAGTCCTCATGCCTTAAAATTGTCAAGTTTGGGAAACACTGCTCTAAATCATAATAACAAGGGGTGGAGAGAGAGAGAGAGAGAGAGAGAGAGAGAGAGAGAGAGAGAGAGAGAGAGAGAGAGGGAAAGGAAGGAAGGAAGGAAGGAAGGAAGGAAGGAAGGAAGGAAGGAAGGAAGGAAGGAAGGAAGGAAGGAAAGAAAGTAAGAAGGAAGAAAAGAAGGAAGGAAAAGAAACTTCAGTCTAGCATTGAAAAGGAAACACATTGGTTAGATGAGTTCATTTTTCTTCCAGCAGTTAAAATTTGTTTTGGGTGATATCAACATGCAAAGAAATGAGCAGCATCTGCAGGACTTAAAAAGTCAGGCTGGTCACTGTGATGGAAACAACTGAAGCTTCACCTGTTGTTCAGGTGCCTCAGCCAAGGTCAGCCAAGCTCTGCCATCTGCTATGGCTAAAAGCCAAATCTATTTCCTGCAGGCTAAGCTTAATTCCTGACCACTCCACGAACTTGCCCATGTGTTTTGCTCCACAGAGTTTCTGGACAGCTGACAGTCCTGGGCTTCCCACCCAAGGACAAAGCAGATCTGATCCTGGTTAGTTTCTTTAATCAGCGAATCTCAACCAGGTGCTGCTGTGATTTCACTGGCTGGATGTGCAGAGCTATTCTGGCTGCTTGTACTGAATGAAGTGTCTTAAAAAGCAAACTTGGGAAAAACAAAGGACTCAGAATGGAATTTCCTGGGGCAACGCACATAATATGCAGTGTAGGGAGCATTTGCCAAGGAGACAGAAGTTCCCTAGGGATGCATACCTTGATTGCTGCACCTGTTGGCTCTCTACCTGCCTCAGAGCAGATCCTTCTCGGGAAGAGACACATTCCTCTGAATGGCAGCTTTGAAACCCAACTGTCATCCCAAAGGGGGCATCTATGGTGCACAGAACGGTCCTGTAGCTGCAGCATGGCTCTCTGGGATGCGGGGAGCCAGTCAGCTCCTCCCCCCATCCCTCCCCCCCCCATGCAAGAAGACCTCCCTGGGAAGGGGAATCAGCAGGCGCCAGGCCTTTAACGCTGCATTAAAGCTGACAGCACCTGCTGGCACCGGGGCTGCGCAGCAGTGAAAAGCTAATGGGCAATGCAATATTTAGCATTTGTCCCAATTACCCAGCGAGAGAATGGAGCACGTTGAAAAGGGGGGGGGAGGAGGAGGAGAAGAAGGGGAAGAAGAACCTTATGAATGGGGTTTCAAGAAGAAGAAAAGGAGGGGGTAGTGGAAGAAATGGAGAAGGAGGAGAAGAAATAAGAAGAAGGAGAAGGAGGAGAGGAAGGAATGGTAGATGAGAGGAGAAGGAGAAGATGGAAGAGAAGAAATAAGAGGAGGTGGAGCAAGAAGGAGAAGGAATGGTAGATGAGAGAAGGAGAAAGAGAAAGAGGGGAAGGAGAATAGATGGAGGAGAAAAGGAGGAGAAGAAGGAGCAGCAGAAGGACTGATTAGCAAGAAAAGGAGAAGAAGGAGAAAGTGAAAGAGGAGGAGGAATAGGGATGGGGAAAGGAGGAGGAGGAGGAGGAGAAGTAAATGGCCCTTTAAGAAGAGGAGGAGGAGGAAGCAGCACCAGCAGCAGCAATGGAAGAGGAGGAGAGTACTCTGTGAATTGGGGCTTCCCTTCTTCCTCTGCCTCCACCCCCAGCTTGGAGGGCACTCTTGGGTCTCCCTCAGCTGCCTCCTCCTGCAACTCACTCATCTAGCCGGCTCTGGACCATCAGGCGAGGCAGGGGCTGGCAGGATATGTTCCCATTACTCGGAGCAGGGCTTGTGTTGGGGTGGGGGGGAGTGGGGGTTGGCCTCTGCATCGCCTTTCCCACTTTCAGGCCAGGAGCCAGCCTTCCCTCTTCACCCGGGCTGGCTTTTAAAGTCGTTTTAAAAGCAACCCGCCTCTTTGGAGTGCCAAAGGAAGCAGCCTCTTGGGGGTGCTGAGCCTTCTGACGACCCAGACAATCCAAATTGGGGAGGGGGATGGTGGGTGGTGAGCAACTTCCAAAGACCATTGGCCGGTCCTCTCGGGCTTCCATCTAGGCTCGGGGTGGATGCGACTCTTATTCCTTGCAAATGAGGGTGAACAATCTGTGTCCCAGGATAACGCTGCAGGATCCAATCTGAGCTGGTCATCAGGACCAGAGGCTTTATTCCTCCAAGCTTTTGGGCTCGTGCTACAGCCCCCATCCTCTGGGAACTTCTCTTTCTCAGTTCAGTTTTGCAGCTACTACAATTGTTGGCCAAGCAGGGACAAAAAAAGGCTGGGGAAATGATGGAAGCCTGGGAAAGGAGCCCCCTATCAGTCAACAGGAGTGCTGATTTACGAACAGCTTGTCAGGCACTTAGGAGCTGAGCAGCGGCACAAGGAAACAACAACCAGCGACTTAATAACTAGCCATCAATACCCTAATTAGCAACTAAAAGCTACATACAGCAAGGTATCATATAAATGCAATGCATAGAACAGCCCTGTGCAGCTAATCTGGAGAGAGAGGATGGGCCCCAGCACGAACTCGAAAGCTTGGAAAAATAAACCTTTGGTCCCAGTGACTGACCCAGGCTGAATCTTTTCCCTCTCCCTCTCCCTCTCCCTCTCCCTTCCTCTCTCTCTCCCCTCCCTCTCCCCTCCCTCTCCTCTCCCTTCCTCTCGTCTCGTCTCCCTCTCCCTCTCCCTTCCTCTCCTCTCCCTCTCCCTTCCTCTCCCCTCTTCTCCTCTCCCTCTCCCTCTCCTCTCCCTTCCTCTCCCTCTCCCTCTCCTCTCCCTCTCCTCTCCCTTCCTCTCCCCTCCTCTCCTCTCCCTCTCCTCTCCCCTCCCTCTCCTCTCCCTTCCTCTCGTCTCGTCTCATCTCCCTCTCCCTTCCTCTCCTCTCCCTCTCCCTTCCTCTCCCCTCTTCTCCTCTCCCTCTCCTCTCTCTCCCTCTCCCCTCCCTCTCCTCTCCCTCTCCTCTCTCTCCCTCTCCCTCTCCTCTCCTCTCCTCTCCCTCTCCTCTCCCTTCCTCTCCCCTCCTCTCCTCTCCCTCTCCCCTCCCTCTCCTCTCCCTCTCCTCTCTCTCCCTCTCCTCTCCCTCTCCTCTTCTCTCCCCTCCTCTCCTCTCCCTCTCCTCTCTCTCCCTCTCCCTCTCCCTTCCTCTCCCCTCCTCTCCTCTCCCTCTCCTCTCCCTCTCCCTCTGTTTTGCATCCACAGGTGCTGCAGGACTCTGCCAATTTCCAAGAATTCCTTTTGATTTTAAGTGGGTGGGGGAGGGAGATAGTGAAGAGGGGGTGCAGATGTGGGCTCCTGTTCAAGGAGTCATAAAACCTTCTTGCTTAGAAAGCCAAGCTGGAGTGAAACGGTGCCAAAGGTCTTTGCCCAATTTTTCCGAAAGGCTAAAAGACGGGCAATTGAGCCAGCAGCTGCTTTGCTTTCGGTTCTCCATGAGTCCCGTGTTTCACTTCACTGTGGAGAAGACACATTTCGGGAAACGGCTCTGCCATTTCTACTTAACAAATTATCTGGATGGGTAACACGCAACCCTTCAAACTAGTTTGCAACACCCAGAGGTTGTCCCTTTTCTCCTTGGATCTGGGAGAAAGTTGTTAAAAACACACACACACACACACACACACACACACACAATTTCCTCCAGAAGTATTGAAGGCACATAAATGCAGACATAAAATAAATCCATCCAAACTAAACAACTTTACAGCCAAAGGAAACAGCTCTAAATAGTAGGGGGGGGGGAACAACTGAAAACAAAAAAACAACAACGAAAGTAACCTTTTGCTGAACACGATTGCAACTCTATAAACATAACCGCCCCAAAATAATAATGTTTAAAGTTGAGGTCTTAGCTCAGCCTGGTCAAAGCCTGGCTCTGTACAGCATAGCTAAAATAAAGACACTCTGCATATGTTTAGAAGACTCTGTAGGTTTTATATCAGTGTTTTTCAACCTTGGCAACTTTAAGATGGGTGGACTTTAGCTCCCCAGAATTCCCCAGCCAACAAATCCCATCTGAAACATTAGGAGGCTGGAACACTTTTTGTTCTTGAGACCTTTCTCTAATCTTTAACAAGTTAGTTAACTAGTCTGGAAGGGTTTAATAGAATAACATTTCTCCTCCCTCCCTCCCTTCTCTCCTTCCCTCCTTCTTCCTTTCCTTTCCTTTCCTTTCCTCTTTTCTTTCCTTTCCTCTTTCACTTCCTTTCCTTTCCTTTCCTTTTCTCTTTCCTTTCCTTTTCTCTTTCCTTTCCTCTTTCCCTTCCTTTCCTTTCCTTTCCCTTCCTTTCCTTTCTTTTCCTTTCTTCTTTCCTTTCTTCTTTCCTCTCCTCTTTCCTTTCCTTTCCCTTCCTTTCCTTTCCTTTCCCTTCCTTTCCTCTTTCACTTCCTTTCCTTTCCTCTTTCCCTTCCTTTCCTTTCCTTTCTTTTCCTTTCTTCTTTCCTTTCTTCTTTCCTCTCCTCTTTCCTTTCCTTTCCTTTCCCTTCCTTTCCTTTCCTTTCCTCTTCCCCCCAGCAACCTGGCTGGGGAATTCTGGGCGTTGAAGTCCACCCATCTTCCAGTTGCCAAGGCTGAAAAGCACCGTTTTGTATTAAAGAGGAATTGTTCTTTGCCACATTTCAACCCACATAGCATTAACAAAACCCAAACAAACATACTTGAGTGAACCCCTTTGAAAAGTAAAGTGTCTTCAATAAACACCCAACACCCTTCTTAGTCGGGAGAGGCCACTTTTACATCCACGTGGAAACAGCCTCAGCACTACCATGCATTTCTTGCTGAGAAAAGCTCCTGATGAATCAGAAGCCGAGAAGAGGTCTAAGTGCTCTTTTGGCTGCTATCTCTCCCTCCAGCTTCCTGGCCCAAATCTCTCAAAGACCATCCCAAGCCATTCCTCCCTCTCAGCATTTTTTCCCTTCCCCACGGAGGAGCGGAGTCTCGCCCTTACCTTTCAGACAGGAGACGCTCAGGCCCATGGTTTCATCCTTTTAGCCGGGGGTGGGGTGGGGGGTGGGGACACAAGTCAGAGGCTGAAAGATCCGCCGCAGCAGCTGCTTAGCTTCATGGAGGCTGAAAGGAGAGGTTTGTGGCAGTTTGTCAAGTCTGCAAACAAAGGCAACTTGCACGGCTTTCCAAACAATCCCCCATCTCAAGGCACTGTGTAAACTCAGCTGCCATTAAAAAAGACAAAACCAAAACAAACCCCGTGGAAAACATTAGGAAGCCAAATGTTTTGTTGAAATCTTTCTCCAGTCTTTAACCAGTTAGTTAACCAAGCGTGGAAGGGTCCAATAGAAGAGAATTTTTCCTTCCTTTCTTTCTTCCTTCCTTCTCTTTCTTTCTTTCCTTCCTTCCTTCCTTCCTTCCTTCCTTCCTTCCTTCCTTCCTTCCTTCTTTCCTTCCCTTCCTTCCTTCCTTCCTTCCCTTCCTTCCTTCCTTCCCTCCCTTTCTTTCTTTCCTTCCTTCCTTCCTTCCTTTCCTTCCTTCCCTCTCTCAAACCTCTCCTCTCTCATACTCACCAGGGGAGAGAGTTTTATAGAAAAGAGGCAGGCTGGGAGAAACTGCAAGGACTTCTCAAAAGAGCTGTAGGATATTTTGTTAATGATACCAGATTAGACCTACAGGTTAGACCTTCTCTGTGTCTGTGTGGGGTCTCTGTGTGTAATGTAACACAGGAGTTTTCTGTTTTTTTTTTTTTTAAGGCAAAAGCACCTGTTGGTATCCAGAGGCTTGTGATGGAGGATTCACTGGGGATCAATGAACCACCTGCAGGGAACCCATCAAGCTGTTGAAGAACCTGGGTTTAACATATAGAGCAGAATCAACGGAGGCAGGGGCCCCATTCAGACATAGCTGTCAATTGTTCCTCCACCACCAGTTTGTGGCCAGCTTATCTTGAGCACGAGAAGAATCTAGCAGAAAGTGTTTCCATGACTGTAATCTTCCTTGGACAGGGAAGCAAGTGGACCTAATCAATACAAACAAGAGGGAGACACTCCGCCTCCATCAGGCTTCAATTTAATCATTAACTTCTGATCAGCTCCTGGAACCCAGCAGGGCTACCACTACCAGATGCTATAAAAAGCGGATTCCCGGGTGTGACATGACTCGGATATTCCATCTGTGGCCGGTTGGGATCCATGGGAAGGAATCTAGCTTCAATCCTTCGCTGGTCTCGGTTTAAAGGAAAGATGCCAAGGTATGCCAGCCATTCAGCAGAAGGAGGTTAGGGTGGAACAGGAGAACGTTTATTTGTGGGGCAGAAAAGATTGAAATGCCAGAAATGTCCACCGCTCAAAGAACAGTCCTGCAGATGTTTGAGAGGGCCCTATTTTGCATCAAATAGAGCAGCGGTGGCGAACCTATGGCACGCGTGCCAGAGGCGGCACTTGGAGCCCTTTCTGTGGGCACTCATGCTGTCACCCCAGCCCCGCCTCCCCGTGGCCCCCTCCTCACCAGCACCCCCCCCCCAGAGGAGAGTCGCCCCTGGGCATGGCCCGCATGGAGCAGCGCAACCAAGGACATGGCAGCTGGGCAGCAGGGACAAGACCCCGCCCTTGCGCCCTGTCATGCACAGATGATGTTGCAGGGTGTGGGTGGAGGGAATGGCTGCCATGGCGCTGCAGGGCCACCTGGGCGATCTGCGGTGGGCCATGGAAGCACTGGGTGGCCCTACGTGCGGGTGGGACAGGGGGTGGGTGGGGGCAGAGCAGGCAGGGTGGGAGGCCGAGCAGGGGCAGGGGGGCAGGTTTTGGGCATTCGGTCTCTAAAAGGTTCGCCATCACTGAAATAGAGCAATTCTCCCATGCTGTTCTCTCAGGCTCTCTGAGGTTTCCAAAGAGGGAGAAATTCAACAGGAAGAGCCTCACCAGATGTGAATTTGGCTGTGCTTCCGTTAAATCGGGAGTGTAAAGTATCTGGTTTGAGGGCTTCATGCTTTCTGAGACCGCTACTCTTTCAAGCCCCCAGGTTTAGGGGTAGGGCGATTTTTTGGGCACTGGGGGGGGGTCTGGAAAAGGAGTTCAGGGATAAGATGACTCCCTTACATTTTGTAGAGGCATAAAATATCACTTTTTCCAAAGTTAAAAACCCCTGAAGCTCCTTTCAAAATGGGCTTTGTCCCCATCTAATTTGGAAATATAACATTATTCTCCCCAACGTCCCAAGAAATTTGGAGTACCTGTGAGCTGGTAGGAATGGTGTCACTCTGATTTAGGTGCAACGACGACTTTTTGGGGGGGTGGGTGGGGGTGGAATGGGGGCAGCTTCACTCCATATCTCTAGATTCTGAATTGCTTCATTTTTAAAGAATTCAACTTTTGCACATAGGAAAAATAATGCTCCTGGAAGACAGGATTTAAAAACCCATCTTGGCTTGCTTGTATCTAATTTGTTTTCAACCTTTAATGAGAATTGAACAAATGTGAATGCTCAGGTTTGAAAAGACGTTTCAACAATTGGGTGACAAGAAAAGTTCTCTCCTCCCCAAAGGATTTGATGTTCCCACTTCTTCACACAATGTTTGCATGAAACAGAATCTGGGTATTATTTATAGCGGGCACATTGACTCTGCCAGGGGAGTGGAAGAAATTGCAAATGGAAAGTGCAAACAGTCAATATACATCCACCCAAAATGTGAAACCAGATGTTGCTGAACATCCCAGTGGCCCTCACCAGCCTGGCAGGTGATGAATTTCAGCAACAGCTGGGAAGTATCATGTTTCTTTTTCCTGATATAGACCAGGCCAATGAGCTGCATATCTGGGGACAAACTGATTATTTGCAGCTGAAAATCCCAGGACACAGGGTATTAATAGTACCAACAGAAGAGAATATGTGTAGCTCAAGGTTGAATTGTGGGGTCCTTGGTGGTCTCTGAGCTTGGTGGTTTTCTTGCAGAGGTTTCATTATCCAAACTAGGTAATGTCATCAGTGCTAGAAGATAGCCGAATTTGTGAAGAGGAGGAGGAGAGAGAAGGAGAGGGAGAAAGAGAAGAAAGGAGTAGGAGTAGGAGTAGGAGTAGGGAGAAAGAGTAGAGAGGAGAGGGAGAAGGAAAAGGAGAAGAAAAGGATGAGGAGGAGACTGTGGGGTCCTTTGTGCTCTCTGAGCTTAGTTGTTTCCTTGTAGACATTTCATGGCCCAACTAGCGAACATCTAGCTAGCACTAAGGATTCCACAGAAAGAGAAACCCAGGTAAGCATGGATTAAAACCAGACAAACAATCAAACAGAAAACAATATCTTAATCAAGAAACTATGAAGAAAAAAACATATTCCCACGAATACTGGCAGGGCAAGACACTTGTATATAAACAGAGAGACAAGTCCCACTCCCTTGTAGCACTGATGATGTTACCAAGTTGGGTAATGAAACAAAAGTCTGCAAAAAAGCAAGCCCAGAGAGCACCAAGCACCCCACGGTATCACTAGCATTGAGGTTGGGGTTCCCTGTTCAAAGAAGTTTGTTTTTTGGCACTGTTGGAATCCAAGGTCCACCAATTTGCAAACGAGCTGGTGGATTTTTCGTTGGCTCAACTTCACAAACATTTCAACTTCTAGCCTGACTACTACCAGTTGTGACAGAGGGGTCAAAGATTGCGCCTCCAGTGTAGCCATCACCAGTAACTGGATTCATCTCATGTGCCAAACCACCATTTTGTGGCTTAAAATGTTATTTTAATCCATCCCCTGGGGTCTGTAACCCATGATTTATGGCTTGGTATGTTATATAATCCTACTCCTCTGTGGTTTGTTCCACAACTCCTGGTTGAACAAAATGTGGCTTATTTTAGGAGAACAAGGCCAATGATTAAATGTCTAGGCTAGAGGATGCCAAGGAGTATCTAAGTACAATTGGAAAATCTCACTGAATTTTAGAAAGAGAGCAGAGGGCACAGTTCCAGGAGAAGAAATTTGGTGCTCAATTGTGAGTGGAGAGATCAAGAAAATTGGACTTATTTCCCAGCTGAGCAGAGGAGAGAGAAGAATGGATGTTAATACATCCAGAAGACACCCCAATCTTTGCACAACCTGGTTCTTTAACAGTCCCCCCCCCCATTACTAACTTCCAGAGATGTTCTCCCCCTCCCTCTGCAGGGATTTCTTAGGCTATTATGTCTTAGGATATGTGTCCTCCTAGTTCAGGGGTGTCCAACTCTGGCAGCTTTAAGACCTATGGACTTCAACTCCCAGAATGCCCCAACCAAGATGGACGACTAGGGAATTCTGGGAGTTGAAGTCCACACATCTGGCGGTCCACTCATTCTGAAGCTGAAGTCCACAAGACTTGCCAAGTTGCCAAGGCCAGGGACCCTGTTCTTATCCAGCTTGGTCCAGCTATCTATAGCTGCCTATCAGCGCCCCAGACCAAGCCAACTCCCTTCCTTTGAGAGGAAGGAAAGTTTAGAGCGATGGTTTCTAAAGAAAGCAGAACCGGAGGCGTCTAGCTGGCTGATCACACCCTTCCTGGATCGAAATCCATGCTCGTTGAGGTGGAAACACCTTTCACCTCCTCCTCACGCAAGACAGCAAATCGTTTCTTGGCAGCGCCCAGCAATCGATGGGAAAT
Source organism: Crotalus tigris (assembly GCF_016545835.1). Taxonomy (NCBI): domain Eukaryota; kingdom Metazoa; phylum Chordata; class Lepidosauria; order Squamata; family Viperidae; genus Crotalus; species Crotalus tigris. The sequence continues at coordinate 129,234 of NW_024097198.1, forward strand.
CAATGCGCATCAAACGGCTGTAAAGTTCTCGAAGAGAGCCGTCGGAGTGCACAACCGTGCTTGCCCCCAGCCCTCCGGAGATTGCTAGACTACAGCATTCCCAGCCCCACCGGGCCACGGTAACAAATGCTAGACCGCCGGGTTCAGCCACCTGGAAAGAAGAAGAGGAACGAAGAATTCCCCTTCCCCCCCCCCACCGCTCCAGGTGCTTCTCTCGCCCACCCAGGGGGAAACTTCTGAAAAGTCAGGGAGCTGGTGCGGGCTACCTACGCCCCCCAACCCACTTCTTCCCTCCGCGATTCAGCTGAAGACCGAGCAACAGCTGGAAGCGTGCCGGAAAGGAAGCGCCTCCACGGGTGCCAACTTTCTGTGCCTCGCCCAGATGTTCAGCTCCTCCGCCCTCATCTCCACTCGGCTCTCGGGGGGCTCGTCCCGGCCTGGGCGAGGGGGGGGCTTGCAACCCCCACGAATGATTTGGCAGGGCGCGGGTGGGTCTCCCACGGTGGTTTAAGCCTCCTGCCACACTTTTGAGTCGGCCCCGCGTAGGGCCACGCGCCCACCCCCCACACACACTCCGGTCTGATTCAGCCCGCTCCCCTCCCTCCCACTCGGGACCCTTGCCCACCCCCGCAAATGCCCTGATGCCTGCCATTCCCAGCTCGGCCGGGGAGCAGCTCGGCCAGCCGGGAAAGGCAGAGAGGGGCGCGCGGGGGGGCAGGGAGAAGTGGATGGGGGGTGGTAGGGGGGATGCATGCAGCATGCTGCATGCAGCACGGAACGTGCACCACGCCCCCCCCCCCATCGCCCCGTGCAGCGCAGGCGAAGGGAGCCCTGCCGACCCCCTTCACCACCACCACCACCACCACCCGCCCCTCCGCTAGGTCCGGGCCGGACAGAGCAGAGCCACTCACCCGCTCGCGCGAACTCCCAGCCGCTGGCATCGCTGCGCGCCCAGCGCAGCAGCAGCAGCCCGAGAGGCAGGGCCTGGGCGATTTGCATACGCGTGGCTGGGAGGGGGAGACGGGGAGGGGACGGGATGGGCCATCTCCGTGGACAGGCGTGTCCAGCTCGCCCCCCCCCCCCGCCCAGGGCCGCAGGAGAGCGGAGGGAGGGTCGGGCGCGCTGCCGCTGCTGCGTCTCGCTTCTGGCCCGGTGCGGGGCTGCGGCTGGGGTAGGGGGGAACTGGCGAGGTCCCCGGGGCGAATGGGGGGGGGATCCTAGCATTCCTGGGGGGTGGGGAAGGAATGGAGGAGGGGGGCGGGAGTCAGAAAGCTGCTGCAGCTTTTCCTGCTGCAACAAGAAGCGGCAACCGGCTTTTCCAGCCGCAGGTGGGTGCTGTAATGGAGGGAGACCCTCCCAAATGGGGGGGTGCTGCTGGGGCCGACGGGCAAGGCGACGGGAGTCGGGGGTCCGATTCCCCCCTGCCCCTCTGCACGTGCGCGGTTCCCTCCTGACCGCTCCACGCTTAATCCCTTGGCCTCCATCCTCGCTCCAGGGCGAGAGGCTTTCCTTGCGGAGGCGTCGTAGGGGAGCGTTCCTCAAGGAAGCCCCCTTGGCGAACATCCTTTGGGTGGGTGGGGTGGGTGGGTTCGTGCAAAGATCCAGAAGCCGCGAGGGACCGGCGCTTTCCAATAATGCGGAAAGGAAAACGGGATGTACTCACCGGGCTGGCGCAAGCCCCTTACACGCTGGCTGTGTTTCTCCAACAAGTTTGGTTCGTAGGCTCCCCACCACCTCCCAGATCGGAAGGGGAGGGGGAGAGAACTTTCCTGAAGCCATGGAAAACAAACACCCCCCAAGCAGAAGCCTGCAGGAGACCTGCCCTCTCCGGCTGCATCTTGGTGGCATGCCAGGCTGGGCGGCTGCCCTGCCTGCAAGAACGGGAGCCCAGCAAGGAAAGATTTAAAGCCAGGGTGTCCAACCTTAGTCCCGTTAAGACTAGTGGGCTTCAACTCCCAGAATTCCTCAGCCGGCAGCCATAGGTGCCCGTGAAGCCCCTGAGAGTTGACTTTAACTCAAAGGCAATCCCTGCCCATCCCCACCTTGGTCAGAGTGAAGGAGAGTTAAGCTGGTTATCGAAAGCTCCCTCTGATCCTCTCCAGAGCCAGAGGCACCAATGGCCTGTCTTGTGCATCCCAAGGCTGTTTGTTAAACCGGGATCTGTGGAATCAGCCACAACCTGATGAGGCCACCCGACAATTTACAATCCTGAGATTGTGTGATCCTCTTTTGCGACCTTCTGACAAGCAAAGTTGATGAGGAAACCGGATTCGTTTAACAACCCGTTGTTACTAACTTAACAACTTCAGCGCGTCATTTAACCAATGTGGCAAGAAAAGTCGTAAAATGGAGCAAAACTCGCTTAACAAATTTCTCACTTAACAATGTAAATTTGGGGCACAAATGTGGTGGTTAGGTTGAGGACCGCCTGTAGGGGTCTGCAACTTTGACAAACTTTTAAGACTTGTGGACTTCAGTTGTCAAGGTGGCAGACCCCTGATTGAGAAATGCTTTCAGCATTTGCTTCTAGCTGAAAATCAGGCTAAAAGCAAAGCTGTCCAAGGTGGAAAATGTTTTTCGGTTGACAATATATCCCATAAAATTTTCCATGTGCCTCAGAGACACCCATTCATCATTTGGCATTGCTAAAGGTCTTCAGATCATTATAGAGCAGTGGTTCTCAACCTTTTTAATGCCACGACCCCCAACCGGTCGTACGTCAAGGACTACTCAACCGGTCGTTAAGTCGAGGACTACTCAACTGGTGCAGCATCGTTTGCAGAATGGGACTTTTGGCGGGTTCAGCAGGGCAGAGACAGCCTGGACAATTCCTATTGGCTTTTGAAAGCCAATAGAATTAGACTCTATTCAAGAGAGTCTATCCTATTGGCTTTCAAAAGCCAATAGAATAAAAGGGAGTAGCACAGCTAAGGAAAAGGGGAACAAAAATGGCGGACAGCGTTGTTTGGCGACCCCCGTGAAATGGTCGTTCGACCCCAAATGGGGTCCCAACCCACAGGTTGAGAACCACTGTTATAGAGAAAGCAGGGAAGCTCAGCCAGCTAATCAGGGCCAGTGTTTTAGGCAATTCAAACACTCTTTCCAGAGAGCACAGGTTTTAAAAGCAGCCACTGCATGTAAGGTACATTTAATTCGAAGACTCTCTTTTCCTTTGCAACACAGCCTCAACCTCCAGCCAGGAAAATTTCCCCATGCCTTGCAATTCTCTCCTAAGGGCAATTTTAGCCTAACAAACAACACATCACATCTTCTTACAAAATGAGGTTTGTTTCATCATCTTTATTTTCAAGGGGGTGAAGGAAAGAAAGCAATATAAAAGCCCAAATGGATACTTTTTGAGATACAGAATATGCCATAAATAAAAGGTCGCCTTAGTGCAGGATCAGTCAAGTGGAAGAAACAAAATAAAACAAAAACAGACCTGTAAAACAACATAAGGATGAACACACCCGTGCTAAAAGTTAAAAAAAGGAGGGAAAAATACCAAAGTGACACAGGTTGTATTGTTTTAAAGACTCTTTTACACTTTACACCACAAAACCATATTATAAGCCGGATCCAAACAGCTCAAAGGGAAACCCCAAGTGTTAAGACGCCATAACATCTGCTTGCAAGGAAAGAGCATGACAACAAACAGGAAGGCCAGCGCTGAACGATCAACAGTTGTGCTCTTCCACACTTACTTTCACTAGACAGGTGAAAGGAGATGTGTCCATCAATATGTATGCGTGCTGTGGAAAGTAGGGGGACCAGCACCTCGAGGGAAGACTGGAATCCATTTGGAGTGCGCTGATTTTGAAGTGGCACATTCTTCTCCTTTGTGTGCAAAGATCAAAAGTTTGTGCTGAATCGCAGCTGGTGATTCTTTCCGGACTTGGAAAAACCTGGTCTCTGAAAACCTGAATAACGAATCCGAACTTGGAGGACTGGGAACAGAACTGGCAAATCAGAGGAGGGTTGTGTTTCAAATGCACAACTCACAGCTGTCAGAACCCCTTTCCTGACAGGGCAACACAAAAGGAGAATGCTGGCTTAGAGGCTACTCCATCAGAATTGTTTCAGGAACTGGAATCCACGGCTGTAACTTCTCTTCCTCTGTTTGTGCAATTAAACATCAAAGAAATTACTTTTCTCTCTCTCCAGATGAAAGAATTGAGAGAACTATTTTGCTTTTTTGCAGTAAACAAAAAGACAGCCGTTTGGTCTATGCTGAATTCACGGAAGGGGTTCGCTGTTCAACTTCAACACTCAAAACTGGAGAGTCAGAAAAATTGCAGCATTCCCGAATAAGGAAAGAAACTTGGCAGCTCCTGGGGATCTACTGTATCTCAAGTTGATTTCTCCCCGCACAATCTACCCATCGACTGCAACCAGGTCCAGAAGTCAGCCCTTGGAATAAGACATTCCAAACTGACCAGACCACGTAAAGCTCAGCAATTTATTTAGATGCAGATTCTTTAAAAAATAAAACTAGCTGTTAACTCTCTGAGATATTTCACAAATCTCTCTCTTTTTAAATTATCTCTAAAGGATATGAAAAGTTAAGTCAAAACTTTTTAATACGAATGATTTGGAACAAGTTGATCTAGTTCAGGGGTAGGCAACCTCGGCTCTTTTATGACTCATGGACTTCAACTTCCAGAATTCCTGAGTCAGCATTCTGGGAGTTGAAGTCCATGAGTCATAAAAGAGCCGAGCTTGCCTACCCCTGATCTAGTTGGAGGGTCGCAAGAACGCATCAGCAGGAGGACACCAGGGCAACGGACAGAAAAAGGCTTCAAAATAGGGAGAATGTCCCAAAGATTCTCATTAAAAAGACTTGACTGCATAGCAACACATCCTTCCCTAAGTGATGGGACTCACTCGCCTGAAGGAACCATCACCTTTCTATTTACATTTGAAAATTAATGCTCTTTTTTTTGTTTTGTTCAGCACAGTGAAAACCCCAGCACGTCAAGTCAGTGGGAATCTTCTTAGCAGAGATGCAAAACAGCCTTATTGATCTCTGGGTTTGTCCAGTCATTCCGAATGTCATCCAAGTGGTTATCAAAATCCACTAGTGTTTCATAGGACCGGCTGTCCAAAAGGGATTCGGAGATCCTTTGAGCTTCTGTCCAATCCTCACAATAATCACTAGTGAGGAAGAGAAGGGAGAAATAAAAGACCACGTTCGAAGGAACAACAGTGCTGAAAAAAGTGACTTATAACCAGTCCTCACATTTACAACGCTTACTGCGTCCCGGGTCACATGATTGCCATTGGCAGCTTTGCCAGGGAGCTTTCAACAAACCAAGTGAAGGGGGGGGGGGGAAGCCAGAACAACCACGTAATTTGCTTAATGACCACAGTAAAAAAGTTGCAAAATGACCCATTTAATGGCTACATTATTTAGTGATGGAAGATCCAGTCTCAATTATGGTCGTTTTTAACATTAATCGTTTTGTTTTGTGCTTTATGAAATAGCCCAGAAGGAAAATACTACGTAAAAGAATTGCAAAAGGCGTTCGTTTTTCAGACAGGAAAGTTTATTTTAAGAATACTCACATGTGTGGGTCTCTGCATCTCCATTTATTTTCATGGTGTTCATACACATGAACTGCTGGTTTTAGGCACTTCATTGTAAATTTAGTGTTATCCACCTGATGCAGAACAGAAAAACAAAGCTTTATTTGTGTTATCCCAATACTTTAAAATGGAATGTGTGAACACTAAAGTATCTAGCTTATTGCTATTCAGGGATCTGTACATGTAACATAAGGTTAATATAGGAATAAGGCCCCTTGCTCTCATTTCCAAAACGATTTTCAGGACAGGCTGTCCATTCTCAACAGAAATGACCATCCTCCACTTTACATCGAAACAGCATGAAATAAATAAGAGATTTTAACTGCTTTCAATTGTTTCAACAGGAGTGCTCATTTGAAAGTAAAAAAAAAAAAACCTTGGTTGAAATCTTGGGTTATCAACTTTAATTTTTCCCGATACATATTGTAAGATCAGAGAGAGTTTACAGTTGCCAGCCCCCTCTGTTGTCAGATAACTCCGGGAGCAAGTCGCTAAAGAAATTGGCCATGAAATAAATATTAAACTAAGGAAAAAAAAAGCATGTCCACCATTATGAGGGCTGTATCACTGAAGTTTTCTGCAATCCTGGAGGCGACTTTTTCAGCAAGCAGGTTTGGACTGCAAAATAAAGAGAGGAGAACTTGATCAGATAGCATGTAACAAGCCATTAATTGGACGAAGAAACAATTTCAGAAATAACATTAATCTCATCAACAGCAGATATGAATAATTCTCAACCCAAACTAAAAAGAGAAATTTCCTGTAATCTCCTCTTACTATTCTTTAGAGCAGGGGTCTCCAAACCTAGCCACTTTTTAAGACTTGTGGACTAGAATTCCTCAGCCAGCCATGCTAGCTGGAGAATTCTGGGAGTTGAAGTCCATAGGTTTCATAGTTGTGGATTTATAGTTTATAGTAAGTCTGTTTCTCCAATTGCTTAACTGCTGTAATGCAAAGCATGGACAACTCGGAAGAATTCGGGAAGGAAGGTGCTGCAAAAGACGAATTAAGTCAACGATAAGGAAGATAAACCCAGCCACCCACCTGGCATCCTTCACACGTTCATTCGCTTGGTAGTAGCCAGCTATTACATAGCTGTTCTCTCGGCACCAAGAATCAATCTGAAAAGGTCATTAAAAAAAATTATAAGCACCCAAAGACAATAAAGGCAGAGACTAAAATAGTGGATGTTTGCAACAGGCAATTTTATTGAAATCGCAACCCGATTACCCATTTTCTTGAGAGTTATTTCACACTGACATATCGACTGACACCCGTCATCAGCACATGCTAATAGCTGCTGCAACAAAGGAGAAGATGAAATATAACTGGCAATTGGTTTTCACCTGCCAGATATCTGAAAAGGCATGCTCTGTATACAAAGCATGATCTAGTTAAGCTTCTTAGGCAGGACTAGAAGTTTATGGCAAATTCTATTATAACCTTTGTTTTGCTAATGATAATTAGCTACTGCAGTGGACAGAAAGCTCACAGATTTTACAAATGTGTTTTCTAAATTAGCAGCTCTAAGGAAACATATAGTCTACTGAAAGGTGCAACAAATGTGGGATTTTGATGTTCATCTTTTTCCCAAGAATGGCATAGGATGTTTGCTATCTTGCTATCAGGGGAATACACAGAGAGTTCGAGGATCAAATAGCATGTCTGCCATGATAGGCCCATTTATTTTTGCTCACATAGTTTGCCATCTGTAAAATGCCCAGAGATCCAGCACATCAGAGAGTGACTGTAAGGAAAATTAAAGCAGATATCACGAATGAAATTTCCAGGTGAAAAATACTCTGAGTTGGCTATATCAGGGATCTCCAAACTTGGCCACTTTAAGACTTGTGGACTTCATCTCCCAGAATTCCCCAGCCAGTTGTGAACCAAGTCTTAAAGTGGCCAAGCTTGGAGACCCCTGAGCTATAGGGACAGTGTTTTTCTTAGCCATCCTCAGTTCTCTGCTGCTGGCCTAGGGATTCTGACTAGGAAATTCAAAAATGAAATAAAAGCAACCCACAGGGGAAGAGAACCCTTCTTTTTCAGTGGGTCACTGATGCTCTCTGCACTTGATGGCTTTCTTCCACTGTGCACTGATGATGTTACCTAGTTGGGTCATGAAACACCTGCAAGAAAGCACCAAGATCAGAGAGCACCATGGATAAGCATTCTCTTTTATTGGTATCGTCTTCTTCAACCTCTGATCATTTCCATGGAAAATGATCTAAGGGAGGAACGGAGCAACACAAAAAGAAAGAGACAGATGGCAAAGCAAGAACAAAGGAATCATTCCCTCCGCTCCCATCTCTAATTCCTTCAACAATATTGAGGTGGGGTCAGCACAGGCTGAACTTTGGGGGGGGGGAGGAGAAAGTGGTTTATTAATTCCATCCTGAGGGGCCCACATCCAAAACGGCTGACAGCTAGGACTGCAGGCTTTAAGGAAGCCCTGGCAGTTAAGATCTGGAGATCAGCCTCAAATAATGTCTTCTTCCTCCCAAAAGGCACTTTAATTATACGGTCAGCCTTTGTATAAAACCCTTATTTTATCATAATGTACTGTATCATCTAATCTGCCATAAAGCTTTATTAAAATACTTAAGAAGAATTAAATGTCAGGAGGCACAATCTGATCTGAATGCATTTATCCAAAGTCAGATTCTGGCCCCGCTTGATAGCTTTGAAGCCACTACATTTGCTTCTCGTAATAAGATTATCTGATTAAGATAATCCCTTGATTCAGGGAAGTGGGAAAAACTACCCAGCAATTATGTATATGCCAGCTATTTTTTTTAAAAAAAGGAAAAGAAAAAACTACCCGTTTTCCATATTTCACCTACTAAATTACTATTGCCCCGTTGAATTAGTCTTATGCTTTGTGGGCTTGGGCCAGATGGGTAGCCAAGCCTGGAAAGACAGCCAGGCCAATCGTGTTTTTTCCCTTCTCATTATTTCTACTGGCCATTTTCAAATAAAGCTGTCAAATCTAATTACTCAGCAGCAACCAAAAGTTTCCCAAAGACAGATTGGTGTCTTGACCTTCTAAGACATAGTGCACTCTCTCTAATTAAGTCTTCTCAGTCTGTCCTAAGTCCCCCCCCAGCAAACTACCCTGATTTACTAATTGATTCAGCTCTGTCCATTTCCAATTCGGCAGACAAATTCAATTGCTTGAATTACTCGGCATGCAGACTTCTGACACTGTCCAGGTTCTACAGTGGCTGTAAATGCAAGCCTAATTTTGCAGTGAATTTTCACATCGACTTTGGCAAAATAATGTCTGAAAACTTGGTGATAAAACTACAGTGTTGAACGGGAAGGCGTTTGCTGCCATTTTTATCTTCAGTGAGACTTTCAGATACAGGCAGAAAATGTCATTTTCCAAATATTTCTATCTACAGCTAACATACGAAGCCCAGCAGCATCTTGCAGGTCTCCATCTCGTAACGTCCAAAGGGGTTGGCCAAGATCGCAGGACGTTTCTGCAGGGACTCCCCTCCTAACATTTCGTAAAAGCTGTTTGAACAACTTTATTCTAACTGGGTTTTTAAATCCTTCCTGCTTGTCTCCTCTGTGGAGTCCCTGGAGCTCTCTGAGCTTTGTTGTTGGCTTGCACATATTTCATTACCCAACTAGGGAACATCATCAGTGCCAGATGTGAGGTTGGCTGTCTGTTTATATACTATATAACAGCTGGCCCTGACAGTTTTGGTGTGTGTGTGTGTGTGATTTCCTCCTTGATGATTCTCTTTCCTTCCTAGATTTTCTATTACCTCTTTTGAATGGTACGTAAATGTGATTTATCTGGGTCCGCTAATGGTTGGTTTGTTTTGAATGCCAGAATTTGTCCCCTCCAGCAGACATCGCTCAGAGAAGCAGGGATCAACCCCAGACAAACACCCTGGCAGAAAACAATAACTAAGGAACCTTCGGTTACGACCCCATTTCCCTGAAAATAAGGCCCAACCGGAAAATAAGCCTGTTAAGATTGTCAGCCAGACACATTTAGTACCATATTTCCCCAAATATAAGCCCTAACTGGAAAATAAGCCCTAATAATCCAGTGTTTCTCAACCTTGACCATTTTAAGGCATGTGGACTTCAACTCCCAGAATTCCACAGCCAGCAATGCTAGCTGTGGAATTCTGGGAGTTGAAGTCCACATGCCTTAAAATGGTCAAGATTGAGAAACACTGCGTCTTTTGGAGCAAAAGTTAATATAAGATCCGGTCTAATTTTTTTTGGGGGGGAACACAGTATTCATATGCATATGTATACAGTGTTTCCCTGAAAATAAAACCCAACCAGAAAATAAGCCCCAGTTAAGCTCATCAGCCAGACGCATTTAATAGCGTATTTCCCCAAATATAAGCCCTAACCCAGGGCTCTTCAAACGTGGCCCTTTGATGACTGGCGGACTTCAACTCCCAGAATCCCTCAGCCTGCGTGCCTGGCTGAGGAATTCTGGGAATTGAAGTCCACAAGTCATCAAAGGGCCACGTTTGAAGAGCGCCGCCCTAAGTGGCCAAGAAGCCCGAAGGCGTCTTTTCGCCCTCCCTCGCCCTCCTCACCAGGCTGAGCGCCACCTCCAGCATGGGCGCCAGGGCCAGGCTGCCATGGAAGAGCGGGATGCAGTCCACCAGCAGCGCCTGGGCCGGCGACTCCCGCTCCCGTCCGCGCTGGGGCGGCGGCTGCTTCTCGGCCACCAGCAGCCCGTTGACGGCGCAGTGCGGGTACTTGGCGCCGTGCAGCACCATCTTGCAGTAGGCCTGCGTGCTCAGCTTCATGGCAGCCGCCGCTTCTTCCTCCTCCTCCTCTTCCTCAGCGGGCCTCCTGCCCGGGCCCGCCGTCGAGGGGGCGAAGAGGCCGCAAAAGCCACTCGGCCGCCGTACGGGAGAGGCGGGAGCATGCGCAGACGGGGGAAGGGAAGTGGGGGTGAAGAGGGCGCGCGGTCCGCTCTGGCCCATCTCTATGGTCTCTATGGAGATAGGAGACTGCAGCTGCGACTATAGAGGGGTGCGTGCTAGAGGGGCAAAGGAGAGAGAGTGAGAGAGAGTTGTTGAGGTTAGGCTGGCTGGAGGGTGGAAGGAGGCAAGGAGGCGGGGCAAGTGCAACCTTTAGAACAGGGCTCTTCAAATTTGGCTCTTTTATGACGTATGGACTTCAACTCCTAGAATTCCTCAGCCAGCCACGCTGGCTGAGGAATTCTGGGAGTTGAAGTCCACAAGTCATCAAAAGGCTGAATTTGAAGAGCCCTGTATTAGAGGGACTAACGCGGAACCCTGCTGGGCTGGGAATGATGGGAGTGGCAGCCCAGCAAGCACCGCGCCTGAAGCAAAGACGGGGCGAGCCGCTCTTCACGCCATAGCTCTATGCCGCCTGCTCCTTCTTCCTTCGCTTCCCTGAGTCCGCCAATATCCCGTCGTGCCTTGGAAACCCACTTCCGGCCTGCCCTGCCCCGCGTCTCCCGTCTTCTCCTTCCGTCCTCCATCTCCGGCTGTAGAGGACACGGGCCGTCTCGGGTGGGTGGCTGGCCGGCGGCTGAGACGCCCGACTCCCCGCGGGACGGGACGGGGAGGGAGATGCGGGAACTGGAGGGGGGACGGACGCGGGAAGGGACGGGGGGGAGAGAAGTTTTCCAGGGCGCCGCGCACTACACCTCCCATCGTCCGCAGCCGAGGGTTGTCTGTTGGGGCGGGGAGAGGTGGAGGGTGTCCTAAGCTTCCTCGGAGTAAGGTCCGCTTATGCGCGGGGAGGGGCCCCACTTTTTTTGGGGGGGAAGCTACACATAACAGAAACACGCGGGCTGGGCTGGCAAAGGAGGGGCAACTTTTTATTTATTCATTTAAAATAGGTTAGATAGGTGGGATAATAACACCAATAGCAACAATAAAGTGGGAGGGGGGAGCATTAGATAGGCTTGTTACCTTGAGTATGTATTTAAATAGATGATGGATAAAAAGGTAATAGGTGAGAGAGACGATTGGATAGATCGATAGATAGATAGACAGATAGATAATAGGAAGAGATGATAGGAAAGAGACATAATAGGAAGAGATGATACATAGTTATATGGATTTATATATAGATTGATAATAGGAAGAGATGGTAGGAAAGAGACAGATAATAGGTAGAGATGATATATAGCTATATTGATGGTTATATATGATAAAAGAGATGATAGGAAAGAGATAATAAAGATGATATATAGCTATATTGATAGATATATAGATTGATAGATAATAGGAAGAGATAGGAAAGAGACATAGATAATAGGTAGAGATGATATATAGCTATATAGATTGATAATAGGAAGACATGGTAGAAAAGAGACGTAATAGGTAGAAATGATAGATCGATAATAGGTAAAAGATGATAGGGTGGATTGATGAATAGGTAGAGATGATAGGAAAGAGACAGATAATAGGTAGAAATGATAGGAAAGAGACAATAGGTAGAAAGAAATGATAGATAATGGGTAAGAGATGATAGAATGGATTGATGGATAGATAGGTAGAGATAATAGGTTGAAATGATAGATAGATAATAGGTAAGAGATAGGATGGATTGATGGATAGATAATAGGTAGAGTTGATAGGAAAGACTGACAGATAATAAGTAGAAAGAGAAGACAGATAGATAATAGGTAAGAGAGAGGATAGGATAGACAGAATAAAAATAGGATCATGCAATTTCACCTGTTCCCAGGTGTTGGGATTCTAGACAATAACGCGGGCCAATCTTGATCTGAACTCACTGGGTTGACTTTTTAAACAGCTCTGAAATGGACTGTGGCTGTGAAGAAGTAAATTTTATGAAACTCTTTTGGACATATTTGTGAGTTAGGGTGGTTATGATTGGTTGCATCTTGAAAATATCCCTGCAAAGCAGATTAGATAGAAATATTCCCTGGAGTGTGCTAAACAGAGAATCTTATATTAGGATTGAAACATTTGTTCCCCATCCTCTGTGTTCTTCATATTGTTGCTTGGAAGATCTTTTATTCTTATGGATTTCAATCTACAATAGCATCATTTCCAAACACAACAGAAGCTCTTCTTGTGATATCTGAAAAAACAAGAAATGGCATTTGGAAGGACGTTGAAAGTGGTGGATTCCTAGTAATTAGTGCTACATAATGTCCTACCTTTTTTTTTTTTTTTCCTATTTCAGGATGTTGGCTGCTAGGGCATTCAGCCTTATTGGCAGGCGTGTTTTGTCCACTTCTGTTTGTGCAAGAACCCATGGACATGGTAAGCCAGCCATTGAATCATCTTAACTGGTAGCTTGAAAATTGTTCTTGACTAGCCCATTTCAATTTAGGGATGCAGATTCCCTTTCTAACAGTTCTTTAAATTCTCTGTTAAGTTCTCTGTCATGTTCTCATCATATGCTAAATAATAAATAAAAATGCTATAAAATTAAAATGACAGTGTATGTATCTACCTAGAGAACCTCATGTTGACTAGGCAGCTGAGTTGATCTCAGTCTCTTTTGCAAGATCCAGTCTGGGTCAGTTCCAGTGATCAAAGGTTTAGTCCAGGGGTCTTCAAACTTGGCCTTTTTATGACTTGTGGACTTCAACTCCCAGAAGACACACTGGCTGAGGAATTCTGAGCATTGAAATCCACAAGTTATAAAAGGGCCAGGTTTGAAGACCCCTGGTTTAGTCTTTTGAGCTTTCACACCTGTGCTGGAGCCCATCCTCTGGGTACTTCTCTCTACCAACTTGGAAGACTAGACCTCTGTTCAACTTGGAAAACTAAACCTCTGGTCGTGGTGAACCAACCCAGACTGGATCTTGCAACACATTCCTGGGACACGTACATTTGCCCTCATCCGTCAGTCTCTCTTATCCTTTGTCTTGTCTATCATAGTGGCCTGACGGATCCAGATCTAATTTTCAAGAATTCTTCATCATGGCCTTTTCTGAAGAAATAATGAAGACTGTTGGGTTTTGGGGGGTTTTTTTTGGCCATGTCAAATCTTTGCAGAATAAAACCTTTGGTGCTTATTCTTCTGTTTTTATATTTCTGCCTTGCTAATGTCCTTCAAAGTTGCCAGGTCAAGTATTAGAATAAGACTCTTTTTTTTTTTTTGCCAACAGAAGTTACAAAAGCACCACATTATACTGAGCCCGTATATGAGGACTACCCTCTTATTCCTTTGCCGGATATTCCGTTTATACAAGACCTGAGCCCTGAGCAAAAAGCTCTGAAAGAGAAAGAGAAGGGCTCTTGGACAGCCCTTTCCCCAGATGAGAAGATTGCTCGTGAGTAGTACCTACAGAGGGAGAGATGTTACAAGAGAGGAAATCAAAAGAAACGAACAAAAATGACCTGGCCTATTTAAATGCAGGTAGTCCTCGAATTACGACCGTATTGGAGTCTGCCAGTTACGGTTTTAAGTCTTGATAGTTGTAAAGCAAGTCATCATGTGACTGACCCAATTTTATCCCCCCCCCCTTTTTTTTTTCCTGCAATGGTGGTTATGTGATTCATTGTCCAGCATGGGGAGCTTTGAACAAAAAGGGGAAAAAAACATTGGTTTTCACCAAGCATGTCAGAAATCGTAGTGATATGATCTTGGAATGCTGTAAAGGGCCATAAAAGCGGGCCGGTTACCAAGTGCCTGTAGTCACATGACTACGGGGGCAGGATGGTTGTCATAATTTGGGAACTGGGTCATAAGTATCTTTGGGGTGGGGGAGGCAGGCTCTGTTGTAACTTTGAACGGTCGCAAGCTGAGGACTACTTGCATGTAAATGTGTGCGTTCAGTTGTCAGCATTGGTCCGGTTATTTTTTTGTTGTTGTTGAATATTTTGTACTTTGACAAAGAGGGGTTTTTGTCCCTTCCCTCTTTCCTTCCCTCTCCGTCTCGTTCCAGTCTACCACATGAAATTTGACAAAACATTTGCTGAAATGCTGAAGCCATCGAATAACTGGAAGACTGCGATCGGTTTAGCTGGCTACATGGTTGGCATTGCGGCTTTCTTTTTCATTTGGGAGGTCCTGTACGGTAAGTCATCCCCTTTTAGGGAGGTCTTTAAACACAGGCAGGGGAAAATCGATGGGAGCTGAATGTTCAGCTTATACCCACACAGACCTTTGTACTGGTGGGAGAACTTTGTTTAGTGAAAAAGGAGCAACCAGGCCTTTTTAAAATAGCTTTTCACATTTTGTTTGGCTTCCTAGTTAAAAGGATAGGAAGGATGATGGGGCACTAAACAGTTGAGCCCAACAGAACTCTTATAGTGGCCCTCTCCAAGCTTTTCTCTCTTTTTTCTTTTTAAATTAAATGCAAAAGAAACAAGAAGGAAGGAAGGAAGAAAGGAGAGGGAGAGGGAGAGATAGGGAAGGGAGGAGGGAAGGAAGGAAGGAAGAAAATGAAATCAGAAAAGGGAAGGAGGGAAGGGGAAGGAAGGAAGGAAGGAGAGAGAAATGGAAGGGAAGAAGGAAGGAAGGGAAGGGGGGAAGGAAAGGAAGGAAAGAAAAGCTAAAAGACCTCCAAATATGTATTTACATCTACATGAATCCCAATAAATTGAATCCATGATTCGTTACAGTCACCCTTAGCTCATCTGCCTTATTCTGCAGACCCCTGAATAGTTAAAGTCATACTTTTGTCTCCAAGCATGTAAAGCAGTGGTTCTCAACCTTTTTAATGCCGTGACCCCAACTGGTCGTAAGTCGAGGACTACTCAACCAGTCATAAGTTGAGGACTACTCAACTGGTGCAGCACCGTTTGCAGAATGGGACTTTTGGCGGGCTCAGCAGGGCAGAGACAGCCTGGACAATTCCTATTGGCTTTTGAAAGCCAATAGAATTAGACTCTATTCAAGAGCGTCTATTCTATTGGCTTTCAAAAGCCAATAGAATAAAAGGGAGTAGCACAGCTAAGGAAAAGGGGAAAAAAATGGCGGACTGTGTTGTTTGGCGACCCCCGTGAAATGGTCGTTCGACCCCAAATGGGGTCCCAACCCACAGGTGGAGAACCACTGATGTAAAGAGAACTGGGCTAAGGGGTCTAAGTCAGTATGAAGATTCGGACGGCACGTGAATTTGTGAACACAAGCGAGCTGCTGAATTAAAATCTTAACAGCCTTTTGAGAGCACAAGCTATACCCTGATGTCCATCACTTGGGAGAGATTAGTTGTTGCTGGCTAACTCCAATTGTCACAAACCATGATCTCCTCCAATTGCAGTCCTGAAACCAGTCCCCCACACTTTATCAGAGGATTGGAAGGCCATGGAGCTCCAGAAGCATCTGGATATGAAACCGGACCCAATTACCGGCCTTTGCTCCAAGTGGGATTATGAGAAGAAAGAATGGAAAAAATAAAGCCTTCAGGAGCCCCAACTTCTCTCGGGGGTATGAAAGTCTGAAACCATTTCTTCATCTCTAGGTTGTTGCCCTGCTTCTGCCTATGATGAAATAGAATCCTATCCTTCCTTAAACCATAACAATTTATGTACCTGGAAATGTTGAACTGTTCTTACAGGTTAATGTGCAGAATTGCTCCTAAACTAAATCCTGTTTGCATTTTGGTTTTTTGGTGGTTTTTTTTTTTTGCAGGAAGATTAAAAATTACAGTAAACAAAAAGAGGCATTTGATTCTTTATTTGGTGTGGAATGATCTGTTTAAAATATTTGAAATCACCGATCTGTTGAGTTAAGCAGTGGTTATTGAGCCAGCAACTGTCAAAGCTTCCCTAATAGGATGGTACATTTTTCATCCGTTGTGTTCTGGCAGCAGAAATAAACTAGTGATAAATTATACTACACATTCAGAATTGGTAGTAATTTATCTGGTGGGCATGTATAATTGAGAATTGCACCCTAGTGAGTTGGGCTGCTGCACAGACAGTTTGCTGTAATTGCAGCAATCTTGGTTTTTTTTTTTTTTTTTTAAAAATCCCAGGCAAAAGCATCCAGCTACATTTTTGGAACAGGCGATAAATAAAAACATGTTTAAGTTTGTAGGATTAGACCAGTGGTTCTCAACCTTTTTAATGCCGCGACCCCCAACCGGTTGTAAGTCGAGGACTACTCAACCGGTCGTAAGTCGAGGACTACTCAACTGGTGCAGCACCGTTTGCAGAATGGGACTTTTGGCGGGCTCAGCAGGGCAGAGACAGCCTGGACAATTCCTATTGGCTTTTGAAAGCCAATAGAATTAGACTCTATTGAAGAGAGTCTATTCTATTGGCTTTCAAAATCCAATAGAATAAAAGGGAGTAGCACAGCTAAGGAAAAGGGGGGAAAAAATGGCGGACAGCGTTGTTTGGCGACCCCCGTGAAATGGTCGTTCAACCCCAAATGGGGTTCCGACCCACAGGTTGAGAACCACTGGATTAGACAGTAATCCTTTGACGGTTGGACTCCTGGCTTTCTGACACTTGTTCTGTAACTCTACAGGAAGGGGTTTAAGTTCCGTATCACAAACAATTTGTATACCCCACCCTTCACCACATGACAATTCATTTTGTTGGGGCAGAGTTGATTAGGAGAGAAATCTTGGCCCCGGGGATAGTTTGATGAAGCCAACCCAGTAGGTGTACTGTGCAAGTCAATTTATTGCTTTCGAAATACAATAAATAATCCAACTATTGATACAGTTCCTTTATGCAAATGGTATATAGAATATAACAGTTCGCCGCAGGGCGTCTTGCTGCAGAAAAGAAGTTACACTAATATCAAAGAAATGATGGGATAGAATCATTAAAGAATGCAAAAGCAGGGGCAGAATGAAATGTGAATGACAAACGTTAAAATATTTTTAATTTTATTTTAAATAATTGTTAAATTGTCCTGCATCAAGTTGTCCCGCGGTGCTTGACCGTAGTGAGTTGGCTGCAGTGAGTTGTCCCATTCCATGTAGAATATGCCAAAGGTTTTATGTCAGAGACCAAGCTGAAAGGATCTTAAATACAACCTTGGGGCCATCCATATCTGAGAGAAAAAAAAGCCAAAGGAAAATAAAGAATTTGGTAGGACGCCAGAGTGCTTGAAAGGAGCTCTTGATGCTCTGCCTGTTGGTTGGAGGGCTTCATCTACCAGAACGGTGACTGAGAGAAAAAACTGGGTTTCTGCTGAATTTTGGTGGAGACCCTGAGGGTTGCTGCAGGGTATGGAGCTTTCCCAATTTTGTTTGGGTTTTGCTGTGGTTCTCCAGTGGTGCTGCTGTCTCCAGAGGAAAAACAAGTCGGTAATGGAAATCTCGGATAGATAAAATTTAGGAAGAATCAGAACGTTGGACTAGCTTAAGATGAGCATGGCTTTCCTCCTGCAATATCTACAGTGTGGATCACCATAAGGGTGGAAGTTCTCAACCCTCCCCAGTTTATTGCCCCCCCCTCCTCCTCCATATTGCATATCAGAATTCTCTCCCTTCTGCATTGTGTACCAGGATGGGAAGCTCAACACCCTACTGAAAATAGACAAAGATCTGCCTACAATTACAACCTGATGGTTGAAGAAACTCAGCCAGGCCATTTCTAGCTGACAACCGAGAGCTTTGGTCCCCCAAAGAGCCCCTGCCATGATGTTCTTCCCCCTCCCAAATGAACGTTCTATGAAGAACTTAACCTGTATTCGGCTTTTTTAAAGGAACAAACGCAAGAGAAATTTCTTGCTGTTTGGGATAAATGGATAGAATTTATACAATTTAAATTGGATATAAAAAATATATTGCTTTTTCATAATTCTTATTTTTATATACATATACATATATTTCAGTCTTATTTTTTTTCTTTTTTATATATAATTTTTTTAAATTCCTTTTTAATTAAGCCTATATTCTGCTCTGGGAAGCTCAGGGGGGGGAAAGGGGGGGTGTTTTGGGGGGGGATGGGGAAGGGGATGTTATGTTTAGTTTTTTGTATATGTTGTTTTCTGTTTTTGTATTGTTATATTTTTTTCTGTTTTTTTTGTAAAAACTTATAAAAATTTTCAATAAAAAAAAAAAAAAGAACTTACCTGTATTGCAACACAACCTCTTGGAGGATTACAGATGACATGATAGCGGTATTCCACTATCTAAGAGGCTGCCACAAGGAAGACGAGGTCAACCTGTTCTCCGAAGTACCCAAAAGCAGGACAAGAAGCAACGGATGGAAACTCATCAAGGAGAGAAGAAACCTAGAACTAAGGAGGAATTTTCTGACAAACGAGAACAATTAGTGGAAAACCTTGCCTCCAAAAGTTGTGCTCCAACACGGGGGGGGGGAGGTTAAGCAGAGATTGGACAGCCCTTTGTCCAGAATTGTGTAGTGTCTCCTGCTTGAGCAAGGTGTCGAACTAGAAGACTCCAAGGTCCCTTCCAACTCTTGTTATTTTGATGTTCTGCTGGGCAGCAGCAACTGGGTTGCAGTGACTTAACAGGACTGGGAGGGAGACAGAGGGAATAGTGCCACAGGCAGGCATCCCAAATCAACTGACCACTTGTCCCAAGTCCAGCCTACACAGGGTCCCCGCCTCCCTCAGTCCTGGGTGACCTTAGAAGGCTTCCTTGGGCTGACAGGCCATTGACAACAGCTGTCCTGAGCTCAGAAAAGCATCAGCAGTCCGAGTGAGTGGAAGGAGAAATTGTTCGCTTCTCGGTTCCTGGCACTCTTCCTCACTCCCAGGTTTGCCTCTCCTTTGACAAACACACCCTTTGGACACACAACACACTCCTTCCTTGAAATAGGGTGCAGCCGGGTAAGTCTCAGCTGCAAGCTTATTCTCTGGTTTGGTGCCATCTGTTTCTGCTTTGCAGGGTCTCGGAGACCAAGGGGAAAACGGAGTGAACGTTGCCCTTGCTTGCCCGCCAAAGAACGAGCAGTCGTCATGGGGATCGGCATGAGTAAGGTAGAATCCTAGAGTTTCATAGAAAGGACCCCGAAAAGGTGTGGGTGGGTGCAGAGTGGCTGGGTTGTAGAAATTGGGGGGGGGGGTCATTTAAAACAATAAACAGGAGCTGGAAAGGAAAAGAGGAGGAACAGAAAAGGAATAGTCTAGCTTGCATCCTTCTGTGATCCAGCTTTTCTCCATCCACCTTGGTCTGTGCATCAATGCATCAACTTTGTCTCTTACATCAGCAGGCTGGGAAACTGGGAGCTGAAGTCCACCCATCCAGCTTGGGAAACACTGTCTCACATATTGGTGCTATCATGCAATACCCGAACAAATAAACCTGCAGGAACCGGTTCAAGTTTGGTATCTGGAGTTGAAGGTCCTTGAAGGAGTAGAAGTAGAAATGGTTTGGGAGTTTTTTTTGTCCCCGCTCCAAAACTTTCAGCAGAGCTTAAAAAAAAAAAAGGAAGCAATCACTTTTTTTAACACTACTATCTGCCTAGCGGAAGTTTTGTTTACAACTTGTGTCCCTAAACAACGGGGAGAGTCCTCTTTTCACTGAAGTATAATTAGACCTCCTGACCCAGATAGTGGTCTCAGATTTCTTTCCACATCGACCGTTGAAATAAAGAAGAGAAAAGATCATTCTCAGCCAGCAGGCTGATTTTTCTGCAAGATCCCTTTGACTGTTCGTAATTCCAGGGATGTATCAATCCAGCCCGTTGTGATTTCAATCAATCAGAGCTGAAAGGGACCTTGGAGGTCTTCTAGTCCAACCCCCTGTGCTCAGGCAGGAGACCCAATACAATTTCAGACAAGTGGCTGTCCAATTAAAAACCTCCAGTTATTAAATCACAGTTAAGCAGACCATGGATTAATGCAATGAGTGACTGATTGACGCTTCTGAGGAACAGCTGCTATGGAGGTGTTGGGGAGGACAGTGCAAACGAGTGGCCACATCTGTGGCCTTCCAATTCTGTTGGATTTTATATGTTGGAGTGCTGTATATGATACTACTTTTTTTGTATTACTTTACCTTTTTTAAAAAAAAAAATGCTTAACTTTCCCAACACTCTACAACTGTTGATTGATGATATTTATAATCTCTCTCATGTGTCTGCTGCATCTGGGTAACCAACCTACCTCCCCTTCTCTTCCCGCCCCCACCTCACCTCAGTTTAAATCCTCCATCATTTATGCATCTGATGAAGGCAGAGGCACCTCACAAAAGCTTCTGCCTTCGAATACATTTGCTTGTTGGAAAAAGTGCCACCAGACTGCGTTGACATTCTCTACAACTGCTTCAGTGTCTCTTAAAATGTGATGCCCTGGATGTAAGACCTTGTGTGGGGAGGCCTAACCCATGTAGGATGGAGTAAAACAGCTGCTTTCCATGATGTATTTATTCAAGAAAGTCATTCCCCCCCTCTGGCATTGGAGACAATGCACTCATGTTCTTTCTTGATGTCTCCTTAGGTGGTTGAGGGCCTTTACCTCGGGAGCATCAGTGGTAAGTTTTTTCAGTACTTTATTCTTGGAGAAGCTGGTGATGGCTAATGTTATGGAAATCTGCTCCTCCCCTCCCTTGATCTAGCCTAGTAAAATAGGCCAGGAATGAACCAGGATAACAATCCATAGCACCATTGAGATAACAACAGTTGCAGGAATGTCTACAGGATAGGATGCACAGCAACCCAGATGGCAGCTGCAAACGTGAAGTTGGGGCTCTGTCTCTTTTTATGGGAGCAATAACTCTGAATAGTTGCAAGGCATCTCCTGAAGTTCTTCAGAACTTCTTTGGAGGCAATCAAGCCCTGGTCATGAAACCATGTCGTTATTTCTTCTACGAGAATGAAGTCCGCCTCCATTTGTTCATCTCAGAAAGATTTGATTCTTTGCAGATGCTGAAGACAAAGAGAACTTGATGAAACACGGGATCACCCACATTCTTTCGGTGCACAACAATGCTAAGCCTCTGCTGGAAGTGAGTATCACAAATCCCTTGAGACATTTTGGGGAGGGCAGGTGGTCCTGCAACTTTCAGACTCACAGTGACAAAGGGGTTGAAGGCTCTTTCCTTAAGAGTCGCCGTCCATCCATCTACACCAGTGTTTCTCAACCTTGACCATTTTAAGGCATGTGGACTTCAACTCCCAGAATTCCACAGCCAGCAATGCTGGCTGTGGAATTCTGGGAGTTGAAGTCCACATGCCTTAAAATGGTCAAGGTTGAGAAACACTGATCTACACAGAAAACAGAAGTCATAATTTACTATAACCGATGGAGGGCAGCAGATCCACACAAGTCCGAATGAGTCATAGTCGTTCTACCTAAAAGAATGTAAGTCAGTGAAGTTTTCTTGGTAATGTTTTTTGAGTTGCCATGGCTTTGTTCCTAGGGCTGAGAGAGAAGGGCTGGCCCAAAGAGACCCAGCCTGCTTTTAAGTCTAAGACAGGACTGATTGATTCTGTGCCATCAAGGCATATTTGACCCCAGAGATCATATACGTAGATTTTCTCCATGACAATCTATCCCTAATCTGGTCTGTCAGGCTTTGAGATGGGACTACAATTCGGATTTCCTAGCTCCTACTGTGACACCTTGACCAGTTGAGCAAACTGGTTTGCAGGGCCTAATGTCCCCCAGCCCTTTAGGTCAGTGGTTCTCAACCTTTTTAATGCCGCGACCCCCAACCGGTCGTAAGTCGAGGACTACTCAACTGGTGCAGCACCGTTTGCAGAATGGGACTTTTGGCGGGCTCAGCAGGGCAGAGACAGCCTGGACAATTCCTATTGGCTTTTGAAAGCCAATAGAATTAGACTCTATTCAAGAGAGTCTGTTCTATTGGCTTTCAAAAGCCAATAGAATAAAAGGGAGTAGCACAGCTAAGGAAAAGGGAGAAAAAAATGGCGGACTGCGTTGTTTGGCGACCCCCGTGAAATGGTCGTTCGACCCCAAATGGGGTCCCAACCCACAGGTTGAGAACCACTGCTTTAGGTGAATTAGACCAGGGCTTTTCAACCTTTTCACCCATTGTATCACTTTTAGAATATGGCAACATCCAAGTACCACCAGTCGCTTAGCAAGGTGTCAAAAACTTGATGACCAAAAAAATATATATATGAAAAAAGTGATAAAGTACAGGTAGTCTTCGACTTACAACCGTTCGCTTAGTGACTGTTCGAAGTTACAATGGCGCTGAAAAAAGTGCCCCCGAGCCACAGCCGAGCAAGACACCTGCCTGCCCACCCAGCAGCGCTCTTCCTCCTGTCCCAGGTTTCCATTGTTGTGAGCATTTCTGTTGAGGATTGGCAGCGGGAGTGGGGTGTTTGGTTTTTATTCCCGTCTGCTGGGTGGTTGCAGCAGGTTTTGGTCACTTCACATGACCCTGGGACACTGTGACCGTCATAAATATGAATCAGTTGCGCTGATCCTGGCGCTTCCACTGAGCCTTGATCATCTTAAAGAAGCGCCGATCAGCTGGAAAGCGGCACTGATCCTGGTGCTTCTGCTGAGCCCTGACAGCCCTGCAGCTCCAGCCGTCTCTCACTCAGGCTTGTGCGGTGCTGCCACCGGTTCAGCTCATTCTCCTCCCCTGCTACCACTTTTCTAGGATGGTCGCGTACCACCTGCCAGGTGCCAATGTACCACAGGTGGTACCCTTACCACTGGTTGAAAAGCCCTGAATTAGACTACATCTCCATTCTGCTGGACACAACATGACCACAGTGTGGCCACCTCCAATTTGGGAAAGGCTGGGATCAGAGACTGGCTGCAAATCAGAAAGAACTGGCTCACAAATTCCTCTTTACAAACTGAACATTGTCTGATTTGCTGTGTTGCACTAAAACCATGGTGGGCTTGGTCCAACTTGATCTTACCATCGGGCCCGAAATTCCCACCTTGAAAGACGGGAACGTGTGTGTAGGTTAGGGGAAGACAGGTGAAGAGTGGCAATGCAAGGAGGATGGTTCTCAGATTTCAACAGGCAGATGGCTGATCCACCAGCCTTACAACAGGATGGAGTAGGAAGGCAGAAGAGTGGAAAAAAAAGAAGAGGAACCGGAAACACATGAATGAGTTGAGTAATACGGCAATCTCAGGGCAGAGTAAAAGAAATGCCGAGACAAGCTGTGGTTCCCAGGCATTAGGTTCGGTGTGGTGGGGGCAATGATTCCTCCTCCTCCTCCTCCTCCTCCTCCTCCTCCTCCTCCTCCTCCTCCTCCTCCTCCTCCTCTTCCTCCAAGTGGGCAGGCTGTGAAGGAGAAGAGGTTATAAACTGCCTGAATGATTTTGCTATTGTGCCTGAATTGCAACATACTCCTTAGATTTGCATTTTCATGTTTCAAGTGATGTGTAGCTCTCTAGTTTTTCTTCTGAAGAGAGGGAACAACTTTACAGTCAAGATTTTTAGCCTTGCATTATGTGTCCCAACTTAGCAGTTGCTATTCAGCCTCTCGTCTCTTCTCCCCAAACTGCTGCACTTGAGACGAAATGCTGGGTGTGAACTTGGAAACTTCTCTTTCAAAGGCCAGACTCTGTCCTGAAACATCCCTGCTGGGCCCTCTTTTACAATGTCTTGGTGGTCACATGAAGCTTTTCTTCTGGACTGGGAAGCTAAAGAGAATTGAACCTGGCTAGGTTTTGATGAAAGATGCCAGGAAGTGCCAGAGATGTAGGACAGCCTAGAAGAAAACAATGGCAAACCATTTATGTTCTGTTGCCAAGAAGCCATCCTGGATGTGTTTATGGAATCTCCAGAAGCTGGACTCCAATTGGAAGAGATTCTACCTCTCTTATCCTCTTTCTTTACTTCCTCTCTTGTTTCCTCAGAGAGGAATTGAATGAAAAAAAACAAAGTTTAGCCAGGGACACTTTAGATCTCTTCTGATGTTCCTTTTTCATGGTGCTCCTTATCTCTCTCAAGTCCCAGAGTTGCTTGGAGTGACCAGTTCTGAAAGGGCTCAAAGTTGGTGACTGAAGCATCTCAAATCCATTCCTAGCTTACCGGTTGGGTGTCTTTATGAACCAACTATAGGGGTAGGCAACCTTGGCTCTTTTATGACTTATGGACTTCAACTCCCAGAATTCCTGAGGCAGCATGGTTGACTCAGGAATTCTGGGAGTTGAAGTCCACAAGTCATAAAAGAGCCAAGGTTGCCTACCCTGTACTAGGCCGTTGTTTGCATATTGAGTGATCCATAACTGGCGAAGTTCACATGGCACATCAAACTGTTAGGCCAGACAAGCTACCAAGCAACAGATACACAACCACATTTTTGGCTTACAGCATTGTGAGAGTTAAGATGACCCATATCCAGGTCTTCCTTCCCACATTGGGTGGCTCAGGCCAGCTCCTCTCCTTTTACCCAACCTACTTTTCAAGGCTGTTATACTATGAGGCAAATAGCGCACATATGGCCTCCAGTTCTTGGAGGAAATGCAGGGGATATATTTGACGAAGGATAAATACATTGACCCAGGTGTAGGGTCTCAAGTGTTTCCCAACCCAGTTGAGTTGGACTATAGCTCCTCTCTTCCTCAGCAAAAATTGTGTGGCTGTGGTCATGCAACACACAAACCTAGGTAAGGTAAAACCCTAGTAGCTAAATTGGTACGAATGAATCAAGCTTGCTCAGAGTTCGCCTTGGCAAGGCCCTTTTCCTTGTGTACAACATGGTGTGGGAACCCAGCTTGTGGTTTGCTTAGCTGGTTAGTTCAATATGCAAACTCAGAAAACGAGCTAATTTAGTCATTAACACACACACACACACACACACACACCCTGTGGGCAAATTTCAGAAGAATGATGGCTTTCTTGGAGTTGTACCTACAGTCCTCTGCTCACAATTACCCCTGAGCCCCGACTTTCCACTGCTAAGCAGCAGGATTGTTAAGTGAATTGTACCCCATTTCATGACCTTTTTAGCCACAGTTGTTCAGCAAATCTGCCTTTCCTCACAGACTTCGCTTGTTGATAGCCGGCTGGGAAGATTAGAAATGGTGATCAGGTGACCCTGGGACGCTGCATCTGTCACATATACCTGCCAGTTGCCAAGCTTCCGAATTTTGATCATGTGACCAGGGGATGCTGCAATGGTTGTTAAGTGTGGAAAACAGTCATAGGTCATTGCAACCCTAAACGAGGATTGTAAGTTAAAGTCTACCTGTAATCCAGAGGGCACAATGGAAGATTTTTCTCCAAGTAGAAGCCAACAAAGAGATTGAGGGTACCCCATCTCCCATCCTCCACAGCCTTGATTCCCACAGGTCCCTTTATCCTGAGACTCTTTCTCCAAAATGAAAATTATATTTAGGAACACCAAACCAGGTTGGCCCTCAATAATGATGATCATTTGGAGGACCATTTTTTCTTTCAGTCAAGAACAGCGGGGTGTCAAGAACTGAAAGAAGCAGGATGGAGACAGAGTCAGAATTAGGGAATATAGCCATTGTGTCTCTTTCTGAAGCTTTCTCTTTCTCTTTCTCTTTCTCTCTCTCTCTCTCCTCATTCAGCAAGGTGGCTAGAATTTCTGAATGGATTGTCGGCAATACATTTTAAAAAAAAATACACTGAGCTCACTTCAAAGGCAGGCGGCTCCCCAGAATTTATCAATGCTTTGTATCAAAACTATCTTAGAACTGCAGCAAGGGGGTTTTGCCGGGTGCCACAACAATTATGGCGCTTCCTCATTTAAACCGATAAAGCCTCGTCATGTTGATGTTTATCCAAATCACAGATAAATCTCCATAAACTTTCCCTTTTTATATTTCAGGGCATGACCTACCTCTGCATTTCAGCATCAGACTCTTCGAATCAAAACTTGTAAGTTCTTTCAAAATTATTCCACGTGCTGTGAGGGTAAAAAAAAAAAATCATTTCAGAAATAATGAGTTTTTGAGATGAGAAAGCAAGATAGAACAGTAAGAATATCTCTGTCTCCTTTCTATCTCATCTCTATCTTGATGGCCTTATTTTCGCAACACAGAACACACAATCTGTTCTCATCCTTCCATTTCTTTGAGTTTTTTTTATGCACTTCTGATTGTCATGTGTGTTTATGTTTACTTCTTTTCTGCCATGTGCTCATCATACGCTAAATAATAACAATGTCTTTGATGATGCATCAAAGCTGCATCATCCAAAGCAAAGCATTTCCAAGTGTTTCATTTTACTTGTGGACATCCTTCAAGGAAAGTGTAGGCTACTTGTACAAACCAGGAAAATCAATCTGGACTTTTTTTTTTCAGAGTGTTGTGAAATTAGCTAGGAAAAAAAGCGGTTATGTGATTGACCCAATGAGATCTTTGGATAAAATGATGTGGTGGCATTGATTGGGAAATGCATGAAATATTCAGATGATGGGCAGGCTATACTGATCCCAGCCTTCTGAACAGATGGTGGGCAGAACTTTAGAAAAAAAAATGTACAAAGTTGTGGCTTGAACCCATGCAGTTTTGCAGACAGAAAAATGGGCTAATTAAATTACATGGAATTTACAGCTGCAGTTTATTGATCACCCAAGCATGTGGCCGTTCTTTGGTTTTTCCACACTTACCCACAAATCTCTTGTGTTCCTGTTATAAAAATGTGTGGCTACTGTACCTGGTTAATAATCATGTGTTAAATTTATGTACTGATGAAGCTGAGCATTGGGTTTGCTTTGAAAAATTATTGCCAACCTCTTTTGAAATTTTTTTCCCATTTTGAATTTTTTTCCATTTTGATTTTTTCCCCCATTTTTGAATTTTGAATTCAACATCTTTTGAATTTTTGAAGCCAAAGATGGCAGTATTTTTGCAAGCATTTTCTCCTCTGAGCTAAATAGTCTCTCTGAATTTTTTGGGGGGTGAGAATATCCTTCTTCAGCAAAATTGGATTGTTATTTACGCCTCCCTCCCCTCCATCTTTTTTTGTGCAATCACAACACTCCTCCGAGCAGTCGGGCCAAAGGAAGGAAACTCTGTTCAGAAGTGCCTATTTTTTGCACTCTGTTGTGGAGTCTGGATTTCACAATCTCAAGTGAACTTTGAAAGGGTTTTCCAAGAAGCTAGCTGCGAGCAGGGTGGCATGGATTGACCCCCACAAATGAAGGGCAGAGTTTGGGACCCTCACTCTGTTTCTGCTCTGAAAATTGGGGTGGGGTGGGGGGAGGAGGAGGGTGGCTCCTGAAAGGATCTTAATTCCTGGAGAATTATCTCAAATGGCTTTGCTGATTGATCTGTAGGGTTGACTTTCCTGCAGAGCGTAAGAAAAATGACCTTCTGGAGATAGACAGGACAAAGGCAAAGGGGACAGAATCATTTTTTTAAAGTCCAGAATGTTTAGATAACATTTGGAAGTAGCTGGGGCAGACCCCTGCCTGGTTCACTGGAGCATAAAAGGGGGAGGCAGTAGAGCAGAATCTTGATTCGGTTATTATAGCCAATCTCAATAATTTTCCTTCCATTTGTCATGTCACCTTAAGCATACCATACTAAAATGGGAAACATATATGTTTAAATGTGAGGGCATGACAGAGATATGCAAACTTATTTATTTACTTATTTATATCAGAAGCATCAGAATTAAAATAAAGCATATTAGAACATTTAAAACATAAACGGCAAGATTAAAATGTGTGCAAATTAAACAGATCTAGCTCAGAAAGCGGTAGCATTAATTGTGTTCTGTTGCACTGCCATGAGGTCCTTAAAAGTGTATTGATCAGGACACAGAAGGCAGATATACATGTGTGTTGTTGTCTACATATCACCACAATCACAAAAAGTAGAAGCTGTAGGAGATGACCAAGCTGAGCCCGGGGAAGGGGTCAAACGTGTCATCAGTCATGAGTCCCTGTGGGAACACAAGAGATCTAAGTACAGCCCACCCTGAATTCCTTTCTGTTCTTAACTCCCACTAATTTCCCTTGACCGTTAGTAGTTCAGATTCTTGTGGAGAGCTTAAGCTTACAATAAATCTTTATACACATTTGAACTGCCTGGATCTCCTGATTTGCACTGATGATGTTACCTAGTTTGGGTAACGAAAGATCTGCAAGGAAGCAAGCAAGCTCAGAGAGCACCAAGGACCCCTCACATCAACCCTGAGCTTCAAATATTCTCCTTTATCTCCTGATTTTCCTGGTGCTTGACAGAAACCTTCTTGAATACCACAATCTGCAAAGGTGGCTTCAGGATAGGTCTGGAGATCTTGTTGAACCTGCTCAACACACTCAGCCAGAAGATCCCCCCCAGATCCTGTGTTGTCATGAGGAACAGCTATAGTTTATTGAATGTTCTTTCTTCAATTCTGGCTTGCTAGTCATAAGAATTGTTTAGTTAGAGTCTCAAAGCAAGTGAAGTTTCTTTCTTCTCTCCATTCCAGAATACAACATTTTAAAGAGTGCATCAGGTTTGTCCATGAATGTAGACTGCATGGTGGAGCCTGTCTCATTCACTGGTATGTGATCCTGCCTCTTTTTTTTTGTTGTTATTTTCCCAGGAAACCCATGCTCTGGAAATTTAAAGATCTGCAAATAAACATACCTTTAAACCTTGTGGATTTACTAAGCAGGATGGTAGCGGTGGTGATGGCTAAAGGTGGGCTGGAGAATTTTCAGTGTTGACCAAGTCCACATCTGCTAGCTGGGGAATTTTGGGAATTGAAATCCCCAGATCTTAACATTGCCAAGTTTGAAAACACTGGCATTGTTCATTATGATGAGTTTGTGAAAAATTGGGCTCCCAGATCTGCCCTAAAAATAATCAGTGCACGTCTGTAGACAAGGATGGACTTGAACCCAAGCCTTCCCAGGCCTCAGCAGACACCTTAACCATTTTATCTCACTGGCTCCCATTTTGTGTCTTGCTTAGTTAGCTGAATCCAGTTAATTTTGGTTTATTAAACAAGCCATGATTATAGAACTTAATGTGACAATGGGCAATTACAGATACAAGATTTTGACAATTTTACTTTCTCTTGAGGTAGAAACTCTTGCTAATCCTCAGTCCGTTGTGAATATTTTCCACTTCTGTGTAAACTGAAAACCATGGCTTCTGTCTTCTGTTTCCACAGCTTAGCAGGAATTTCCCGCAGCACCACGATTTTGGTGGCCTACTTGATGACGGTAACCAGCTTTGGCTGGAGAGAATGTTTGGCTGCTGCCAAAGCGGTCCGTTCCTACGTGAGCCCCAACTTTGGGTTTCAGAAACAGCTTCAGGAATACGAAGCCACGTTACTGCAGGAGGTATGGCATCTTAAGGGCAGCTTGTTGGACCCAGGAGTCATTAGGGGCAAATTTTGCATGCCTGCTCTGAAGACTGTGGCGATTCATTTACTTTTATTAATTACTTACTTTTATTGTTACTTATTTATGTATCTAGCAAATTTACATAGCTGCCCCTCTCGCGGAAGGTGACTAAGTTAACGCTTAGGAAGTGGAAGCCGATGGGTGAGGCAAGAACGTGGACTGGCACGATATAATTAGTGCATTGAGTCATGCACTCTGGGTAATGCCAGGATGCTCCATCTTGGACCGCCCATGTTTGATATGCCTTCCTTGCATGTTGGTAATCAGGGGGCTCCAAGGGCTGGTGAGGGCCAAGAGGACGACATCATAGGAACTTCGTTCCTTTTTTTTGTATGGGTCACCATGGTCCTCTCATCCCGGAGAGAATTTCCCAGAGGTTGTTCCTCTCAAAACACAGCACTCAGCAGAAACCTCATCAACTAAGATGGAATCTTGATTTTTGATTGCAAGGTGTAGTCAATGCTACATCCATTTTGATGGACGTTGTGTGTGTAGCCAGGGATTTCCTTTCATGGTTTGGCTTGACATCTTGACTTTTTTGACCCTCCTACCCACGCCAGGAGTGAAACTCGGGTTTCTCCCAAGCCAACTGAATTTACTGTGGGCTCACTTCCTTTTTCCCCCTAACTACTGAAATCAGGAACGTTCTGAGAAAAACTCTGCATGGAGTGGGATGAGGCCAAGTGGGAAGAGGAGCTGAGAGTCACAGTGCAGGAAAAAAAAAAGTTGAAAACGTTCGACTGTTGCAGAAGTATTGAGGTTGGGATTCCCCCCAACAGCTAAAACGTTTTCCCCAGAAATGCAGCTGGTGTGCAACCTGGGCTGTGGCCTTAGAGGGCAGAATGTGCCCCCCCCCCCAGAAGAGTGGCTGGGGGTCTTGAGGCTGGGACCATCACCCATCCATCCTGCCGACATATAATTTTCTGCCAGTGAGTTTCTTAAAAGAGGCATTGAGTGTAGGAATAGATACCCATTTTCAAGTTGTAACTAAAAGGACCAGATACCCAACAAAAGGAAAACAGCTCCTACTTTTTGTCCCTCCTGTCCTGCATCTGGTAGGCAAAGCCTCAAAACCAAATATTTTCTGGATTTTTGAGTACTGGAGCAGCTAGCTGGGACATTCTGGGAGCTGAAGTTCACAAGGCTTAAAGTTGCCACGGTTGGGCACCCCTATATTAAATGACTTTTTTTCTTTAAATCAGATAATGTTATTCTTTTATGAATCATCTTTTCATAAAATCTGCTAGTCTGATAGGTCTCCAGCAGGCTGCTGATTTTTGATAATTAGAAGAAGAGGGAGTGACAGCAATTTATGCCTTTAATACATTCACGCAAAAGGGGAAGGCAAGAGCTATTGATATATTGTGATATTGAAGTAGAGCTGCTCCTTTCAGAGGCAGTCTACCTCTGAATAACTGTTGACTTCTTGCTATGCCTCATTGAAAGGGCTTCCTGGAAGACACCGAAGAGTAAGATCACGAGCTTCAGGTTGACCTTTAGAGTTCTTGGGGCTGTTCCACTCCAGACTCTGAAACTGAATGAGATACTAGTTTCTCTTTTGATTGATTCTCTGAAATGAATTTACACTTCAGCTTCATCCTTTTCCAGAGAGTTTATCTGTGCAGATCCAAGGCTTGGTAATCTAGTACTCACGGTAGGTCAGAATGTGGTCAAAAAGTCAAGATATATGACAGACATGAAACCAGATGGAACTTAATCACACCATTGTGACTGACATCTTGCCTTTTTTTTTACCTTATCCTGCAGCAGTGGTGCCGTATTATTTCCCCCCCCCCCGATTTTTCATTTTTCTAGGCCTACCGATCTCTGATGTTTAATCCACCCCACTCCCTAGGGCCCCCTCTAAATGTCTACTTAGGAAGAGTAGGGGAAGGAGTGGGAAAACTGGAGGCAGAGTTAAAAGGGGGACCTGCCTAGAATCCCTACGTAACCACAAGCGCACTAAATCCAACTCCCTTGAATTTCATTGACCCTTATCTAACTACTAGGAAGTGCTAATTGTGTAGCTGAGAAGATTCCTGCGCAGAGGCTCTTTTGCAATAAATCAGCTTAATTGGACCTTCATGGGTGGATCTGATCTTTTGTGCCTGACAAGAAGTTAGTTTAGTGAAAATATTTCTCATTCTTTTATCTAATATACTATTTTTTCCTTCTTAAAGCAAAACAAACAAACAAACAAAATCTTTCGGTGTTCTCAGAATAGCTAAAACATTAATTAATTCATTTTGCACAAGGTGAAAAAAAGTTTTCTTTTGGAAATCCCCAAATGAGCATTGTAGCAAATCATATGATTTGTTAAAGAATAGATAGATAGATAGATAGATAGATAGATAGATAGATAGATAGATAGATAGATAAGTAGATAGATAGATAGTTTTGGGGGGTGTTTATATGTTTGTATGTGCGTGCGTTTTCTGCTAACATTGATTTGCAAAGAAAGCCAAATTTCATGTTATATTGTCTGATCAGCAACAATTTGGAACAGCACCTCAATAACCTCTAGCAAATTATTCGCTGCACATCTGAGGCCGAAGATTGTGTAAGCAGAATTTGAATAGTGGGAAAGGGAAATGAAAAACACTTTCTTTCTTTCTTTTTTTTTTTTTGAGTCCAATTTTTATGCTGGCCCAGAGGGAAACCAGAGGGTGGAGTTAAAGGCTTTGGCAATCTTAATTAAGCTCCCAGATGCTGCTTTATTGGAACGGCTTGGCAGTATCAGAAAATCAAGTGAGCTTTCGGTCTTGTTCATAGCCCCGAGAATGGGAGTGAAATGTCGCGTGTTTTCCTGTTTCAAAACAATTTGTGGCTGGTTTCAGGCGGGGTGGGGGTGGGGGTGGGCTCCGTGAGCCAAAGAGAGGTATGTCAGGAGAGGCAAAAAAGTTAAAAATTCCCACTGGAAGTCCCCCAAAACTAGCCACAACCCACTTGTAGAAATTAATGATCAGGGGATCTTAAAGGTTGCTATGAATGGAATTCACAGCCAGCTCTGATTGGCACTGGTGAAAGTCCTGTCTCATTGACTTCTTCATGCTTTACTCATCCTCTCCTCACGTGGCTTTCTGAAAGTGACCAGGGTATTTTGCTGCTCTCTGGGGTTGAAATTAAGACCCACCAAAGGCTCTTCTAGGAGCCAATTTGGTGATGATCCTGGAAGGGCATCGGGCTTCTGTGATTGTATGTTATTTTTCCAAGGAAGAGTTGAGTAAAGTTACTTGATTCAAGAAGAGCAACAACGTTGATCAGGGGTCTGGAGGTTAAACCATACGTTGAGCGAATGAAGGAATTAGATATGTCTAGTCTAACGAAGAGAAGGACTAGGGTGACATGATAACTGTCTTCCAGGACTTGAGGGGGTCGTCCTGTTTCCCAAAGCACCAAGGACAAGAAGTAACAGGTGGGAGATCATCCAAGAGAGATGCAACTTAGAACTAAGAAGAAATTTCTGGACAGTGAGAACAATCAGTGGAATGGCTTTGCCTCCGGAAATTATAAGTGCTCCATCTCTGGAGGTTTCCAAGAAAAGATTGGACAGCCATCTGTCTGGAATGGTATAGGGCTGGGATAGGCAACCTTGGCTCTCTTATGACTCGTGGACTTCAACTCCCAGAATTCCTGAGCCAGCATGAGGGAAACTTTGGCCTCTTCATGACTCATGGACTTCAACTCCCAGAATTCCTGAGCTGGCATGGCTAAGCATGGAAACCTCTCCCTTTCCCCTCAACAGGGCTGGCTCAGGAATTCTGGGAGTTGAAGTCCACGAGTCATAAAAGAGCCAAGGTTGCCTGCCCCTGGAATGGGGTCTCCTGCCTGAGCAGGAAATTGAATTAGAAGACCTCCAAGGTCCGTTCCAGCCCTACTATTCTGTGCTCTATGTTCTACTTCCAGCTTAGTTCTGGCTTAGGAGGACTAATAGAACTTTAGTTCTGGAAGGAAGTGATCATGTTAGAGGTCTGTGGATCATGGAGATAGAGTGAGAAGACCCCTGGCATAGACTGTGTCTGTGTCTGTGTGTGCTATATGGGTCTTAGGTGACCCATATCTGTCCTCTAAAGCAGCATTTCCCTGATCTTTCACTCTACGTACTCTCTGTATCTTGGCCAAGTCTTCTCATTGACAGCTCCTCTGGAATTTTGTCTTGGTAGTACCGAACCTGGGTCCTCATGGAGTATGGCAAGAACCCGCTCCCTGACCAAGAGGAGCTACAGCGGTTGCTCTCCCCCAAAGAAGAGAAAGTAAATGAACCACAAATAGGACCTGGAGAAACCAAATGGAACGGTGCTCCAAGCCCAGTCAGCCACCAGCCACACACCAGATGTGGTGAGAGCAGCTCCAGTGGCCACTGCCAAGGGACTGGCCGATAACCTGAGATGCATTTTGAAAGAACCTTTTTTTTTTTGCTACATCTTTTGGAAGATGAGGTGGTCTTGATGGATTTGCTACATCTTGAAGAGGTTGTTGCAGATCCTTCCATTCTGGTTCTTCCATGACTGTGTCCTTCAGTCTCCTTGTGGGTTGGGCTGCAACAGTGGGCTTCTCCACTTAAGTGCCTCTTACTGTCCATTTGGGGGCTGCCTACATCAGGGAGAAAGTATGGGGTCATTTAACAGTTCCAAGGAGACAGGTCTGCAGTTATCCCAAGCTTCTTGCCGGCTGAGAAGATGGAAAAGTACCTTGATAATTCTTGAGGGATGTTCTCAAAACCCATATGGAGAATGCTTGTTTTTGGACAGTAGTGGTGAATACAGGAGTATCTATCTTGGGAAACAGTTTTTTAGTTGTTTTTTTTTTAGCAATAATTCTTAGAATTGGAGCTGATATTCAGATTTTGAGAAACCGATTGTATTAGGTTTAGTGCCCCAAATTAGATGTACCGTGATGGGTACATTACTATGATGAGCCACCAATGAACTTAAATAATGTAAATCAATATGATGTTTACATGAAAAAATAATAATAATACCCAACAACATAAACCAACAATTCTATATTAAATATCTGGGGATCTATCATAGTGTAGGATTGCCCAGAGTTTCTTTCATGATACTGCTTAAAGGGATTTTCACATACATGTTCAAAAGAAATCCTTACACAAATCTATACCTGCAACCTTCACACAACCACCATCAGCTCACACAAATCTTTAACCAGGGAAGAGAATCCCATTTTGCCATCAACACTGGGAATCTGTGGGCAAGAATTTTCAACTGAAGCTTCAGCTTTTCAATTAATCTTCCATATTGTTAACCATTTTGGATGAGGTGGCCATTCTTGTAGCAATAGCCATAGCAATTGCACTTAGACTTATATAACGCTTCACAGCACTTTACAGCCCTCTCTAAGCGGTTTACAGAGTCAGCATATTGTCCCCAACAATCTGGATCCTCATTTTACTGACCTCGGAAGGATGGAAGGCTGAGTCAACTTTGAGCCGGTGAGAATTGAACTGCTGGCAGTGAGCAATGGGTTAGTTGTGCTCAAGACCTTTTCTTCCCAAATCATCAAGTCAAACTCCTTGGCTCCTTTGGGAGACTGGCCTGCAGCCTCAACAGAGAAGCAACTACAATTTTGGCTGTTGGTCAAAATGGCTTAAGGGGGGGGGGGAAGTTCAGAAGAAGCCCAGACAGTTTGTCTGGCTCTTTTGCAAACGACACAGGAAGCCCACATGGGAACTCCGCTCGGAAAACGAAAAGAGGCTGTTTCTGGTAGGAACAGGAAATCATCGTAGATATGTGATAAGCAGAGATTACTTTTGCAATCCTGCTAGCAACAGATCGAAGCTGCTATGGCAGGATATGTTGCTTAAGCGAGAGCATTTGATTCCTCGATCTAGCCTGAAGGATCTCCCATCCAGTTGCTTTCTCAGAGGCTGCACAATCTGTGTTTCTGGGAAAGAAAGGCCCTGGGTAGACAAATTGGAGGTGAAAATCAGATAGGTACAATATCTTGGAGGTTTCTCCCTCACCAAGACTCAAAAATCAAATCTTAAGGGTTCCTTTTTATTTACGGACATCCAAGAAGGTAGGACGAACAAGGTCTTTGGATGTTCCAAAGAGTTTTTTTTTTTAAAAAAAAAAACAACAACTGGACTTTCTTTGCTTTTCCATGAAGATGTTCCATTTCTCATCCAAGAAGCTTCTTCAGTTCTGAAGAAGCTTCCTGGAAGAGAACTGAAGAAGCTTCTTGGATGAGAAGAGAAACATCTTCAAGGAAAAAACAAAGTCCAGTGGCCTTTTGGAAAAAAACACTTTAGGGATCTGGATGACTAAGAATCTCCATAGACAAAGTCTCTGGCTGAGCAGTTGGTAGCTGAGAGCCACGTTTAGTATCTTTTGAAGACGAGGGGATTGTGGGAATGGGACAATGAGCCAAAGGGGGGAGATTGATGTGGTAGGAGGGGATGAGGAAGATGACCTGTTTTAACCTTCTTTCTGGGAAGGACAGGATGGATTTTTAGACTATGCCAGGAATGTCCACCAGATGCTGGAGTGCCAAGAGATGAACAATCATTAGCCACCCTTTGGGTTTCCAGGAATTAGGAGGAAGAGGAGATACTATGAATCTTGAATTTCCAAGAAACAGAACAGCAGACATTTTGACCCAAGCCTTGATGACTTGTGAGAAGGCTACTTCCTTTTTTAGGATTTGTCTGCTGCAGATATTGAGGAGATTCTGATAAAGGAGAATCTTTGTAGCTCAGGGCTGAAATGAGGAGTTCTTGGTGCTCTCTGAGCTTGGTGGTTTTCTTGCAGATGGAGGAGAAGGAGGAGAACTGGGGAGACTTTGGTGCTTTCTGAGCTTGGTGGTTTTCTTCCAGATGGAGGAGGAGGAGGACGATGACTGTGAAGTCTTTGGTGCTTTCTGAGCATGGTAGTTTTCTTGTAGATGGAGGAGGAGGAGGAGGAGGAGGAGAAAGAGGACTGTGGGGTCCTTGGTGCTCTCTGAGCTTGGTGGTTTCCTTGCAGACATTTCATTACCCAAACTAGGTATCATCAGTGCTAGAGGGTAATGAAATGTCACAAGAAAACAACCAAACTCAGAGAGTGCCAAAGATGACCACCTCCTCCTCCTCCCAGATCCCACTCTCTTCTAGCACTGATGATGTTGCTTAGTTTGGTGACATCTGCAAGAAAACCACCAAGGGATGCACGTCCTCCTCCCCACTTGCAAACAAAAGTCCAAGGCTGAAGTGGAACCAAACAAGGGAGTTAAACCTGGGTGATCAAACATGGAGATGGCGATGAGAGAGCCTAGCTTCCATCTCCCTGGAAAGGAAAAGGGTATTTTGGGACAGTTGGTCCTTAGACTGGACAGATGCCAGACCCTCATGGCATTCCTTGGCCAGCCTTTGCAAACATCCTGGGAGAAGTTTAACATTCACGACCAAACTTTATTGATTTAATAAAATAATAAGGTTGTCCACAAATGCATGGACTCTCATCTGCCCTTAGACACAGAGGAAAAATAGATACATAAAATGAAGAAAATATGTTGGGCTACCCACTGTCTGTTAACTGGCCAAATAGTTCTGTAAGCTTTACAGTTTCCTCTGTAGGATAACAGTAGGTGAGGAAGGAAGAAATGCAGTTTTAAAATGCATTTCCCTCCCCGAGAATGAGGGAAAGCTGCCTCCAGTTTTGTCCTACCTATACTGATGTTTCTCACAATTTTTAATAGATTTTCAGCTGCTGGGCAATTTGCTCACCATTCTCACCCTCTTTGTGGTGGCAGCCTTATAAATGGACACAACTGCCGCCGCCCTTCCTGGGGAGCCCGTCCTTCATCCACCTGCCAGCCTCCGCTGAGTTTGTTTTCTCGCCCTTTGGACTTTTCTCCTGCCTCTTCAAGAGTCTCTTCCTTGCCTCTCTACCATTTACTAAGAAAATAAATTAAAAAAAAAACCCAGACAAATAAAGTGGGAAGGCCGGAAGGCAATAGAAAGAAAGGAAAAGAAAGGAAGAGAAAAGAAGGAAAGAAAGAAAAAGAAAACAGGAACGCAAGAAGGCAAAAAAAAGGAAAGAAGAGAAAGATAGCAGGAAGGCAGAAAAAGAAAGAAGAATGGGAAGGAAGGAAGGAAGGAAGGAAGGAAGGAAGGGAAGGAAGGAGAGAGAGATGAAAGGGAGGAAGGAAAAAAAAGCGGGAAAGAAGGCAGGAAAGGAAAGATTCCCGACAAGGAGAAGCAGATGCTCCTGGCAAATCCTCCAACTCCTCCGTCTCCGCCTCGTGGGCACCCCAGAGGAACCTCGAACCCCGACCGGCCGGGCACTTCACCAACCCGGCCACCGGCGGGCAGACGCCCACCTGGCGGCGGGAGCGAGTGACGCGCCCGCCCGCTGATTTCTCGGAAAGGGGTGCACTGGCAAGAAACCCCGGGGTATCCTCCCCTCCCATTGGCCAGCCTGCCTCCCGCTCTAGCTTGCCATTGGCCGAACGACCTGTTGGCCGACGCCCTCCACTTGGCCGGGGGTATAAAAGTGCGGGGCGTAGCTCTTCCAAGCGCGAGTTTCGGGTTAAGCTTACGGCCGCTGCGCTTAGCCTGGAGAGCTTCTCACCTCGCTGCAGCCGGCGCAGTCCAGATGTGGAGCAGGTCAGCGGGAGGGGAGGGGGCGAGAGGGCTTCCCTGGAGGAGGGTGGGCACGCCTTGCCAGCCTGGTATCTTGTCGGGTCCCCGGGGCTTCCAGATCCAGGCTTCTTAGCATCCAGAGGAAGTCCCCTTTTTCCTAGGATTGTGGCGCATCAGGACCTTGGACATCTTCCTTGCGGTGATTAGCCCCGACCCTTCCCTTTGATCCTGCAGTTGCCATCTTTGCTTGGTTCGCGTTGGGCCTTGCAGCTTTGGGATTGTCCCACTCTGAAGTTAGAGGAGCGGTCCTCCTCGGCATTGCCATCCGAAAGGTCTCCAGGGTGGTTTTGTTGCCTGAAGTAGAGGCTTCCGAACGAGAAATGGAGAAGGAGTAAGAAGAGACGGAAGGGGAGGACACAGTTGGCTTGGTGGAGAGCCAAAGGATGGTGCAATCAACATCTGTCTCTAGAACAAGGTTCCTCAGCTCAACCACTTTAAGATGGGTGGACTTCAACTCCCAGAATTCCCCGGCTGGGGAATTCTGGGAGTGGAAGTCCACCCATCTTAAAGTGGTTGAGAAACACTGGCTTAGAAGCAGAGTTGGGACTTTTCTGCTCTGGCCTCCCTTCCTGGTCGGGAAGAACATAGAAGCTGCTGTTCTCATGGAGTTAACCATCCCATCCAGGGGCTGCCTTCTGAGTTAGCTTGCACAGAGGAATCTTCCTGTAGAATGGTTCACTGGACCGTGGCTGTTCTTTTTTGACAGGCGTTAAAAGGAAATGGTGGCTGGGGTTTTAAAAATGGAGTACCATCCTGAGAAGCCCAAATTAGAAACCTTCCCCACAAGCTGAAATTTAGAACGTAAAATTCTGCCAAGGATTTGTAGTGAGTTATTCTAGGTTGCTATTGAAATATGGTTTGTGTGACAGGTACTCGCAGTTTACTTCCGGATCTTTAAGGCTCATTAACGTAGACAAATGTTTTACTTCTTGGGTTTACTTCTTCTATGATTCTATGACTATTGAGATGTTGCTCAAAAGCTGTTGCTTTAGATCAGTGCAAGTCTCTTAAAAAAAGAGCAACAAAGATGATTTGGGGGCTGGAGGCTCAAACATACGAAGAACGGTTGCAGGAATTGGGTATGTCTAGTCTAGTGAAAAGAAGGACTAGGGGTAACATGATAGCAGTTTTCCAATATTTCAGGGGCTGCCACAAAGAAGAGGGGTCAACCTGTTCTCCAAAGCACCTGAAGGCAGGTCAAGAAACAATGGGTGAAAACTAACCAAGGAGAGAAGCAACCTAGAACTAAGGAGAAATTTCCTGACAGTTAGAACAATTAAATAGTGGAACAGCTTGCCTCCAGAAGTTGTAGATGCTCCAACACTGGAAGTTTTAAAGAAGAGATTGGACAATCTCTTGTCTGAAATCATATAGGGTCTCCTGCTTGGTTGGACTAGAAGACCTCCAAGGCCACTTCCAACTCTATTATTCTGTTAAATTCTCCATTACGGAGCATCTGCTTACTTAGATTTAACTGTGCTGTAGGGCATATTAGGGCAGTGATGGTTCTCCAACAACAGTGGTCAGATCTTCTGGAATCACAGCTGTTGTTTTAGCAGTGGGGAAACTGTTTGACGGAGTCCAGTTTTGCTAGCCTCAGGCCCAGTCTTCACCTTTCTCATTTGGGTTTATTACTAGCAATAACACAGGGGCACTGAGGGCATTGATGTGTTAATAAATCTGGTTGGACATGCGAGCTGTACTCACTAGGGATGGCTGCAATTTAGGAAATGTTTTAGGAAATGTTTAGGAAAATTTTTCATCTCTTTTAACAAAACAATATTTGCAAAGCGTAAAGCTTCATTCTCCGTGTTCTAAGTTATCCGCCATGGGTATCTGAATATTTCCATTTTTATAAAGAGAGAGAGAGAGAGAGGGAGGGAGGGAGAGAGAGAGAGAGAGAGAGAGAGAGCGCTGTAAAAGGAATCTGATTCTTACAACATTTTGAGGAAGCTCTTTCTCAGGGAAAATTGTTAATTGTTCTTGATTAAAGATAGTTTGGGCAATTCTCGCCCCCCCTCACACAGGCAACTGATACATTATCTCACACAGTTTTACACTGAACATTTTGTTTGTGAAGAGACTTCCTTAAAATGCAGTTGGAATCAAACCTCTTGGGGGGGTTCCATATTTTTTTCTCTCTGTTGTGACTTATCTCTATTTGTATCTTACCTCCAATGACACTCGTAGTGACTGCTTTTAAGAAAAATCATGGCACTCAAAAAGGCTTAGATACAGTTTTATCCTGTGTTGATCTTTCCCTAATATAGATATAAGCAATTTGAAAATTTTCACTTAGTGTTCCACTGTGACATAAACTTCCACATATTATAAAATATAATTTGGATCTCTTGTTGACCCCCTCGGGTCAAGCTTGGGTCCTCATGATCTCCCAGACATGTCCATTCAATATTTTTATTTGTCAGATTTGTTTGTCACCCATTTTGCTTCAAAGCGATAATGCAAAAATACAGAAATTGTTATTACTGGCATCAGGAACTTCCTCCCATCCTAGTCTTCAGCTCCAGAATCCAAATTCTAACTATGATTGACTCTGTGGATCAGTTTCAGAACCAGCCAACATTGATTTAAGTGTTGCTATCTAGCTGGCATAGAATGTACATCAACATCTGTTTAAATATAAGATATTTGAGTGGGAATCATAACTTTTGGTACAAGAGTATTCCATAAGGGGAGCTTATCTGCTCCAAATACTCTGTGGTTTATATTATATTACAACCACCAGACTTTTTCTTATTATTTCCTAGATCTGTAGCTACCACGCAAATGCACACCTTCCTTCTTGAAGTCCTCCCTGTTGACATCTGTCAGATCAATTTCATAGAGAGTTAAAAATGGAGCATAGGATCAGAGCAGTGTTTCTCAATCCTGGGAACTCTAAGATAGGTGGACTTCAATTCCCAGAATTCCTCAGCCAGCCATGGGTGAGAAATACCAGATTAGAGACTCAATCTTTAACAATATTGGAGTTTCACGGCAAAAGGACTCCAGTTTTGGAGAAAGCCCTTGACATGTTCTCCTTACAGGGTGTGTGACCGAAACGGTGGAAGGCGGCTTAGACAATGGCTGATCGAACAAATTGACAGTGGAATGTATCCTGGTTTGATCTGGGAGAACGAGGAGAAAACCATGTTTCGTATCCCATGGAAACATGCGGGAAAACAGGATTATAACCAAGAGGTGGATGCATCAATTTTCAAGGTATTACCAACCGTCTTTTTTTAGGGAAATCACAGACATTCCTTGATTGAGTTGTTGGTAGTTTGGCCTAAGATCCAAAGAACTGTCAAATATGAAGTTGTCCATCCCCTTTTTTGAGTGAATTTTGCTAAACTCAATACCACCCATTTCATTTCATTATTTTATCACATTTAATAAATAAATAAACGTATATGCCAATCATCTTGCTAGCCAAATCATGGTGTCCAACTTAGATTTTTTTTTTTAAGAAGGGGCTCTCCCCCGCCCCATCATGTAAAAATGGGTTCCTACATTGGAACAACTTCCAGTTTACCTAGAACTTGTTTTGAATTGCCCATGGAATTAGATGGTAGTTAAATAGATGGGATCCCAATTCCTCACCACTACCAAGGAGATATTTCTTTTATTTTGTCTGTGGTGCTGAATTGGAGAGCTGGGTAATTTAGATGGTAGTCTAAAAAAAGCAACCGAATACACCTTGATTCTTGGTAGAAATTGTATTTTAAAGGGTCTATCTGCATGCATTTTTAAAATAGTGGGCAAGATGTTTTGACATAGTGTGTGTGCTGACACCGGTGATTATAAGATGTAGAAGAAGCCTAAGAATAAGAATGGCCAGTGGCCCATCGAGTGACTTGGATGGTGCAGGTGGCCTTACTGATGGTCTTCCTAATTTGTTTTTATTTTATTTATTGATTTGGATCCCATCTTTATTATTTTTATGTATTTATTGCTCGCCTTTATTATTTTTACAAATAACTCAAGGTGGTGAACACACCTAAAACTCCTTCCTCTTCCTATTTTCCCTACCACAGCTGCCCTGTCAGGTGGGTTTGGTCTGAGAGAGGGGGGCTGGGCCCCCAAATTGCATGTACATTGAGTGCTTTTGTACCGGAGACAAATTCCTTGTGTGCCTAATCACAGTTGGGCAAATAAAATGTAAATTAAAGTCAATTGCCCAATTGGTTTTCATGGCTAAGGTGGGACTTGAACTCACAATCTCCTACTTTCTGGCCTGATGCCTAAACCAAGTTGGCTCTCCTTTGCCCCTTCCTTGGGAATCCTTTGTCTCTTCCTTGGGAATCCTTTGTCTCTTCCTTGGGAATCCTTTGCCCCTTGCTTGGGAATCCTTTGTCCTTTCCTTGGGAATCCTTTGTCGCTTTCTTAGATCAGGATCTCAAGCGGTTGAGTCCTTCTTTGTGAGAACGCTTCCTGTCCTTCCATGTAGGCTTGGGCAATATTCAAAGGGAAGTACAAAGATGGCGACAAGGCAGAGCCAGCCACGTGGAAAACCCGACTACGTTGTGCCTTAAACAAGAGTCCTGACTTTGAAGAGGTGACCGAGAGGTCACAACTGGACATTTCGGAGCCCTACAAAGTTTACCGCATTGTTCCAGAGGAAGAACAGAAATGTAAGTGGGGCCCAGCCGCACAGCTTTGCAGCACAGCCTCTGCTCACTGCAGCTATGTCTGGGTGCAGGTATTAGACAGTGGGCTTAGTTCTTACTGGCTTCTCTTCAAAACAAAACCTTTCCCAGGATAAGTTACACAGATTTTAAAAATCTTTAGAGCCGCTAAGGTTAAGAAATGATTCAAACTGTTCTCTCCAAATTATTGGAGGGAAGAGAACTAAAATCTTCCCTTAGGTAGAGCTGGTGCATTTGAAATAAATGGTTCTCTGAAAAAAAATAGCATGACTGCAGGTGGAGCAGTAGCAGTTAGACTTATATACCGCTTTATAGTGCTTTTACAAACCTCTCTAAGCGTTTTATAGAATCAGCACATTGCCCCCAACAATCTGTGTCCTCATTTTACTGACCTTGGAAGGATGGAAGGTTGAGTCCACCTTGAGCCGGTCAGGATCAAACTCCTGGCTGTCGGCAGAGTCAGCCTGCAATACTGCATACTAACCACTGCACCACACGGCTCCAAACAACAACCATTACAATAATTTCTTTAGCAATCATTTGAAGTTACAGTGGCACTGAAAAAGTGAGTTATAACTGGTTCTTGAGTTATTTCCAGGACATGCTTAAGACACATATGTGGGGGAATTCTGGGAGTTAAAGTCCTAATATCTGGGTGGAAAGGACAG
The DNA here is from genome assembly GCF_016545835.1 of Crotalus tigris. NCBI lineage: Eukaryota > Metazoa > Chordata > Lepidosauria > Squamata > Viperidae > Crotalus > Crotalus tigris. The sequence goes on from NW_024097198.1 coordinate 172,915, forward strand.
GAATGGCATCAAGCAAATTCCTGTCCTTTCCAGCCAGATATTAGGACTTTAACTCCCAGAATTCCCCAGCTGGAAAACAACGATCTAAGCAAAACCACGAGATTTTTGATCTTGCATGTCTGGTGCATCTTTTTGAGAAACCATCTCAGCCAGCTTGCTGTGCCCGAGCCATCTCTACTTTTCTGCCATGTCCTTTTCTTGACATCGGTGGGAGCAGAGAGGATTTACTCCCCTTTCAATCCAGCAGTTATGCCACCCCCCCTCCAAGATTCTATTTTCTGGGGTTGTGAGAGTGGGTAAAAATGCAACTCTGGGTCGACTCTTTTGTCATAGCTACATGTTGTGGTTATAGAACACCATGTCCGACTTTACCCAAGCTGTACAGCCTGCATTATTTTTAGCTGTGGTTCTTCTGGTGTGTTTTTTCAACCATGCAAAACTGAATTTCAAGAAATCTGTCTCTGCACCGGGACTTTTGCTGTTGATTGCATTAACTCCTTTGTCTGTGAAGCTACCCCAAATGCCATTTTCTCACCCTTTGTGTGATGTTTCAGAGGTGTCAAGGTGGGGGTCTCTACAAGGCTTGGTTCCCTGTGATCAAAAAAAAAAACTTATTTTCTCTTTGGTTTGCATTTAAAAACTAATAGAAAAGTTGCCCCCACTCTCCCAGAGTTTGTCTAAAGGCCACTGTTTAAAACATGTCCAAATATTTCTGTTTTTCTGCGCTGTCTTTATGGTTTAATGGGGGGGGGGAAACTTGTCAGGTCTGGAGTTCTGAATACCCTGTTTTTCTACCCACCTCAGTGCCAAATCAACAGAGCAAGGTTTTAGAATCACTCCAAAGCTGATTTCTTTCCCAACAGGCAACTGGATTTTGTTTTTTCTTGAAGACTTTTCACTTCTCATCCATGAAGCATCTTCAGTTCTGACCAAATGTTGGGGATGAAGATGCTTTAACTGCTTAACTGAGGATGCTTCTTGGATGGGAAGCGAAATGTCTTCAAGAAAAAAAAAATCAAGAAAGTCCAGTTGCCTTTTGGAAAAAGACAACCATGATCTGGATGATTGAGAAGACAGATTTTAGATCACTTTTTCTTCTTCTTTTCCTTTGCTTCTTTCTCTGTCAATCTCTATTAATCTCTGAATCTCTCGCAGAATGATATTCTTGGTAAAGTGTGCAGTAAGACTCAAATGATATTACCTTCCAGGCAAACTTGGAATGGGGACCAAATGCAGCTTGAATGAGATCACAGACATGGATTGTAACCCTTCCTCAATAGAAGAGTTAATGAAAGAGGTAACTAAACTGTTTCACACTAGGCTAAAGTGTCATTTCCACCCACCCTTTAGAGTTGTATCTTTTGGCCAGAATTTTTCCATGCAGTAGAGCAGTGGGTCTCAACCTGTGCTCCACAAATCCCTGATGGGCTGTGATGTGAAGGCTGAAAAAATGTTATGATTTAAATCTTGAGTTAAATCTTGGGGGGCTGTGGCCACAAAAGGTATTTAAAAGGGAGGAGGATCTGTGGTGAAGAAAAGGTTGAGAACCAATGTAGTAGAGTAAATAAAACCTGGTCCAATAAAATGGGTTTAGTATGGAAGAAATTGGTCTCCAAGCCCTTTCTTAAGACTTGGCCCTTCCACTAATGATACTATTAATCCATCAGGGTGCAACTGTTCTTCTCTAGGTGAATTGCTTTGGTGGTGTCTGCAGGGGCATGGATAAAAAAGTCAAGATGGTAGAGCTGAACCTTTTCATGTCCATGAAAAAAAATGCAACATGCATACAAAAGTGCAAGCTGTGATTGCACTGACGTGGCCGCCATTTTGGCTTTTCTAATTACACTCAATGGATAACCCCTGAGTGCTGATTTCTGTGTAGGTTGCAGGAAATGGAATCTGTTGTAGGAAAGCTTCCTGGATCCTTCTTTGCAGCTCCTCCCGCCCTTTCCAGAATAAGTACAACTCAGGAAGATAAGTGTGCATGGCAATATGGGAAAAAGGCCATAGATAAAAAAAAATGTAGGCCGCTATATATGGCATTCAGAGATGGCCAATCTCAGAATAATTTAGGGTAAGATAAACTGCTTTCTGGTGGCAGTTCTGTGGGCTTGGTCAGCTCAAGGTTCCATGTCTTCTCCATAAACTCCCCAGACTCCTTCAGCTGTAGAGGAATACCTTGGCACAATCAAAAGGAGTCCTTCACCACCACAGGAGAGCAGCAGAAACCCACCCATCCCAGACTGGTGGATGCATCAGTCGAATCCTGGTAAGCCACCCTTTCCAATAGGAGAGAATATCTGTAGCTCAGGGCTGAATTGTGGGGTTCTTGGTGTTCTCTGAGCTTGGTTGATTGTTGGCTTGCAGAAGTTTCATTACTCATGTAAGTAACTTCATCAATTAGCGTCATTATCACACTGATAATGTTATCTAGTTGGGTAATGAAATGTCTGCAAGTCAACAACCAAGCTCCTTTGTCATAGGCACTCATCGATTGGGGGAAAGAGAGAGCAGGTGATGTCATTCCTGTCATACGATTGTTGGGTGAAGGGTGTCAATTCCATCAAGATTGTTGGGTGAAGGACTTGTGTCAATTCCATCAAGATTATATTGTCCATGGCTGTCTTGATTCCTCAGCCATAAGTCTTTGGAAGTCTGTGAAGGACTACAGAAAGAATCTAAATTGGGCTTTGATTTGATAAATTATCCAGACATATTTGTTTAAACCAAAGATGATGTGGATAGGTCAATGAGGGCAGAGATGCTTTAATGTGATACTGGTAAAATATTTGTCAAACTTCCAACAGCCAATTGCACCCAGCAAGAGTCTCACAGAGATGTCTTTAATTTTTTTCGTTGAAAGAGAACAAACACAATAATGTTACATGCATCTTGAGGACTAAATACCTTTTAAGACCTTACAGTATTTATGTCTGAATTTGCTAGGGAAGAGCTATTTTCATCCTCAAGAAAGCATCCTCTATTGAACAGGAGATGTAGCGGATGGTTTGCCGGATAAAACAGGAATCTCCAGATGTTCTGGACCTAGCGTGTTTTCCAAACTCATTCCTTTCTCCTAGGCACAGAGAATGCAATTATGTTAGTACTTATTTATGGAATAAATAAACTAGGCCATTGTGTTTACAGTATAAACTGGCCAGGTCATTGGCTTTGGCTGATAAAGGTGAGGACAACCTGTCCATGTAGGTGAACTTGCCCTTTGCCCATGGAACCATGATGCCAAATTTCAAGAAGGAAAAGAAAACTCAATCAAATCGGTCCTTGACTTATGTCAAGGGTGGCAGTTGCAGATCTTGAAACCAAGCAAACTTCTGGCTGAAGGCACAAAGTTCAATGTCCAACATTGAGACATCTCAGTCACAGATGGTAGAAAGTGGTGGAGGCCTTCAAGAGTTAGTCCCAAGGAGTCAAGAGCACTCGTCCTAGATGAAGTAGTTGAGCTGAATTTAATCCAGCAGAGAAGGGAAGCCTTAATCTGGAGATTCCAGATGTATATTCTGCTTAATAATTTATTTATTTTCTTTTCTTAATCATAGCTTTGTCCCTGATGACTGGGTTTGCTGCATATGAGCCGCTTCTAGGTATGATCTTTCAATCAGTATCCAGTGCGATTAGCCATGATTTAACTCCAATTCCTTTTCAATTTCCTCATTTTTTTTCTATTCCAAAGACTGTGAGCATTATGCATGCCTTCGGGGAGAGGGGAAAGTCCAGAATGGATACTAGAACTAATAATACTAATATTAATATCAATAATGCCGAGGAATCAAATACAAGAGCACCACAGCAGTAATCAAGGCTTACTGCAGTAATTATTCAGCATGTGCTGGAGGAAATCCTTCCCCAAAATAATGAATAAATGATGTAAGTCTGAATATTCATAATCAGCAAATATCAAATTACTTCTCCAACTTTCTACCTTTACAATCCTCAAGAGTTATTGTTTAAAAAAAAAGAAATATATCAGTTATGTTGCCACAGCAGTTTTGATAAAGCATACTGAGAACTGAGGTCTTTAAGGCTGCCTCAATCAGCACACATTCTTTCTATGTTTCCATGCTAATATGTTCCCACTCTTCCCAAAACATATTTTCCTACAATTCTAATACTTATACTAATACTAATATTTAAATCCCTCTTTCTCATTGTCAACGTCTGTGCATTCAATAAAATACTGGGGGACAGGGCATGGGGTTCCAGTCTGCACAGGGAGAAATGACTATTGCAAAAGCTTGGACGAGGCATATAAGATGGAATTGTGCAGTTTTGCAGCTGCAAGCCCATGAAGTTACAAAGCTGAGACGGGGTGGACCTCTTTGAGGAAGGAAATAGAACTACAGAACAAAATTCACGGGCAAGAAAGCATGAGAGGACATAGATGTCTTTTCCAGAAGCATGGCTCTGGTGGGACATGTTTATGGAAAGCAAAGTTTGAAGGCCACTCTGATTTCAAAATGGTTCCACTGAGACTTCAGGATCGCAGTGATGCGGCTGTAAATCCAACAGATGATAGGTGTCTGTGATGGCAACCTTGGGTTTCCTTACAACAGGGGTCTTCAAACGTGGCCCTTTTATGACTTGTGGACTTCAGCTCCCAGAATTCCTCAGCCAGGCACGTGTGTCTGGCTGAGGAATTCTGGGAGTTTAAGTCCACAATCATAAAAGGGCCAAGTTTGAAGACCCTTACTTTACAAGTTTGTGAACAGTCCCATAAGCAAAGCTAAGGGGAAGTTTAAAATGCTTCCTTGTGCAATGTTCTCAATGAAATTCAAAGCTTCCACCGGAGAAATGGTATAAGAGGATAATTCCACCTTCCCAATTTGGCACAAGCGTCTTGTCAGTCCCTTGGACTTGGTTTTTCCAAGCATTTAAGTAAAATGGAGGCATTGAAGATCCCACTATTTGCTCCGTTTTCTGTTTGCCCCAGAAAATTTATAGAATAACAGAACGACAGAGCTGGAAGGGACCTTGGAGATCTTCTAGTCCAACCTTCTGCTAGAGCAGGAAACCCTATCATATTTCAGACCAATGGTTGTCTAATCTCTTCTATAAAACCTCCGGTGTTGGAACACCCACAACGTCTGGAGGCAAGTCATGTATGTTTGAAGGCAATTTACGCTGTAGAGCAGAGCTTTGATGTAGCTTGGTGGACTTGCATCCTGAAATACTGTCTTCCATACCACGATCCCATTTTTGAGAGGAGCACCTGGGTCCACCCCTTGCAGTCCTCAAAACAGGCTACCTGCAAACTCACCTGACGATTTCTACCTTGTGTGACTTTGTAGCCTACTCCCAAATGGTGATCAACTTCTACTACGGAGGAAAGCTGGTGGGGAGCACAACCACCTCTCGCCCCGAAGGCTGCCGGATCTCCCTGGGAGAGGCGCCCTATTGCCTGGATAGCCTGGAACACGTACAGTTCCCATCCGCAGAGTTGATCTCCAATGAGCGCCAGAGGCAGATTACCAGAAAGCTCTTTGGGCACCTGGAACGGGGTGTCCTTCTGCATTGCAACAAACAAGGCATCTTCATCAAGCGACTGAGCCAAGGAAGAGTCTTCTGGAGTGGGAACACCATGGCCTGCAAGGAGAAGCCCAACAAATTGGACCGGGATGAGGTGGTCAAAATCTTTGACACCAACTACTTCCTCCGAGGTCAGTGGGACCTTTTTCTACTTAAATGTCTATGGAGATTCTCAGTCGTCCAAGTCCTTGTTGTCCCACAGGTGCTTTTTCAGGAGGCCGCTGGACTTTCTTTGTTTTTCTTTGAAGACGTTTTGCTTCTCATCCCAGAAGCTTCTTCAGCTCTGACCGGATGGTGGGGAATGGAAGGATTTATATTGCTTGCAGGAATAAAAATCCTTCCATTCCCCCATCATTCAGTCAGAGCTGAAGTAGCTTCTGGGATGAGAAGCGAAAATAAGGAAGTCCAGTTGCCATCTGCAAAAGCACCTTTGGGACTTTTTCTGCTTATGTGCTGCTAAGCCTACTGAGATCACTCACCTATTCCTGATTTCAGTGAGTAGAAGTGTGCCTGTTTTCCTCTTCCAGAGCTCCATCAGTATTATAACAATCAAGGACGCTTCCCAAACAGCAAAGTGATTCTGTGTTTTGGAGAAGAATTTCCAGATGCTGTTCCTTTACGCTGCAAGCTGATCCTGGTGGAGGTGAGCAGGACAATCGGTCAGGATGTCAATGACTCAAATTCTGACTTGAGTTCCCTGGTCAAATTTCAGAACTTCCTAAGGTTAATTGTAGAGTTGGTCCTCCTTTGTGTTAGATTCACTTTTCTTTTTCAAAACAGCCATATACTGTAGAGGACTAACGCTCATGTTTTCAGATCTTATTTGATGTGAGTGATTTGGAGGGTTCTGTTTCCCACTGGGAGGTCCTGCTCTTTCTTCCTTGACCATCAAAGTTTCTTGTTAAAATTGCTCCGCTTTTGAATATCTCTGTGTGGCAATGGTTTCCTTTACTGTTCTTCACCTATAGACAGAATTTTGCCAGGCTCAGAACGGAATGTAACAGAATAACAGAGTTGAAAGGGACCTTGGAGGTCTTCTAGTTCAACCCCCTGCTCAAACAGAAGACATACACCATATCACACAAATGGTTGTCCAATCTCTTTCTAAAAGCCTCAGTAATTGAGCACCCACAATGTCTGGAGGCAAGCAGTTCCACTGATTAATTGTTCTCGCTGTCAGAAAATTTTTCCTTAGTTCTAGGTTGGTTCTCTCCTTGATGAGTTTCCATCCGTTGCTTCTTGTCTTGCCTTCAGGGGCTTTGGAAAATAAGTTGACCCCTTCTTTGTGGCAGCCCCTCAAGTACTGGAAGATAGCTATCATGTCCGAATAGACAATAACAGAGTTGGAAGTGACCTTGGAGGTCTTCTAGTCCAATCTGGGCAGGAGACCCTATGCCATTCCAGACAAATGGCTGTCCAGTCTCTTCTTAAAAACCTCCAGTGTTGGAGCACCCACAACTTCTAGAAGCAAGTCATTCCACTGATTAATTGTTCTCGCTATTAGGAAATTTCTCCTTAGTTCTAGGTTGCTTCTCTCCATGATTAGTTTCCATCCGTTGCTTCTTGTCCTACCTTGAGATGCTTTGGAAAATAAGTTGACCCCCTCTTCTTTGTGGCAGTCCCTCAAGGAACTATTACTACAGATATACTCTGGAAAAAGCTAGAGAGGAATTATCTTAACCCTCTTCCTGCCAACCAAACTTTCTAAGCTGGTTTGGGAAAGCAGCTTTCTGCTTTCCTATGACTCCTGGGAATCCAGAGCACATTCTACCTCATTGACCTTTGAGATAGGTTGGATGTTGCACAGGGTACCCAAAGCATCTTGGACACCATGGAACAGCAAGCAGACCCAGCTGCTCTTTTGATACTTGACCTTTGTATTTACAACTTCTTCTTTACCGTTGCTTTTACAACCTCTCTGTTGCACTGTGGGCCCTTCCCATGTAGCCATGACCCAACCCGAAGTATCTCCTTGTCTTCTGAATGCAGATCGAGCAGCTGAGCATCCGGCAGCTGGTGGAGGAAGCCCGGAAGAACGAAACCAATGCTGTGGGCCACTCAGCTGGTGAGGAGGCGCATTATGATCAGATGTACAGGAACTACCAGGATTCTTGTGGACCTCACCAAAGACCCATTTTCAGAGAAAACCAACAAATTACCGTTTGAGACCCCGAATCAAACTAGTTCATAAATTTTTTCAAGCTTTTTCCCTCCCCTCCCTCCATCTTACAGCTTAGATCTTCCACAACTTCAGTTGGGTTTTTTAAAAGAAGGTTTTGTGTGTAAATATATAAAGAGTTGAAATAATTCAGTTCAGTCTTTATTATGGTCACAGACCAGCACTGAAAAATGTAAAAGTTAAAATAAAGCAGAACCGAACAGAACAAGGCCCACTAATGTATTACAATTGATGGTGAAATTGTCAGTGGGTGGGCAACGTCTGCCTAATTTTACAGACAGTGTAACAAAACTTAGCTACGTTCAGAGAAACTGAATCGTATGGATCTGACCATAATAGATGTACATAAAAGAGATCAGAGTTTATGGGATATTTAATCAGACAAAGGGTTATAGGATGAATCCATGAATTCCTGTAGAAGTGGCAAAGGTTTAAATATACTAGTTTCCCCCCTTCCTTTTGGGAGTTTAACATAAAAATACAGCATACAGAATCTTTTAGTCCAACCCCCTGCTCAAACATCAGTTAATACAGAATAATAGACTTGGAAGGGACCTTGGAGGTCTTCTAGTCCAACCCCCTGCTTGAACATTAGTTGCAAATGGCCTGAATGTTTTCAGCTACTGAAAGTCACACAGAAAATAAGTTTGAGAGCTTTGACGCACGTTGGTCTTTTTAAAGGGTGTAACCATCACACCCAAACACTTTTTTTTTTTTATTTCCTGCAAAGGGTCTGATTTAACATTGTTCTGGGGGAACTAATGGAAATGAAACACAGTCAGCCCTCACAGTCTGTATTGTCGGGACGAAGTGAGGTTGAGAAACATGGCCTTCAATACTTATTTAACTTTATTCTGATATTCACCAGCACAAGAGAACTGGTATTCCATTATTCAATATATCCAAAATTAAACCGACAATGCCGGGATAGTTCAAAATACATACAGACTGAAAATTATACATAGACATCAAGAGGACATTAAAAGCAGCCTTCTGAAAAACAGAAACTTGATATTCACCAGCACAAGAGAACTGGTATTCCATTATTCAATATATCCAAAATTAAACCGACAATGCCGGGATAGTTCAAAATACATACAGACTGAAAATTATACATAGACATCAAGAGGACATTAAAAGCAGCCTTCTGAAAAACAGAAACTTGGAATGGCAGTATAAAATGCAAATATTACCCATCTCACAGGCTTGTTATGGGGAAAAAAGGGGAAGGAAATATAAGGAGTATAAGGCACATTCGCTGCCTTGAGGTATTTATAAAAATAATAAAAGTGGGATAAAATGAAATTAAAAATATATACATATACAGGCATGTACACGTGCACACACATGTGTATTCATAAATGAAGCAATAAAATTTACCAAAAGGGATAATTTAGTTCTGGATGTTTTGAATATTTTAATAACAATTCTCTTGTGCTGATTGATGACAATAAAGTTGAGCAAGGTTACATATTAGTCATATAGAGTAGAACAAGTATAGGTGACATTCCCTGGTTGGGTCATGAAAACTGCAAGAAAACACCCAAGTTTAGAGAGCATCAAGGATCCTACATTTGCCTCCTCCTCCTCCTCCTCCTCCTCCTCCTCCTCCTCCTCCTCCTCCTCCTCCTCCTCCTCCTCCTCCCATACCTCACTCTCTTCTAGCATGATCATATTACTTAGTTGGGTAATAAAACATTTGCAAGAAAACAACCAAGCTCAAAGACTATGGAGATTCAAAGAATCTCCAAGAAAGAAACAAAGTCCAGTTGCATCTTGGAAAAGCATTTTTGGGACAACCAAGCTCAGTGTGCACCCAGGACCCCACAGTTGTCGTCGTTGTCCTCCTCCTCTTCTTCCTCCTCCTCCTCCTCTCTGCAAACTCTACTCAGTTCTAACACTGATGATGTTCCTTAGTTGGGTCATGAAATCTCTGCAAGAAAACAACCAAACTCAGAGAGCACCAAGTACCCCACAGATCTCCTCCTCCGCCTCCTTCCCCTCTCCCCCCTCCTCCATCTCACATATCCCACTCCTTTCTAGTACTGTCTGCTATTTTCTTGCAATGTCTGCAAGAAAACAACCGAGCTCAGAGACCCCACCGCAAGGACCCCACAGTTCAACCCTGAGATGCAAATATTCTCTTCTGTTGATATTGGCCTTTGTTGGGACACACAGGATTGACTTAAAACCCTTCAAGGCCAGAGGAATCTCTCGAAGCACACACTGGATCACTGCATCTCAAGATTTACACACAGGGGAGTGTGTATGGGTGTTCACTCATGCAAATCTAGCCTGCTCATGATTATGAAGCGCTGGTACAACGCTGCAACACCGATTCCATCATGGTTTTAAAAAAAGGCATGACGTTTATTTGCTAAGGGGAAATCAGGATGCTCTCTCTTTGCTCCTGGGCTGCTGTCCTGGGCCTCTCCACAGAGTTAGTCCTCAACCCTTGACCACAACTGAGCTCAAAATTTCTGTTGCTAAGCGAGGCAGTTGTTAAATGAGTTTTGCCCCATTTTATGACCTTTCTGGCTGCTGCTGTTAAGTGATTCACTGTTCACTGAGTAAGATGGTTGTTGAGCCTGGCCTCTCCATGGACTCTGCTTGTTAGAAGGTCACAAAAGGGGATCACGTGAACCCTGGGCACACTGCAACCGTCATAAATACAAGTAGTTGCCCAGTAGGCTGAATTTTGATCACGTGACCGCGGAGAGGCTGCAACGATTGTAAGTGTGAAAAAAACGGTCATTTTTCAGCACTGTTGTAACTTTGAATGGTCCTTAAACAAGCTATTGTAACCTGAGGACTCCTTGCATGGTCCCAATTCCTCACTGAGAGCAGAGGCAATCTGAGAACTGCGCTGAGGTAACCCCGAGCATGACTGAGAGCAATCAGGCTGATTGCTCCATCTCTCCGCGTATTTATTTTGACCGCTGCTTTAAAATGTTTTGCGATGGTTTTACCCGCATGTGCCTTCAACTAAACACCAGCCTTTTGTAAGCAACTGTCTTCTGCCTTCTGATGGGGAAAAACACAAGCACACCCATCTAGCCTTACCTTAAAGCCTTGGGGAGGGCTCCCCGCCACCCTTTTTTGCTGGAGGTTGAAATCCAAACTTTTCTTTCAAAACTAGGGGAGGTGGGCTGGGCGCAGAGACCACACTTCATGCTCTGGAGGAGGAGAACGGCCTTGGGGGGGTTAGTTCGGTTGATGAGTAGCAGATGGACCCAGCGCTGAGCAAGGATCTTTTGCATCCTCGTGGCACGTGGACACATTTTGGGGGTGGCGTCCAGGCCTTTCTCTTCTGCTTCTTTTAAATCGGGGGTAGGCAAAGTTTTGGGGGAAGGCAAAGCCTGCAGTTCAATCTCACCCTGCAGAGGACCACCTGGAGACGGGATTATAGATAGTCCTCAGTTTACAACAGTCGCAAAAGGGGTCACCTGACCCCCGGACAGTGGTGACCGTCACAAATATGAGCCACTTGCCAAGCTTCTGGATTTTGATCACGTGACCCTGGGGAGGCTGCAACGGTCATTGGTGTGAAAAATGATCCTAAGTCCCTTTTTTCGGGGCTGTTGTGAACTGTTGTAACTCCTGAACTACAAGACTACCTGTATTTGCAGTTAGGTCCTTCTTACTCTGCCTTTTTTGGCCCAACTGATCTGCACTTTGGAAAGAGCTGGGAAATGCAGCCTCTGATCACCTTGGCCAAGGGTCTCCCATCCCATTTCTGGAGGGAAGGCTGAAATCCATCCGGGACAGTTTCAGTTAAAAGCAGCAAGCCCTGCTCCAGCAGTTGAACGGCTCTGGGCTGTGAGCAGAGGATTGCATCTGCTTCCTCCAGCCCTCTTCATTCTAGCCTTCTCAGAAGTGTGAAAACAGGCGTTAGAAAAACTGTTGCCCTTCTTTTTTTTTCCCCTCCCCTCCCCTCCCCTCCCCTCCCTTTCCTTTTTTTTTTTTTTCCGCTTGCAAGCCCTGAGGTTTGGGATTGCTCAATCTGCAAAGTTCAGTCTGTTTCCCAAAAGAGCCCCTTGGTTTGCTGTTGAAATCTAGGACAATCTATCCTGGTTTGGTCTTGGCTGGCTGCAAGAACTTGCAGGGATGTTTCTTCACCCGTGTCAGACGCACTGCCAGATTCAAACAAAACAAATATAAATAGATTATAAAAACATAGCACACGGTTAAAAAGTACAGGTAGTTCCTGACTTACCCCAGTTTGTTTAGTGACCGTTCAAAGCACTGAAAAAAGTGACGTATGACTTATGACACTTAACAGCCACTGCAGCGTCTCATGGACGTGTGATCAAAATTTGGACACTTGGCAATTGATTCATATTTATGACGGTCGCAGTGTCCCTGGGTCATGTGATTCCCTTTTGCGACCTTCCGACAAGTAAAGTCAACAGGGAAGGCAGATTCTACCGTGTTGCTAATTGAACAGCTGCAGGGGTTCACTGAGCAACCGTGGCAAGTGAGGTCATAAAATGGGGCAAAGCTCATTTAACAAATGTCTTGCTTAGCAGCACAAATTCCGGCTTTAATTGTGGTCGTACGGCGAGGACTACTTGCATAAAGACGGGAGGGGAAGAAAAGTAATTTTAGATTTGTAAGATCCTGTTAAGGTTCCCTTACAATAAAGTAGAATTAGTCCACCTTGCAAGGCTGACATCAAGATCACCTTAACAGAATCACGCATGTCTGAAAGAACATTTCTGTTGCACTTGATAACCCGATGGCTCCCCCAACAGCGATTCTTGAGGTTCAAACGTCCATTTCTCTCTCCCAGGAAAGCCCAAAGCAACCACTGTGTTGGGGCATTCTGGGAAAACAATGGTAGCTGAGAGGGACAAAAAAGTCAAAATGGAAGGAAAGAGGGCAAGATGGACTTAGTAACTGAAAAAGCCTTGGAGGTGTAACTCTCTGGAGTGGAGCAGCTTCTGAAAGCTTCATTTTAAGAAGCCAATACACCAGCCAGAGAATAGAAAATGCATCATGAGGCAAACCCTACATTGCAATCCAGGACTACAACTTGCTGCAGGTTAAACCAGATTAAAGCTTGAACTCTCAAGGGGGATAGTTCTTATTTGTTCATCATTATTCCCCTAACAGCGAGAGGAAATCTGTTTCCAGTGCCATAAATACCTTGATTATTTACTGTGCTGAGACAAGGCCTGTGTGGATGGCATGTGAGGACCGAAACACAGGTAGGAAAGAGCAAATCACGGTCATCCGTAGGTGGGGAAAATCTCAAGATCCCGGTCAGGGGTTAATGTAGTTTCTCACGAGACCTGTTCAAAATAGTTCTCCCTTTGCAAATGACTTTGCTTACAAATCTTTAGTCACCAAAATCTGGCCCGGTATGATTCAGGCTGACAATTAAATGAGTTTTATTTCCTTTGAAATAATTTCAGCTATCACATGCACTCTCTGACAGCTGGAGTAAAGTTATTGTGGAGGTATTACTTTCACTATTACAAAGTCTGAACTGCCTCAGTTTAGTGACTTGTTGACTTCCTAGGACAACTTTGTTTCATCTTAGCAGCTTTAAGTGGACTTCAACTCCCGAATTCCCCAGCCGTTCTGGGAGCTGGTCCACCCCTCTTAAATTTGTCCAGGTTGAAAACATTGTCCAGGAGATGCCATGTAAAGCAGAGGTGTCAATCTTGGCAACTTTAAGATCTGTGGACTTTCAACTCCCAGAATTCTCCAGGCAACCATGCTTTAAGATGGGTGGGCTTTAACTCAACATGCTGGCTGTGGAATTTGGGGAGTTGGAGTCCACAGGTCTCAAAGTAGCCAACGTTGGACAACCCAGCTTTACATGGCATCTCCTGGACAGTGTTTTCACCTTGGGCAACTTTAAGAGGGATGGACCAACTCCCACAATGGCTGGGGAATTCTGGGAGTCGATGCCCACAAGGCCATGCTGGCTGGGAAATTCTGGGAGCTGAAGTCAACAAATCTCAAAGTTGCCAAGCTTGGGCATCCCTGATGTAAAGCCGTGTTTATTGTTGAGCTACAAACGTTTAGCTGGAGGCTTCCTGCAAGGAGCCCTGATGGGAACCACAAAAAAGGTCTCAAATGCTGTAGAACAGGGGTGTCAAACTCAATTTCACTGAGGGCCACATCAACATTGTGGTTGCCCTCAGGGGACCGGGTGGGTGTGACCAGGGTGGGTGCGGCCTAATGGGTGGGCGTGGATGGAGTGGGTGTGGCCTACTGGGTGGGTGTAGCCAGCTCTACATCGTTCGCATCAAGGGTGCCTGTGGGGGCCTGGGCAGGAGTGGGATAGATCTGAGGGTCTCTGGCAGAAGGGGGTGGGACCAGAGCAAGTGCCAAGGCATGGTCCACTGGAGGAGCCTCACTGTTCCTCTCAGGACACGCAGGGAGGTGGGCTTATGGAGCTAAGACTGAATGCGTTTCAGCATAGATGGCCACCACAAAATTGTACATTGGCTCCTGGCCGTCCTGGGCCAGGGCTAAGGCAGCAGGGGCCGTTCCCTCACTGTTTCCAGGATGGCTTCGTGGGCCACATGAAACCACTTCACAAGTTGCATCCGGCCCCCGGGCCTTGGGTTTGACATGTCTGCTGTAGAAGAATTATTGCTCTTTTTGCACAGCTTTTTTTTTTAACTTCTGGAGTTAGACAAGATCAGCCCCCCCCCCCCATTTATGCTGTGAGCTTGTGAGCAAAAAAGTCCATCTGAGAATGTCAACTGCAGTTCATAACCTCAACAGCTGGAGGACAGCCCTACAACACAGGAGCCAACATATAATGCCTGTTTCAGGGAGCTCCCCCCCTCCAATCTGGGGAATAGTTGGCTGGGGATACTGGGGTCTGTAGTCCTAGCATCTCTCAACCCCCCCCCCCCCAGGATGCTGCAATTGCCATAAAGTATGTTTAATCCACTCTTCCTCAGCGATGAAAAGATACACATTTTTGTTCCCCTGTGTTATTAAAAATGAGAATTTCTTTTGCTTATGATCCAATCCTGTCCTTGACCTACTTTTTCACTGGCTGGTTTTAATGGAGCTTTTTCAACAAAGTTGATCAATGCCTTCAATAAATTATACAATAGAGGGAAAAAATAGTCAACCTAGTTGCTGTATAAATCACCTAACACTAATTTATTGCACAAAAGAAGCCCTATCTATATTTTTAACTTCTTTCCTTCCCTGTCTTGGAATTTAGAGGGCTGGTGTAGCTGTCCTTGCAGGTGGCTAAAAGCAATGGCTGAAACCATGTGGTTAGGAGGAAGCAGCTGCGGGTCCCCAGCTGCACTCTGCACCCAATAGAAGAGAATCTTTATAGCTCAGGGTTGAACTCTGGGGTCCTTGCCCCAAAGGTGCATTTTTCAAAAAGCAACTGGACTTTCTTTTTTGTCCTTGAAGAGCCTGTTCTGGAGAAGTTTCTTGGATGAGAAGCAAAATGTTTTTCTAGGAAAAAGAACAAGAAAGTCCAGTTGCCTTTCAGAAAAAAGAGCACCTTTTGGGACTCCAGAATTACAAAAATTCTCTTTTATTGGGCGCATGGAGCAGTTGGGGATCCATGACCTGGATCATTGAGAATCTCCATAGACATGTGGGGTCCTGACCTTAGTGCTCTCTGAGCTTGGTGGGGGAATCTACCCAGTCTCTAATTTTGACTCTTTATTACAAAAGAACAAATCAATATTTCTTATTGTCTACTGAAGCAAAGCTGAGAACAACCGTGGGCTACCCCTGGTTAATAGCCGGATAGGCAAAATGGCACAGTCCAGACAGAGATGGGATGTTTTGGGGGAAATATGGTCTCGTTCTTGGAAAAATGAACACCTTTAAGACTAGCAATTGAGGTATATTCTCCCCCAGGTAGCTCAATTAAGGCTATGTGCACTTGTCCAAAAATTCTATCTGTTTTTCAGGCAGGGGGCAGAAAAACAACTTTGTGGCTACACCTGTTTTCTACTTACCTACCTACGTGGGACAGTTGCTGTTGCAAAAGCTCATTTTATTTGTGTTTCAAAAAGGGAATTTTTGAAAGAGTATGGTGCTTTTGTCTCCTTAATTTTAAGTTGCTTCTCTCCTTGATCAGTTTCCATCCATTGTTTCTTATCCTGCCTTCTGGTGCTTTGGAAAATAAGTTGACCCCCCCCCCTTCTTTGTGGCAGCTCCTCAAATACTGGAAGACTGCTATTATGTCACCCCTAGTCATATGATTTTTTTTAAAAAAAATAATTTGGAGGTTTAGATGTTGCTTGTAGACCCGGAGGGGTTTATGCACTTTATATGCTTAGTTTGGGTTCTTAACCCTTTCCGTTTGAGGTGAAATGTTTTTTTCAGAGGAAACTTTGAAGCTGAAATGATGAACAGGAAACTGAGACTTTTTTTTGCTGCTAACATTGTTGTGTGCTAAATTTGGAGACTCGTGCAATACTGGCCTTCAAAGCATTTCATGATTGATAAAGCTCGGTGCAGTGTTTCTCAACCTTAGCGACTTTAAGCTGCATGGACGTCATCTCCCAGAATTCCTCAGCCAGCTGTACTGGCTGGGGAATTCTGGGAGATGACGTCCATGCAGCTTAAAATCGCCAAGGTTGAGAAACATTGGCTCAGTTGTTTGTCTTCCCAAGACTGAGCCTTAAATCTGATTTGTTCAGTGTGTGAAAGGATTACAGATAGTCCCTGACTTGTTTAGTTTGTTTAGTGACCGCTCAAAGTTATGACACTGAGCAAAATGACTTATGACCATTTTTCACACTTACAACCGTTGCAGCATCCCCATGATCAAAATTCGGACACTTGGCAACTGACTCATATTTATGACGGTTGCAGTGTCCTGGGATCACATGACCCCCTTTTCAAAATTAGGAATATTTTTATGGCTCAAGCAAACAGAGTTAATCTCTCATTCACTTTTGGCTATCTTTTCTGGTGGTGAAACACACCAGAAATTACACAAGAGTTGATTTTTATTTTTAAACGATGCAAAGAGCTATAATTACAAGTTTAGGATAATTAGAAAACTTGCCAATTCTTAAATTGTAGACACAATTCACAAGAACAATGCAGGAGAAAGGAAGATTGAAGATTTTGTAACTTTCCAAAATAGGACAGCAAAAATGTAAGTAACATTTTTCTTTTTCTCTTTTTCTTTTTTGAGGTTCCTCCAAAAGCACATCAAGGTGATGTCGCGTGCAAGCTTCCCTCTTTTGTCCCCCAGAATTATCATCACAACAAGCTACCTACATATATATATATATATATATATATATATATATATATATATATATATATATATATATATATCAGATTTTATATATCAGATTTTATATATATCAGATTTTACATCTTGTTGTTGTTAGTTGTGAAGTTGTGTCCGACCCATCGCGACCCCATGGACAACGTTCCTCCAGGCCTTCCTGTCCTCTACCATCTTCTGGAATCCATTGAAGTTCATGCCTACTGCTTCGGTGACTCCATCCAGCCACCTCCTTCTCTGTCGTCCCCTTCTTCTATTGCCTTCAATCTTTCCCAGCATTAGGCTCTTCTCCAGTGAGTCCTTCCTTCTCATTAGGTGGCCAAAGTATTTGAGTTTCAACTTCAGGATCTGGCCTTCTAAAGAGCAGTCAGGGTTGATCTCCTCATTTTACATCTACTTGGGCAGTTTATAGCCAAGTTGGGAACTGTATTTTGAGAAAACTGAAGAACATGGTCGAGAAAACAACAGATAATAAAGGTTCCACACTAAAATAAAATTACCTACCCCTGGGCTGGGTTCACACATGATAACTTTTCCCAACCTAGGATCACTGTTGAGAAACTTGAAAGTCCATACATTTGAAATGTAGACCATGATTAGACCTAGGATTGGAGAAAATTCTTCTAAGCTGCAATGGGGATGGTTTTCTTAACACATTATGGGACCCATTTTGTTTATGGTTGATCATATTGTGATTCATTCAGTGGACAACAGCTACAAAAGGCAGGTTTATGTAACTTCGATCTTGCTACTAAAAAAATTTATATGTCACAGAAAAGTCCAAGCTTGGAGCTGATCTCCTTGATGGACTGGTTTTCCATGGACACTTTTTTCCCCCAGCTTTAGCTTTATTTGGTTCTTGGATGAGAAACAAGTCAGGGTGATTTGCAGTTTGTTTAGATTAGAACATCAACATCCTAATCTTGGAAAATGGTCAAAGTTTATTCTTGGCAGGATATCAAGATGAGCGTCTCTGCAAGATGTTGTGCTGGACTTGTTCAATTTCTTTTCTGTCCTCTTGCCTGCAACCTGCTGGATTTATCCTTTTCTCCTTGAATTTCTAGGTTTTTTTTTTTAATTGCACCTTGGATGGGATCTCTTGCAAACATGCCTTCCTATTTAAGGCCGCCTGCCCTGAAATGCAGATGTGGCCTTTATGACAATCCAAGTCCAATTAATTCAAAGCAGAAATTTTGTTCTGGGTTGATAATATTTACGGGCGCGGTTTCCAATGTTGGAGCCAGGTGATGGGGCTGGAGGGCAACGGCGGTTAATGCATGAGTCATTTGGCATTTGTTTTAAAAAGTGAAAATGTGAAGTTGAAAGCTCCAGACCTGGTGGCCACTTCCCAAATCCCATCCTTGCTTATTGAGGGACACCTAAAAAAGCATCAACCATTTACAAGTGGTGGGATGTTCTTGGTAACTTTTATTATTTTCAGCAAAAAGGGAAGAGAAAGTTTCAGAAATCGTGCTCAACATGCTCACCACCTAAATCCCCCTTCCTCAATGTGTTTGCGTGCCCCCCCTTCAAATCAGTTGTGATTCCTGGTGGTGGCTCGTACGTGTTCACGGTTTTCTTGGCAATGTTTTCGGGAAGTGGTCTGTCATGGCTTTCTTTCCAGAGTGAAGGTGATGGGCCAAAGTCTCCTAGTTGATCCCAGCTCCCTGGAGATCACCATCTTGAGGCTGAATTCAGTGAGGACACCTGCTTGGCAAAGCTTACTGCAGCCCAGAACTTCTGAGCTCAAAAGATTTGCCAGTGTCTGCTCTATAACTATATACTTCCATGAACTACACTAGTGGTTCTCATACTCACAGGAGATTTGTCAAGGTTATGATTTAAATCTTGAGTTAAGTCTTGGTGGTCTGTGACCCTGGTCCATGGCCACAGAAGGCATTTAAAGGGGGTGTGTGGTAACGAAAAGGTTGAGAACCACTGAACTAAACTAAATTCCATTGGTTTGGTGCCTAAGAAAAGTCTAAAACTCATCGACTCCTGCTTTCGACCTGGCGCCTTTAATCTCTATATTGGGCTGGTTCTTCTCCTCAATGTGGTGCCCTCCAAATGTGTTGGATTACAATTCCCATCTGCTTTCCTGAGACTGATAGGCATCATGATCTAGTGTATGCAGAAGATGCTTAGAGGAAGAAGAAGTAGCTTAGGGTTCCAAGGGTGAAACTTCGCATGTTTGGGACAACAGAAGAGAATATTTGTAGCTCAGGGTTGTATGTACCAACAGAAGAGAATATTTGTAGCTCAGGGTTGAACTGAAGGTCCTTGATGTTCTCTGAGCTTGGTGGTTTTCTTGCAGATATTTCATTACCCAGTTAGGTAACATTACCCAGCACTGGGTAATGAAACATAACAGAATAACAGAGTTAGAAGGGGCCTTGCTTGCTTTCTAGTCCAAGCAGGAGATCCTATACCATTTCAGACAAATGGTTGTCCAATCTCTTCTTAAAAACCTCCAGTGATGGAGCACCCACAACTTTTGAAGACAAGCTGTTCCACGGATTAATTGTTCTAACTGTCAGGAAATTTCCCCTTAGTTCTAGGTTGCTTCTCTCCTTGATTAGTTTCCATCTGTTGCTTCTTGTCCTACCTTCAGATGCTTTGGAGAATAAATTGACCTCCCTCTTCTTTGTAGTAGCCTCTGATATATTGGAACACTGCTATCATGTCACACCTAGTCCTTCTCTTTATTAAACTAGACATACCCAATTCCAGCAGCCGTTCCTTATATATTTTAGCCTCCAGTCCCCTGATCATCTTTGTTGCTCTTCTCTGTACTCTTTCTACAGTCTCAACATCTTTTTTACACATGGTGACCAAAATTGGATGCAGTATTCCAAGTGTGGCCTTCAAGGAAACAACCAAGCTCAGAGAACACCAAGGACCCCACTGAGTTGTATATTTGGTGCCTATGTTGCTTCCCTCTTAACAGGATTTCTGGCATGATGAAGGGATACTTTGCCTGTTCTGAAGCTCCTTCCATTTCTCCTCCACTTTTGATATTGAATATTGAGACAAAATCATTGTAACCCCAATACCGAGGTTTCTGTGGTTAAAATATGGTCAGAAACTAGCACAGGTGCCATAGCAGAAAAAAGAATACAAATTGGAGAACTTGAAAGTGCTTGTAAAGAAACCAACCAGTTCCTACACTCAGCATCTGGACACAGATGCCCTAGCCAGTGGAAACTCTTTGCAAGTGTGTCAGCTGTTCTTCACCTCGAGGATCGGGATAATCCATTTTCAGATAGGCTGACACCTCTGTGCAGTTGCTTCTCTTTTTGTTATATAAATAATTCCAAGTTTTAATTTAATAACTACTTCCAGAGTTTCACTTATGGCCTAACTGAATGTCTTGGCAACTTGTGGACTTCAATTCTCATGCATGGCTGGGGAATTCTGGGAATTGAAGTCCACAGGTCCTCATGTTGCCAAGTTTGAGAAACACTAGCCTAAGAAAAAATTTTGACAGTTGATGGCCATGTTTCAACCACACTGTCTACCTTTTCAGCATATAAATTTCTGGGTAGGACCCTGCTCATTCTATCAATTATTAGAACTTTTTCTTTCTTTCTTTGCCCCATCCCCTTTCTATTTCCCCTGTCCTGAAAAAACTAGAACACACACTTAAATCTAATTAAGCAAATATAAAAAAATTTGTAAGCTCAGAGTAAGAGCTTGGTCTAGCCAACATTTAAATCTATAAATCTGAAAGTTTGGTGGTTTCCAATATCTGATAAAGAAAAATAAGGGGTACTATCTTTTTTGTACTAGGAATCTCTGTCTCCCACACTCTCCATTCATAATACTGCACTATTTTGCAGTTGCCTATCCCTTTAGAAGTCAAGAAGCCATGCATATTTTCAATTTAATTCAATTCAATTCAAAATAGAGCTGGAAGGGACCTGGGAGGTCTTCTAGTCTAACCCCCTGCTCAACCGGGAGACCCTACACCATTCCAGGCAAGTTGCTGTCCAATCTCTTCTTAAAAGCCTCCAGTATTGGAGCACCCACAACTTCTGGAGGCAAGACGTTCCACTGGTTAATTGTCCTCACTGTCAGGAAGTTTCTCCTTAATTCCAAATTGCTTCTCTCTTTGATGAGTTTCCATCCGTTGTTTCTTGTCCTGCCCTCTGGTGCTTTGGAGAATAAGTTGTCCCTCTCTTTTTTGTGGCAGCCCCTCAAATACTGGAATATTGCTATCATGTCACCCCTCATCCTTCTGTTCTCTAGATTAGCCAAACCCAATTCCTGCAATCGTTCTTCATATGTTTTTGTCTTCAGGCCCTTAATCATCTTAGCTGCTCTTCTCTGCACTTTTCCCAAACTCTCAGCATCTTTTTTGTAATGTGGTGACCCAAAGCGGATGCAGTATTCCAGGTGTGACCCTACTTACTTTTGCAGAGTCTGAGCTCTACTTGAGCATACAAGAGGTGAGAAAGCTGAGATTTTGAAAAGTAAACACAACATAACACCCACAAATATTTTGCAGATCTCTCTCTCTCTCTCTTTCTCTCTCTCTGTCTCTCTCTCTCTCTCTCTCTCTCTCTCTCTCTCTCTCTCTCTCTCTCTCTCTCTCTCTCTCTCTCTCTCTCTTTCTTTCTTTCTTTTAAACATGCAGAATTGAGAACAACTTACCCATATCAACCCCCTGGGAAATAAATGGGTCTCATTAAAGCAAAGAGAGGGAGGAACTGGCAGAGGAAAGCATGACAGTGTGACTGTTTTAAGGTGGGGACACCCCAGGCGGAACTCAGCTTGACAGCACAAACTGCCTAGATTGGCAACTTGGTTTTCTCGTAGCTCCAGGATGGTGGTTGCTCTCATCCCATGTCCTCAGATGGGTTGGAGGGTTGCTTTCAGACGTGCTGGTGATGGGAGATACAAGTGATGGGAGATACAAGTGGTTCTTGACCTACAGTTCAACCATTCACTTAATGGCCATTCAGAGTTACAATTGCACTGAAAACAAGGGCCTTAGCACCGTTTTTCAGACTTACGACCGTCGCAGCATCCTCGGGGTCATGTGATTAAAATTCAAACACTTGGCAACTGGGTCCTATTTATGACGGTCACAGTCATGGGATCCCCTTTTGTGACCTTCTGACAAGCAAAGTCAATGGGGAAGCCAAATTCACCTAATAACCGGGTGGCTAACTCAACAACGGCACTGATTTACTTAACAACAATGGCAATAGAGGTCATAAAATGGGGGCAAAACTGATTTAACAACTGTCTCTCTTAGCAACAGAAATTTTGGGCCCATTTGTGGTTGTGAGTCAAGGAGTCCTTGTACAGGCAAACTTTTATAGAAGGAGGCCAATCAAGAAGGTATCTCTGTAGGCTTTCTTGTGGATAGGAATATTGTGGACGTTGATGGGCCTCTATTTTGGAGTAGAAGAGCTTAGGAATTCACTATAGCACTCTTATAGTTGGTTTATCAAGGATGTTTCTTGCAAAATTATTAGCAAATCTTTTTTGGGGGGGGACCAACACGATTATCACCTGAATTGTTTAGTTCTGAAAGTGATTAATATGATCAGCCTGAGGATCAGGGCTGTGTGTCATATTCTGAAGAAGAAGAAAAAGGAAGGATGGTCTTATTTTTTTTTTTTTTTTGAAAAAAAAGTTATGCACTCTTTGAAATGAAGGCCTTAAAATACTTTCTGACAGTTTGTGGGAATATTATGAAAGAAAGTATCTTAGTCAGAGAATGTAACAAAGAGCGACACAAACACACTCTCTTTTTCTCTGATACTCATGGGTAAGTTATTTGTATCATGGAATCACAATTTCAGAATCTCCGTCCTGGAAAATGACGCTTTTTGATAGACCCGTTTCTGCATTATAATTGATCGAATAAAAAGTGCCATTCTTGTATAATGCAGAATTCTGAACATCACAAGTCATATTTCTCCTACTCCTCTTTTTCAGTTGAATACTTAAAAAAAAAACCACATCAATAAAAACAGCAAAGAACATGATAAAAGAATAAAAGCACATTTATTTATTTAAAAAAAAAAAGATTAAAGTTATACGCTGCCCATCCCACAATCCAAAGCAATTCTGGGCATTTGCTGTATCCTTGTAGCGATAACTGTACACTGTGTGTAAAGCTAATTCAGTAGATCTTGAAGGGATATTTTAGATATTGAGTTGGTGAAGTATAATACAGATATTGTAGGATGAAGTGGGAATTCATCTTCTAAATTTGCTTCATTCTAGTGTGAATCATTTTCCAGAATTCCAAAATTGAGTAATGTGTTATTTAAGCCCTCTTGTTCGTTCGTTTTTTTTTGGGGGGGGGGGCTTCTTTGATAGTGTAGTTGTTTAACTGCGCAGATTGTCTAGTTATACTATGCCATGCCATGCCGTGCCGTGCCATACCATACTATACTATGATATGATGATTCAACTGTTAAATATGCTGAGCTTCTCAGCTGGAGAGCTGACAATTCAGATTTGAGACCTGACCAATGCACTATGGGGTGAGCTCCCGTTCCCTGCTCCAGCTCCTGCCCATTTAGCAGTTCAAAAGCAGGCAAATGAGAGTAGATAAATAGGTGCCACTTCCCTGGGAAGGCAATAGCATTCAGTGCGCCTTTGGCGCCAGCCACATGCTGGCCACATGACCACAGAAATGTCTTTGGACGACGCTGACTCTCTTGGCTAAGAAATGAAGATGAACACCGTGCCTTAGAAACAGACACCACTGGACAGGGAAACTTTTACATTTACATTTACTATACTATAAAGAGATAATTATCTCTTTATGTTAATTATTTACTGAGCCATAGATTATTACTATTTTATAAGTTATGCCTCTTAGGATATTAGGAGTGGTGTTTCCCATCACCTACTCTAGGAATAATAACAACAACAACAATAATAATAATGATGATGATGATGATGATGATGATGGAAGGGATCTTGGAGGTCATCTAGTCCAATCCCCTGCTCAGGCAGGAAACCCTATACCATTTTGGACAAATGGCTGTCCAGTCTCTTCTTAAAAACTTCCAGTGTTGGAGCATTCACCGCTTTTGGAGGCAGGTTGTTCCACTGGTTAATTGTTCTAACTGTCAGGAAATTTCTCCTTAGTTCAAGGTTGCTTCTCTCCCTGATTAGTTTTCCTCTGTTGCTTCTTGTCCTGCCTTCAGATGCTTTGGGGGAATAGCTTGACTCCCTCTTCTTTGTGGCACCCCCTGAGACACTGGAACACTGCTATCATGTCCCCCCTCATCCTTCTCTTCATTAAACTAGACATACCCAATTCTAGAAGCTGCTTGAGAATTCAAGTGTTACTCTATGATGATGGACTTTTGAGACTGATGACTATTCTGGATTGAAACCAGAATCAAGAACACCCTTCTCTAATCTGGAACTGCCAAAATATTTTGGACTATGATTGGTTCCAGCTAGACAGGCTTCTTCAATCACCAGAACTTTCCACCTTGAAAGCAGATGCCGTTATATTGACTCACTATGAACCTGAAGGACAATTAGTAGGTGAACGTCTCTGATCATCATGAGAGCAGAAGGAAGAGAGCACTCTCCCTGGACGAGATGGCAAAGAAGCCATGACTTTGCTTGGAGCTGGCAGAGTGTGGGATGAGCTGAACTGAGATCAGGTCTCACCCACACACACACACCCTGGTGGGTAGCCACATGACAAGCAAAGCTCAGATGCAATGACAACAACAGGAACAATCTGTGGGAGAGGAACTTGGAATATGACCAACTTCCCTAAAAGAAATAAAAAGGGGCCTAGGCCACAAAACATATGCCTGCCCCCCCAATTTTTAGAGTTCCTGCCCCAGATCTTTGACGGTTGGAAGAGAGAAGAGGAAAGAAGACACAAGGGAGGAGAAAGGAGAGGAGCAAGAGAAAACCCAATGCTATTTGTGTGTTTGTGTATGCATTATTCTGAGATTGTGCAATTAGCGTACCACCCTTAGGTCTGTGCCTTCCCTCCCTGGAAAGGAAATGTAATGAAACCACACACACACACACACAGAGTATATGAGATTCAGAATATACTTTACAAGAAAGCCATTAAAGCAGTTGGATGAACTGGGCCAGCTCAGCTCTCCTTAAGCCTTCTCTCTCTCCTCTCTCCTCCACAGAAGTTTCCATTTTGGCTTTTCCTGGGCATCCCACCACACGTCACTTTGAATGTGACCTTTTCCATATAATTTGGGCTGGGGTGAATAGAGGCGCTCTGGTTTTATTTGGATCCAAGATGTCTTCTACCTGGCTCGTAGAATCGCCAAGAGTCGGACACAACTGAATGGATAACCTAGTCATCAAGAGGTCCTCCATGCTAAGAAGAAGATCTAGTCTTGGCTTTGAAAATGGTTTGGAAAGTCAAGTCAATACATGATGGCTGGTTGGAAACTGTGGAAGCAATTAATTATACAGAATTTGATTGTGAGTCCATTTCTGTCCACAATTCAAAGTCCTAGTATCAACTTTTAAAACTCTTCTTTTATACTTTCTCTCTAGAACAGCATTTCTCTCTTTATTAAAAGAGTATCTTAAATTTCTACATCATACCTTAAAATACCAACTAACATAAAAAAAGGGAACGGGAATAACAAAGCAATTGAAAGTGACAAAATTACATATAACACCCTAAAGATGGCCAAACGCCAATCTGTGCTTAGTTTCAATAACAAAGACTGGATTTTGACTCCAATGACCTGGATTCTAACCAGGATCTAAGAATCTTGGAGATATCACTACAAAATGAGTAGTGGAGTAAGCGGTATATAAGTCTCATAAATAAATAAATAAATAAAATGTATCCTGTTCCAAATGGGGTGGTCTTTTGCAAGATTAGTGGTATCAAGTCCAGTAAGTTAAAAATTTCTAAATATTTGGTGAGTCCTTTTGGTATTGCACCAAGAGCTTCAGTACAACCAGTATGACAGTCAACGTTTTCCTTGAAAATCCTCAACCTCAGTTCGTAAATCATGACATTTCGTTACAGTCTCCAGTTGTGTTTCATGAAGTCAACTGTCTCCAGGTATTGCCACATCAACCAACCACACTAATGCCTGGTGCACTTTATTCAAAGGGCCTATCAGGATAAAGTTTGAAATCCCACAACATTCTGATCTGTTTTTGCACAACTTTTTCAGGCACATGGTTCCAAATAGGAAAGCTGAATTTCTTACCTAAGTTCCAAGGAACACATTTTGCAATCTTATCATGGGGTCCACATTCTGAATAATTTCACCACAGCTGCCAATGAAAGGACTTTCAGGGTCTTATTACGGCTTCTCAAGGTCAGCCAGTTCTTGAGTAGAGCAACTTTTGGAGAACAAGTTGTTTGGACAATGAAATCCAAAGATGGTTTTGTGTGGGGGAGAGAAAACAACAACAACCTTGGATTAGTTCATGGCTGGAACAAGCTCAGCTCCCAAAGTGTCATAATAGCAGTAGTAACGTCTTGTTACTCAGTCAAAAACAATTAATTGGTAAATATAACAAATGGGGGCATGTTACCTTTGCAAACATGGGTTAGACAACATTTATTTTAACATGTATAGTTTCTTTGCCTATGCAGTTACACCAAAGCAAACAAAAGCCTTTAGTGGAAGCTAGTGTGAGTCATCCTTTCCAGTGTTTTCAAACATTGGCAAACGAAGAACCTGGATGAGGAGCACCATCGGATGCTGAACGCAGCACATTTTGTGTCGCCTGGGAAGAAAACGTTTGTGGTTATGAAGAGTCTTCTGGGCAGATTCCATTGGTCTTCTTTGATGGGCCTCAACCAGCCGAAGGAAAAATGGGATGTTGAAGAGCTGGTAGCTTCTTTTCAAAGTTCTGCCTTGCTTTAGTTGTGTTGGCCACTGAACTGGTTGTCTAAAGTTGGATTGGATTTGGACCATCACAAGATCAGTTGAGATTCTGATCTGATTCTCAAAATGAATTTTAGCTATTCTTTCAAGCGCTTGAATTTTGGGCTGCAGGTTGCTAGTTTTAAAATGTGTGTTTGTGTGTGTGTTGTAGAGAAAGAGTGACAGAAAGAAAAAAAATGTACAAAAATACACATGATCCCCCCAGAAATGTACAAAAGGAGTAAATTAGGAAAGTTTCCTATTTTTCTTGGATCATATACTTCTGCAAAAATAGTTGCAGGAATTGAGTATGTTTACTCTATTTTAAAAAATGACTAGGGGGGACATGATAGCAGTGTTCCAATATCTCAGGGGTTGCCACAAAGAAGAGGGGGGTCAACCTTTTCTCCAAAGCACTTGAAGGCAGGACAAGGAGCAAGGGATGGAAACTAATCAAGGAAAGAAGTAGCCTAGAACTAAGGAGAAATTTCCTGACAGTGAGAACAATCAACCAGTGGAACAACTTTCTTTCAGAAGTTGTGAGTGCTCCAACACAGGGGAGATTAAAGAAGAGATTGGACAACCATTTGTCTGAAATGGTATAGGGTCTCCTGCCTGAGCAGGGGGTTGGACTAGAAGGCCTCCAAAGTCCCTTCCAACTCTGTTATATTGTTATTAAGAACGATGGTTTCTGGAGAATTAGAAAAAAAAACCCCTTATTGTCTTGGTTTCTATGTCCTCAACTATTCTAAGACACCCTTTCCACTTTGAAGATAAGTTATTTGGAGAACAACAATCTTCCTTTCCAATAAATACACAAAATAATGCAGGCAAGAGAGCAGATGTATCACCTGGGTAACAAATTGGGCATCTTTTTTTAGTATTTTGAGATGCTAAGGAACAACCCTCCACCCCCGTTGCAAAAGCCAACAACAGCAACAACATCAAATCAAAAAAAGGTCCCCAAGTTTGTTCCTTCTTTCTGAGAAATGTGCTTTGAAATTAGAACATGGCAGGAATTTCTAAAAAAATTAGATCTGATTTTCTGTTCACATACTTATTTAATCTGCAAAGAAAGTTTAGCAAATGACTCATAGTTTTAAGTAGTGCAGTGTCACATAAAATTCAGGAAGGAGAATGTTTGGAATCCTACAAATTGATTTAAAGAGAGGGGGAGGAGGAGGGGGAGGAGGAGAGGAAGAGGAGGAGAGGAGGAGGAAGAGGAGAGAAAGAAGAAGAATTAGAGAGTAGAAATCTTTGCTAGCTGTCGCTCTCGAGAGCAAAGTTGATTTTGACATTACATCAACTGTTTTGTTTCTCAATATTTACATGAAATTAAATTCCATTGATCTCAGTTATATCCTATCCCACCATAATGATGTGTTTAGGATTGGGGCACAAGCAGATTGGCAATTGAAAAGAAAAACACAGCTTTTTCCTGTAAATCAGTCTATTGTACTGACCGTGCGGTTTTAAATCTTCTGGGTTTTTTTGTTTTTTTTGTTTAGCTTCCTTAAATATTCAGTTAAATTCTTTAGTTCACACAAATGAACTCCCCTCTTCCCCCAGCATTGGGCTGGGGAAATCCAACAATTCAGCTGCCTAAGAATGTAACAAAAACATTTAACTGAGAAAAAAAAGTGGAAAATATTGGTTTTGTTTGGGTTTTTTTTGGGTTATTCAGGGAAAGAGATATTAGTTAAGTGTGTTATGATGTTACATTAGGTAATGTTATGTCATGTTATGGTGTATTATTTATGTTATGGTATAGGTCTTTATAAGTATTTCTCTCTCTCTCTCTCTCTCTCTTTCTTGCTAGTACATCAGGGTCTTCCATTTGATAATGTTGAGAATATTTTTTTTTAAAACACATGCACTATTTTTAATATATATTTTGCTGTATGTTCGTCCAAACGCATGGATTTTTTTTTTGCAAAAGTCATCATTAGTAAACCAAACCGCACATAGTATTACATGATGCAATGCATTTCAGTATTAAACTGCAAACTTTAAGCACTAAGTAATGAAATGACAACTTCAGTAACAATTTGAAAGTGCAGTTAGTGAAAAATCTACCCTCAATTGTGAAGTAAGGAAATTTCTAACTGGTCTCTAGAAACATTTCGAGCAAGTGTCGATGTAGCAGGCTGTTCACTAGATGGCGCTATCGTCTTGGCGTGCAAATATGTGTGTAAATCCACAACTTTGTATATGCAACATGCATTGCAATCCAACCCACCGAGTTTGTATTTGCTTAGTATTTGTGCTGTGTCCTTTTCTAATGTATTTCCAAATTGCATAAGTAATAGTTCCATTCTGTTCTGCCTTGGTCAACCTCCTGTTGCATGCTTTGATTAGTTCTCCGGGCTTTTGAATTCACTGATAATTTTAATGAGTGATAATGTATCAGATGAGACTGCTCCAAGCAGGAATAAGGACAGAGCTAATCTTATAGATACACACCACTTCTAGAAATGTTAACTCAAAAGTAGAGGCCGTGTGGTGTAATGGTTCAGGAATTGGACCACATGATGATGATGATGTCACCAATTAAGGCATATCCAACTTTTGGTGATTCTATAGGCCAGGTGTCTCCAGATCTTCCAATCTTGTGCTACTTCATTGAGTTGTTCTATGCTCTGGCCGATGTCAGCTTTGATGGTGTCTGGCCACCGTGTTCTTTGATGGCCTGGCTTCCTTTTACCACTAACTCTTCCTAACACAATTGCTTTCTCCAGTGAATCCCCCTGCGTGATGTGGCCAAAGTAAGTGAGACACAATTTTGTAACTTTTGGACCATGTGAGCCCAACTCAAATCCAACTTCAGTCACAGTCACCTCAGGAGAGACTTTGACCAATCATCTCTCTTAGCCCTACACCACAGGATTGTTGTTATAAGGAGGATTAAATGCTATGGAACTCTTCTGGAGAAAAATGGGAGAGAAAATAAATGCATCATCTCAGCTCAATGGAACATGTTAGGAATAAAATGTCATGGAGAAAATCTACATGGTCACGAGGAGTCAAAAATGTCTTGATAGCACACCATTCATCCATCCATCCACCCATCCATGGACTATATTAAAGCCTTCTGCCTCAAGATATGTACAATTTTACAACTGTGAACAAAGAACCAACATTATTTTGAAATCCTGCAATTGTAACCTGTAATTCTTAGCTGATGCACAAGCTGCTAGAATTGGTTTGTAAGGCGAATAGTAGACAGACTGAAGAACTTGAGTGGCTGCTCAAAATGAAGCTATTCAGCCAGTCTTGCTCTTGAATGGCCTCTCAGAAGATATAGAGACATTTGCAAGGTATCCTGGAGAACTTTAGACCAGAATTATCTCTATTTACCTTTGTAGCTCTGAAAGACAATACCAGCCAGGTTAATTTCCAAGGATCTGCCTCCCTCTGGTGAACAGAATTGAAACTACTGGCAGGAGATGTTTGCTTTGCTCATGGTGCCTCCAGTGTTTAAAGTAGAGTGGGAGACACACAATATATGGGGTAGGAGAAGAAGGGAGCAAACAAAAGAATTGACTTTATGTTCCATCTCACATTGATTATGTTAGCATCCAAATAACTATCCTGAGAAATCTCCTTCTCCTTCTCCTCCTCTTTCTCCTTCTCTTTCTCCTTGTCATTCTTCTCCTTCTCCTCTTTCTCCTTCTCCTTCTCTTTTTCCCTTCTCCTCCGCCTCCTCCTCTTCCTCCTCCCCCTCCTCCTCCACTCCTCCTCCTCCCCCATTACATGTAGACTTTATTTTGCAGAGTGAACGGATATGATAAGTTTGAGTCCTGTGTGGCTGCAAGAAGGTGCTTTGACATACAGCAGAGCTGACAGATTAGCGGAGGCACTTTGATTCCACTGAGATCGGCCCAGCCTCTGATGAAGACAGGGAGGTTTTACGACTGCCCACTTCCTGGGGAATGTGCACCATGGTCTCTGGAAGAAAAGATCATGGCGGACTTTGCAGGCTAGGAGGAAAGGGCAGCCTTGGTTCAAGCTGTTCAGAGAAGAATGCCAGCACGTTCCAAGGACAGGAGCGAGGCTCACAAGGGATGGCCATGAGAAACAGTGCGTTGTGGCACTACAGCTCTTTAAAAGGAAGATCAAAGTTCCTCTCCCTCCATTTCAGAGGAACAAAGCAGGAAGACAGCAAAGGCATGGATTTCAAGAAGGATGGGGAGGATGATAACAAGAAGATAGTTAAGAATGACGTCTGCCTTGAAGAACCTCAACTGCTTCATTTACAACTACTATGGAATGATTGGCTTGTCTTGCTAACACACATGGATAGAATCTGAGTTAGACTCCTAATACTTCTCCTTATGCTTCTCCTTCTCCTTGTTTTCCTTATGCTTTGTTGTAAAGTGTGGTTATGCTATGGGAACTAGTCCCACAATTCTAACAATGAAGATAAATAAGAAGACAATTCATATCGGAGAAGACCTGTTCTCTGGGTCCTGTTTATTGAAAGCTTTGGATTGTGAACAGAACATGGATGGCTCCCCAGGATCCTAAAAAAAAAAAAAAAAAAAATGGAACACCCACATGCCCCCCTTGCACAGTTGGAGAAAGCAGAATCCCATTATTTGCTACTATGGCACTAATTGTGGTCCTCTAACAGGAAGGATAGAAGCCAGAAAATCCATGGAAGAGATAAGATGAACAGTTCTGCATGAGAGGGGAAAGGTCGTGGAGTTGTAAAAAAGGCCTTTGCTGCAAAAACTGGAGTCCCACCAGAATCTGGGAGTTCACAGCTTCCGGCTTGGTGCTGGCTGTTCCTCAAAAGCACCATGAATACATTTGACCCACACATCCTTTACGAGAGGATCATCTCTTTTCTTCCCACCCCCAAGAATGATTTCTCGTCTCTTTGCAACTCAAAGTGTGCACATGTTGCATCAGGGCCTCAATGTGAAGAGAGAAGGAAATGGAGAGAAGCAAAAGGCTGCCTTGTTTCCCTTCAAAACACACCAAGGTTGACTTGTTAGAGGAAAACTACTCTGGGCCCTTTGATGCCTTGAGTTTGGGTCGAATCCAAGGATCTGCTTTCCTTCAGTCTCCTGGAGATTCTGCAGGGTGCTTTCACAAACAGGCCCCAGAGAAGCCACGGAGGGGAGAGTCTTTCCTTTTCCAGACAGGCTTAGCCTAACAAGGAATGCTCAGATGTAGGACTTTGCAAACATGGCAAGGCCAAAGAAGAATGCTCAGTCCAGTGATAGGATCCTGATTTTGATTAGGATGAGATTTGGGCCCAAGGAGATCTGTTTCCAAGGATTATTTCCAGCCTCCATTCAACAGTAGGTTTTGATCTAGAACAGGGTGCTGTTTACCGTTCCAGAGCCAGAGTCTCTCACCAATGGCCAAGCTTTTGAAGATGTAGATGAAGATCAGAGATTTGATCTACGAAATGGTTGGAGAGTGGAATGTCAGGAGACCTGTCTGGTCTAGTATGAGCTTCCAGCTCAGTAAAACATTATTGTGATGTTATTCTCCAAAGCACCAGAGGGAAGGACGAGAAACAATGGTTGGAAACTGATCAAGGAGAGAAGCAACCTAGAATTAAGGAGAAACTTCCTGACAGTGAGGACAATTAACCAGTGGAACACCTTGCCTTCAGAAGTCATGGGCGCTCCATCACTGAAGATTTTTAAGAAGAAGCTAGACAGTCACTTGTCTGAGCAGGGGGTTGGACTAGAAGATCTCCAAGGCCCCTTCCAGCTCTATTCTATTCTAAAACCTTCATTGATGTTCTCTCTTAGTGGTGATCTTGGCTTATAATCAGAAATAAGGATTTATTCACAGTGTTAGGATAGCATCTAGCTCTGATCCAGAGGCTGACCATCACTAATATGGAACTTAGTTTATGTGGCCAAGTTAGACACATAAAGGCTTGAGCATCAAAACCTTCTATAGACTGAGCAATGTATCAACATATCCACTGAAGCTCTGTTCCAAAGCTGAATTCACTTTTAAATTACCCCAGGATCTTTTTTCGTTTAAATCAGGGCTTGTGGAAACCACAGTTGTCAACTCCCACTTCAAGCTAAGCCATCATGGTGAGTTCATCCACCACCTGAAGTCCCAAAACACATAAACCACATTACAGCTCAGTGTTATGACTGAACCACATGTCAACATTTTGCAAAGGAGGGGGGGAAACCCCCCCACAAACCTCCACAAATATAAAGACTCAAAGTTTGTCGTCCCATTGAAGAAACCCATCACGTACCATATTTACAATGCAAATATTACATACCTCTCTGTAGCATATGATATTTCCTCTCTCCCTCTCTTGTATGGACGACTTGTTCCCTATCTCCCCATAAACTACATTTTGGGGGGAACGAGGGTGGAGGGAACAAATTTAACTCAGGAGCTGAAAAAGCCCATTCTTGGTAGGTATTTGCAGCCTGCCCAGGGTTTCCGAAACATTGCCCAGCCACGGACTGGATTTCTTTAAAGAGTTCCTTTCTCTGGGGTAATTGGAGAAGGATAGAATTCTTCAGCTGGCCCAAAGTGCTAGGACAAATCTCCCTTAGAAAGCGGCTTCTGTTCATTTGTTTGGCTGAAATACCCTTCTCTAAGAAGGAACTGGAACGGCTCCAGAACTCAGTTGTGAAAGGCAAAATAGAATTAAGACTTTCTATATTCGGTTAGGCCAACTGCTCAACTCTACCTGTTTATCGGGAAAGGAGTGGGTGTGTTTTGCTTTGGGCTGCTCCCTATCTCTTCGATGTTTTGTGCCGGAGCATCAAGTTCTCCAAAGGCGCTGATTTCCCCCCCCTACTAAAACTGCATTTTAGGCCGTACTTATCTATAGCTTTTCCTGCCAAACCCACCAGTCACTAGTGCGTGTTGAGGTTTGAAATTCTAAACGCCCGAGGTTCTGGGGAACTCAATTTCTATAATGCACCAAGAAAACATTAAGGAGTAATGGCAGTGAAAAGCATAACGAAACGTATTTTCTGGATGGGAAGGAAAATGTATATTCTGAAGCTGAGATTTGGCACAACTGGCCATTAGATCTAAAGAAAGCGGATTACTTATTTGGCTTCTCCAACTTTCCAGATAAGAGCACAGGGGCCGAGATTCCCGCCTTTGAAGTCTACCAATCCCATACTGAAAGCTTTTTCTTCCTTTTCTTGTTCTCTAAATTGTTGGTCTTTGAATCTAAATTTAAAAAGGACAAACGGGTCCAACTGATGGACCAGGATAACAAACTGTCCCTTGTGCGTTGGTTGCAGAACGCAAAAAACTTTGCATTCTATTTGCAGAGACTGAGATAAATCCATGAGAGGAGCTTGGTTGGATTGTATCACAGTTGCGTTTTAAGTTTTCCATCCCACAATAGCCAACAAAATGCCTTCAGAGAGTTCACAAACAGCTATCTCTTGTATCCTGTTTTCAGATAGACTTTTTGGACATGGATGATACATCTTGTTCGATATCCTTTGCACCCATCTCTGTTTCCTTTGATACTCTTTGACTATAGTCAAAGTAGAAGCTATAAGCCTAACTTCATGTTCTGTAACTTGCACCTGCATTCAGAGGCAGCCAAACTCTAAGTTTACTTGTGGGGAGAGCGTTTCAGCCTTTCCAGGTAGACCAGACAGGAAACACGATCAAATAAGCTATTTCTACTTTATATTGCGAAGGTACATTAACCGAATCCTGCAAGACTGAAATCCTAATTTTCCTGCGGTCTCCTTTACATTCCAAGAACCCAGGCAGGGTCTCTTCTTAGTCTCTTTCTCCACCAGTTTTGCAACTGCAGGCTACGCAGTTTCTTATCTGACTGTTTTCTTGTCAGCATCTCTTATCCCAGTTCCTTAAAGTCTTTCCCACATGCCATTACTGGGGGTGGGGCGGGGAATTTGAAGGGATCAACCAGGTTGATTTTGAGTTTATTTTCAATGCTCATCACACCCTCATCTCTGCATCACTAAAGATGTTATCTAGTTGGGTCATGAAATGTCTGCAAGAAAACAATCAAGCTCAGAGACCACCAAGGACCCCACAGTCTTCTTCCTCCTCCTCCTCCTCTTCCTCCTCCCCCTTCTAGTACTGATGAGGTTACCTAGTTGGGCCATGAAAAGTCTGCAAGAAAACAACTAAGCTCAGAGAACACCAAGTACCCCACAGTCCTCCTCCTCCTCTCCACAAACCCCATTTCCTTCTAGGAGTGAAGATGCTCCCTAGTTGGGTCATGAAATGCCTGCAAGAAAGCAACCAAGCTCAGAGAGCACCAAGGACTCCATTCAATGTGTCTCCTTGTGGACCAGTAGAGGAGAGGGGAGATTGGAAGCTATAAAAACAGTGATGTTGTAGATTCTAATCATGGCAAGCCCTGGAACATGGACAAGGTGTCTCCTTATGGAGCCTACTTCCTCAAGCAAACAAATTTCCCAGCTCCCTACCCCAACATTATCTATGCCTCATTTTGGTGTTTCATCCTCAGTGTTTAGACACCCCACCATAATTGGTTCCATAGGAGGAACATGCATATTGGGGCATCTTGTTCATTTTCTGCTCTACTTTGACATATTGAGAAGTTGGAGAAGCCTCTGCACTTGCCAGTCAGAGAGCAAAGGACAGGACTTCACTGTTGAAGTTCAGACGAAAATATTTGGAGGCCAAGCCAAAAGAAACAGTTGAGGGAAGGGCAATTCCCAGAGAGATTCATAAGAGGAGATGTGTTAAAAGTTCGGCTGGGTCTTTATTTACTTACCATTTGGAGGGCACAAATACTTGATGTAAACTGTCATGCCGTTCCGGTGACAGATGATGGTGGAGCCAGTATGTGATGTAAAGGCTGGCCAATTCTTGGAACATCTGGCAAGTTTTCTTTGAATGCTAGCAAGTCTCTTCTCAGGTGAGGAGGAGGAGGAGGAGGAAGGGGGGAGGAGGAGGAGGAGGAGGAGAAGGAGGAGGAGGAGGAGGAGGAAGAAGAGGAGGAGGAGGAGGAGATATAATCAGATTCTGAGGAAGTACAGTATATTCTACTTAGTATTATTTGTCTTTGTTGTCAGGAATAATAACATCTTCCTTTTGTGAACTTGTGAATGAAAACTTTCCTGTTTCAACAGAAGAGAATATGTGTAGTTCAGCGCTGAACTCTGAAGTGCCCTGATGACGTTACCTAGTTGGGTAATGAAACTCAGAAAACACCAAGGACTCAAAGGACTAGTTGTGATTGTTATGATACCTAAAATAGTTTTTGCCGAAGATATTGCTTTAAAAGAAAAAACAAAAAAAATAAACATTTCAGTCTGTGTGTGTCGATCACTCACTTCTGTCCTTAAGTGGTGCCATAAATGTGCTCTTGAGTTGTGCCAATTACCCCTGGAGACTTTGTGTACCTTTTGAAGGAGAACCTGCAAGGAAGTATCTTTCTCAACTTTGTTTTCTATGCTTAGTGGTGACGAGGAGCAGTTATGCCCCTTGAAGCTTGTTTTGCAAGAAAGGAAAAATCAGGTAGGGTAAGTGAAAATCCAATGGATTTCACCTAAAAGAAAAAGCTGTCCTTATTAAATAAACATAATGTGGAAAAAGCCTAAGCTTGCCATGCAAGTTTTAAGAGAGAAGGTTACTTAAGATAGATCAGGAACTGCGTGTATAGAACCTAATCTCCGTCTCTTTTCCAGGAACTATAAAATAATATTTTCAACCCCTGCCTATCTTTTTGACCTAACGTTTTACAATGGCTGAATGCGTTTTTCTACATTTCAAAGCGATCCCGGCTTTCCCCGTGGCTTCCGCAGCTGAGGCTTTATGTAACTCGACCACTTCCCATGACGCCCACGGAAATGGCCAGAGACGTGTCTGCAAAAAGGCCCCGTCGTTGGGTGCCTTCTGAGTGGAAGTCCATCTGGATCACGAAAGGCGAGTCAACAGCTCAGCCCTCATTGTTCTCCTTTCCTTGCTTTCGGCAGCAGCTGCCTTGAAAAAGAGTCCAGAGTGGCAGTGCCAATCAAGAAGAAATCCCAAGAGGGAAATTGAAGAACCGCTGAACGCTCTTATGTATCTTACACCAAATGGCAATTTTCGTCTGTTATCCCTTCCCTGGTCCAGGAGGAAGTTTGCAGGATGTTATGGGTTTCCTGCTTCAGGGACTTGCAGAGATCTCTCCTGTAAATAAGTCTCCCCAAAGCCAGACCCTTGAGCTAATCTTTTTTTTTTTTTTTTTTTTGTAGAGCGTGGTCTTCAAGATGGATGTGTTTTTCAACCCAAATGGGGGACAGAAACACACAACGGTCCTAGAACTTACAAGCAGATTGAAGAATGCAATGGATGGATTTTTGGTGTCCCCAAAATAGCAATGCAATATGCGCAACTGAATTGGGGTATCTGTCAATGGCAGTCTCCATATTTGTTGGCTTTTAAAGAGGTGTGAACCACCTAGGATGTTCTTGTAAAGTTATAGAAGATCTCAACTTGTACAGTATGACAGATACATACATACATGCACACATTGTTGTGAGTGAATTTCAGTGTTTTGTTCTTACCAGTGGCCAGAGGAATTCTAATCACAAACAACATTTGGCCCATGTTTGATTTCTCCTTTGATGGACCGGATAGGATTGGAATGCGATCATTCGAACACTACAAAGGGGTGAGGTTTTCTTCAAAATGGGCTGTCTTCCCAAAAACACACTGCAGGGACATATCACACAAGACTCTTTCACGAAGAGGCTCGTTCTCTTCTGACACTTCTTGTGAACAGTTTAAGGTCAGATTGGGAAAATGTCTAGGTAAAGTGCCTGTAAAACAAAATAATTTTTTGATCATTTACACGGAAAGATCACAGGAGCTTTAGCGATATGCTACGTTGATCATGCCCTCAGCCTGGGATCCTCATGAGATCAGCCGGGTGTTTGCCAAATTTAAAACTTTCATTGGTCCTTTCTCCTTCCCAGGACAACTGTCTGCCTGATGAAAAATGGCTCCCTGAGGCAGTGTGGAAACAAACAAAAAAAAGGGCATGTAATTGAAATAATAAATTATGATCAGTGTCAGGGTTTTGCCAAGAGATGTTGTGGATTAGGCTGCGTAAAGGGCGGTGCTAGCTTAACATGATGACAGATGACTCAGAGGAGACAGCAAGGAATTGTTTTTCTGAAGAGGTCAACCAGGTCCTGGTCCAAGGTTGCGTCTTTAAGGTCTGCTTGTAAGGTCTGTCCTCTTAAGGGCTCCTAAGCCAGCTTTGGGTATATTGCATTGTTTAGAAAGGATTTGTACTGGCTACTTAGACCTTCACTATATGTCTTGAATCGATTCCTTTGAGAAATTACAAATTAGCTTCTCAAACAAGGGCTAAGTTAGTTGTGGTTTCATTAAATCTCATTAGATCTCACTGAGTAAAACAAAATTGACTTTACACCTCGCTCAACTTGCAAAATATGCTTTATTGTCATGCTGCACTGGCTGGGTTCACCCAGTAGGCTAAAAAAGTTCTCATCGTGGTTTCCTGTGATCCCAGTCAATGGGCTAAGCTTGGGTCTGTTTTAATTGTGATTTGTTTCGTAAACCACATTGGAAGTATTCACGTGTCATTCAGGGCATCTGTGCTGGTTTGCAGATCACAATGTTTTGGTGTACACAACCCGACAAACCACACATCGAACCTTTAGCCCATTGCTATATAGAGACTCTGAGATGGCAATTTTACATCTCTGTGTTTGGTAACTGCTGGTTTCTAGCTCTACTGCTAACAAAACCGGTCTTTGTGTTTTTAGCTACTGTTTAAGCTCTCCCCCATTTGTATCTCATTACTTTCAAACTATGGGATGGTGTGAAATTGTACCAATATTTCTCCCAACAGCGGGTATTATCCCTGGTATGATTGCTGAGATTAGCAAGAAATACAGCTCAACTCAACTCTTAATTGTATTTTGTGAGTCATCTTACTTGCATGCAGCCCATCCAGTCTGGTATACTGAAAGGAGTGTTGGATTCAACTGGCAATCCTTGACAGAAATGTCTCTTTACACCCCTCCCCCAGTTACTGGTCTAGTTACAGGAAGGTGGGCTAGTTATAGTACTGGAGGAGAACCATCCTGCTTGGTAGCCACCCTTAGCTTTATCTTCATTAACTTTATCTAACTGCTTTAAGAACTATAAAGGAGAATATCTGAAGCTCAAGGTTGAAATGAGGGGTCCTTGGTGCTCTCTGAGCTTGGTGGTTTTCTTGCAGACGTTTCACTACCCAACTAGGGAACATCATCAGTGCTAGTAGGGAATGGGGTTTGCAGAAAGGAGTAGGAGGAGGTGGCAAAGAGGTAAAATAATCTCCTTGGTACCAATAAAGGAGAATATTTGAAACTCAGGGTTGAAATGAGGGGTCTTTGGTGCTCTCTGAGCTTGGTGGGTTTTTTTGCAGAGATTTCATTATCCAAACTAGGTAACATCATCAGTCCTACTTTGGGTACTGAAACGTCTGCAAGAAAACAACCAAGCTCAGAGAGCACCAAGGACTCCTGCTTTAAGACCTCTCCAAGTTGTGTGTGTGTGTGTGTGTGTGTGTGTGTGTGTGAGAGAGAGAGAGAGAGAGAGAGAGAGAGAGAGAGAGAGAGAGAGAGAGAGAGAGAGAGAGAGAGAGAGAGAGCGCTATTCTACATCTAATGGTCCCATTTTGTACAACCTCTGACGTGGTGTACAACTTTGCTTAACTGGATGACTCCGGTGAGAAAAAGAAACATCTTCTTGTCAAGTGTTCTCCTATATTTGACTGCAGTTCTTTGGAAGAGGAACAACAGTGAAAAATATAATTAATGTAACATCAAACATGGAGTTATTCATTTGGTGGCAGTAGGTGTACTGTTTATTTAATCATGGTGGTTTAGTCAACCCTGTTTCAAATTATGGCTGAATCTGAACTAAGAAGCCAGCCTTGGTGGCTTGTCTGCATCTAGCCAAGAGTCATAGCATGGCCTTCTTAATAAGTTTGTGTTGAAACTGGAAGACCCTGCCCGAAGCAAAGAGGAAGAATTTGGCAATGGATAGGGTGAGATTTCACCCCATCCAACCTTCATCCAAGCTCAGTTAATGATATCACTGGAGAAGAAGGAGATGAGATGGATCTTAGTGCTTCTCTTGTCACATAGTTACCCACCCTGGACTAGAAAGAAACCACCTTCACGTGGAATTTGTCTTGCTCTGCTTCTCTCCCACCCCCACCCTCCCCAGGTTGAGCTGAGATTCCTCCAAGCTTGGGTGTGGAAACTGGTTTGGTCTGGCAAGACCACGCAGCTCAATGGAATATGTAAACATTGGGCTGGAATCATTCATCTAAGGCTTATCTGTCTTGTTCTTCTGACTCTTTGCTCTAAGGGGCGTAGGGGTGCACCACAGGGGTGAAGAAGAGGAGAGGACAGAAAACCATTGTAACAGCCATGAAGAATCCAGAAGGGCGTGCCATGCCCGGAGGTACGATTGCTCGGTCGGCAGAGTTTACGTCTTGAGCAAATCCTGTTACTTTTGAGGAACAAACAAAGATCTGGAGAAGAAGGTGAGTACTGCAATTCCTAAAGTCCCATCTGTTTTAAGCATGCTTCTTACGGACAAATCTTTCTTTGACTTTCCTGCTCAAGAGAGGTTTGGCTTCCTAGTCGCTCATGCTGTTAGGAAACAGGATAAAGGCAGTCTTGGTGTTGGGGCCTCTGTTTGCCCTGGGTCTGGAGTAGGCAGGAACGTTCTTCCATTTCTAGGCTTCTGAAGAAATGCAATCCATGGTTGTGCCTTTGGTCAAAGTGGCTACTAAGAACACAGCAAGAGGAGAACTTCAGCTTGCTTGCAACTCAAATGTTGCAGGGATTGCAACTGCTACGACCTGTAATTAATTACATTAATTGCCCATAGTCTTTGACTATGTCTGCACTGAAAACATTGACTTTTGACCTTTTTCAGCCTTATAACCATTGGAGCATCCCCAGGGTCACGTGATCAAAATTCAGACCTTAGCAACTGTCTCATATTTATGACGGTTGAGAATCCCGGGGTCACATGATCTCCTTTTGCGACCTTCTGACAATTAAGTCAGCGGGGGAAGCCAATTCATTTAACAACTGTGTTACTAACTGAACAACTTCAGTGATCCACTTAACAGTGGGTGGCAAGAAAAGTTGTAAAATGGGGCAAAACTCACTTGAAACTGTTTTGCATAGCAACAGAAATTTCGGGCTCCACTGTGGTCGTAAGGCTGTGCTTCCTAGCAGAAAAATAAAAAGGCTAAAACACCCGTCTTCGGGCTTCCTCTTTCTCTCCTAGGATTGGGGAGAGCCCTGCAAGCAAGCCAAGGATCCTGGTTTCTTTGAAGCGTAAGGATTTCCAGCCATTTCAAAAGCCATTGTGAAGCCCCCCTTAAAAGTTGAGGTTTGTTTCCTTTGGTAGAGACAAGTTTGCAAATGCACAATGACAACTATTCCATAAAGTGACGTCATCTGCCAGAAGAGTTTCACTAGTAAAAGATTTTGCGGGCTGGGGAATGAAAGAGAAGACTTCAGTAGGCAGGACAGAGAGAGAGAGAGAGAGAGAAAATAGAGGTTGTTGATTAAGAGCATGCTTAGAAGCGAGCAAAAAGGACCCACTAAATCTCTCATGTACACCGAGACTTTTTGCACATCAAGAGCAACTTCTGGCATTTTTCTAGCACCATCCATTCACACAAGCGGTGGTCACTTTACGGAAGTTCTCCTCTTCTCCCCCAAAACACAACCCCAAAGCTCTTTCATCAGCTGTAGGCAACCAGATGCCCTGGTTTAGACACGACTCCCATGATCTCCTGAGCCAGTGTACACAACGACAACGTATTATGGGATTTATAACTCAGATCATCTGGAGTGCATCAAGTTGCAAGCTTCTAAGCTTCCTGGGAAGACTAGAAAACCAACATAGCAGCTGGGAAGGCAGCTTATCTATCGCTTGCCGCACCAGGGGGAGAAATATTGTTAATGTTCTTTAATTCTCTTTTTTATGGAAATGCCGCGTTTTTCAGATAGCTCCTAAACACCTTGCTGGTCCAGAATGAAATTATTTTGTTCAACCTTTGTTGAAGGATCATCAGTTTCCTCCTTCATCGGAGTTCCAAGGTAGTCTTCAACTTACAATTATTTGTTTAGTGACCATTTGAAGTTAGAACGGAGTGGGAAAAAAGTGACTTATGAGCCGTCCTCACACTTCTGACTGCGGCAGCATCCTCATCGTCACGTGATCAAAATCCAGGCACTCACAACCGGCTGTATTTACAATGGTTGTGGCCTCCTGGGGTCATGTGGGATCACTCTTTGCCATCTTCCAGACAGCTTCTGGCAAACAAACTCAACGGGGGAAGTCCGATTTGCTTAACAAACGCACAATTCACTTACCAGCTGTGCTGATTTGCTTAATAACTGTTGCAAAAAAAGGTGGGTGAGACTCACATAACGACTCCCTTGCTTAGCCACCAAAATCCTAGTCCCCGTTGTGTTCATAAGACGAGGACCGCCTGCAATCACAGTGAGCTAGGCAGGCAGCAGAAAAATGTAATCAATTAAATAAATAAAAATCGTTTCACCTGCCTGTCTTCCCAACTTCCCTTCCTGCTTTCCCCTCGTGGTGTTTATGAATCCGTTTTGTTTTGTTTTGTTTTTTTGTTTTGTTTTTTGGGTCATTAAAAAAAAAAAAGTTTCAAAATCTGGCCTGAACCAAGAACCACATTTTGGCCTGCCACTTGGGCAATTTCCCATGTTCGCTGAGCCTTGATAAATCAAGGCCATTTATTCGCAAGCTCGGCTTTGCTGCTTGCCATTCAAAACACCACTTGTGGCTTTCAAAGCTAAGTGAATTACTGTACAAGCGATAAACACCTCTTCCCCGGCAACATATTCCAATGTCAAACTTCTCAAAAGCCCTCTCCCTGGGGACGCTTGTCAAGCACTGGGGGTAGACAAATGCCAGAGCTACTTAAAGCTTTTATTTCTGCAGCAAGAGATGTATTTTTCAGCCCAAGGCAGACCTCAGGTTAGGACTACTGCTGCTGCTGCTGCTGTTGTGGACAAGACGGATGGGCTCCAGAACACCACCAGAAAGGTCCTGCTTGGATCTAACCCAGCATCCTGTTTCCAAGCATGGCCAACCAGATATCTTGGGGGGTGGGGAGTAAATTCCTGAAGCAGAATGTGAGGCTTAACTGTTTGTTCTCCAAGATGGATCTAAGAGGTAGGCTATCCCTGAATGGGTGATCTTTGGGTTGATAGCATCTCCCATAGCCATAGCTCACCCAGTTTGCATCTTCAGATTAGACTTCTTTGAACTTGAAGAAAAGAATTACAGAGTTGGAAGGGATCTTGGAGGTCTTCTAGTCCAACCCTAGACCATGTCCAATCTCTTCTTAAGAACTTCCAGTGATGAAGCACCCACAACGTCCGGAGGCAAGTTGCTCCACTGATTAATTGTTCTAACTGTAGGAAATTTCTCCTTAGTTCCAGGTTTCTTCTCTCCTTGATTAGTTTCCATCCGTTGCTTTTTGTCCTGCCTTCTGGTGCTCTGGAAAATAAATGGACCCCCTCCTCTTTGTGGCAGCCCCTAACAATGGAGATGTCATCATGTGTTTCCT
Organism: Crotalus tigris; assembly: GCF_016545835.1. Classification (NCBI taxonomy): domain Eukaryota; kingdom Metazoa; phylum Chordata; class Lepidosauria; order Squamata; family Viperidae; genus Crotalus; species Crotalus tigris. Next base: position 216,348 of record NW_024097198.1, read on the forward strand.
TGCCTTCTCTTTTAACAACCTCAAGCTCTCACCCATTGATGTTTCCTTCCTTCCTTCCTTCCTTCCTTCCTTCCTTCCTTCCTTCCTTCCTTCCTTCCTTCCTTCCTTCCTTCCTTCCTTCCTTCCTTTTTCCTCCCTCCCTCTTTTTCTCCTCAACAGTGGCAAAAATGGTCATAAAATTGGATGCAACTCCCTATAGTTGCGTTTGCTTAATGGCACTGTTGTTCTTCTCCTGTCCCAACCGAGAAGGTGACCCAAAGTTGGAGGGTAGCTTTTGATTTGAAAAAGCTGCAGATCCCCAAGTCCTTCAATCCTTGTAGGTGCCCGAGGGAGGTGTCCACCCTCCACCCCAGTCTGCTTCTTCCTTCAGAGCCTCCCCAAGAGAAAGAAAATCTGTCGGGGTGTTCCTCTCCCCTCTGCAGCCTTGCCTTGCCTCTGGCCAAGTCACGTGTCTTCTCCAGCTTGGCGATCCCCATTGTCTTCCTGACCCAGCCGTTATAAAGTACTTCCTACTATTTAGCCCAATGTTTTTCTTTCGTAATTTTAGGCCATTAGTGCTTGTACTGCCCCAAATTTACTACCGAAAGCTACACTCCTCCTCCCTTCCTTTCAGGCTGACAGATGGTTGTGGGGTGACACAACGGTAGATTTATGGTTGCAGGAAGGAATCTGAAAGGCAGCTCTGGCGGTTTAGGCTGTAGGACCAGGTCGAGGATCTTTGCTCAGGTCCCTCTGCCACATCTCGAAATGAGGAGTTTGACAACTTTATTTTTATGGACCCGATATGGGTTAGTAAGGCGGGGTGGGGTGGGGGCTGAAAGACAGCATCTCCCATTGTGTTTGAAGACTGAGGGCCAAACATGGGAACGAAGAGAGCCATTGCCCGGATATATAAGATGGCATTCAGGTTCTCAGCTGTACAGGCAGTCTTCATCTTACAACAGTTTATTTAGCGACTGAAAAAAGTGGCTTGTGACCGTTTTTCACATTTACAACCGGTGCAGCATCCCTGCGGTCAAGTGATCAAAATTCAAATGCTTGGCAACTGACTCATCTTGATGACGGTCAGTGTCCTGGGGTGTGTGTGTGTGTGTAATGTGATCCCCTTTTGTGACCTTCCGACAAGCCAAGTGAATGGGGAAGCCGGATTCACTTAACAACCGTGTTGCTAATTTAAAAACTGCAGTGATTCACTTAACAGCAGTGGCCAAAAAGGTCGCAAAATGGGTCAACATTCACTTAACAGCTGTCTCGCTTAGCAACAGACATTTTGCGCTCCGTTGTGATCGTAAGCTGAGGACTACCTGTACTTTGCTAGCCAAACTTGAAGGAGCTCCATAGGAAGCTGGAACTGGTCCGTTCCAGAAACACCGATCTAGAAATTAAATGAATTTCTGTCTTTATTTTTCTGCCCCCCACCCCCACCCCACTCCAGAATTCCTCACTGTGGGAAGCTTTGCAGGCCTGGCCTGATCTTTGGAAAATGTGTCCAGGATTATCTCCATCGGGCCGGCATGGACAAATCAGTGCTCTGAAAAGTCAAAAACGGACATCTCTCCATCCAGCTGCCTTCTGTCTTTGATTATCAGCAGGTATGACAGCCAGCTGCCCCAAGACAACCTTTTCTCCCCCGCTGCCCTCTCCATGACCTCAAACCTGACCCCTGGGAGATAGGACCACCCTCCTATCAGGGCTGAAGTCAGCCCACCTCTCTCCATGGCAGTCCAGCTTTGCCAGCCTCAGGATCTCTGCACGGAACAAAAACAACACGATAGCAAATCAAATAAATACAAAAATGGGAAAGATTGCATCCCGCCCAAGCCCAACTCCAATAAAATAATTGGTCTTCTGCTTAGGTGATGGTGGTAAGGAGGTTGAGATCATTCTGCTCTCTTTGCCTTGAAAGGGAGTCATGGCATGGTGGGCACCCCAAAACGTTTTCTCACCGTCACGAGTTGAAAGCTCTAAAGCTTTTGTGAAACTAGGGTGGCCAACAGAGAGCTCCCCAGCATTTCTACAGGTCTTTGGAACCCGTCAGACTTATAGCCAGATGTTGATGGAGCTGAAGGACCACAACCTAGGAACTCCAAGAAACACATTCAGATGGGTTACCATTCCCTTCCCATCAAGCCACTCTCCCCCCATCAGACTGCTTCTCATTCTCTCTTCTTGTATCTGTAGCATCTTGCTGGATAAACAACAATGGGGTATGTGTGTGTCCTTGATGCTCTCTGAGCTTGGTTGTTTTCTTGCAGATGTTTCATTACCCAAACTAGGTAACATCAACAGCACTGATGATGTTACCTAATTTGGGTCATGAAACATCTGCAAGAAAACAACCAAGCTCAGAAAGCATCAAGGACCCTACATTCCTCCTCCCCTCCCCCTCCTCCTCCTCTTCCTCCCTCACTCCCTTCTAGCACTGATGATGTTACCAAGTTGGGTAATGAAACGTCTGCAAGAAAACTACCAAGCTCAGAGAGCATCAAGGATCCCACAGTTCTCCTCCTCCTCCTCCTCCTCCTCCTCCTCCTCCTCCTCCTCCTCACACTGATGATGTTGCCTAGCTTGGGTCATGAAATGTCTGCAAGGAAACTACAAAGCTCAGAGAGCACCAAGGACTCTACATTCCTCCTCCCCTCCCCCTTCTCCTCCTCCTCCTCCCTCACTCCCTTCTAGCACTGATGATGTTACCAAGGTGGGTAATGAAACTTCTGCAAGAAAACTACCAAGCTCAGACAGCATCAAGGACCCCACAGTTCAACCCTGAGCGAAAACATTCTCCTTTATTGGAAACAACTACAGAGCTGGAATTGAAACCAGCTGAGCAACCTCAGAGTAAGGAGCATTAGAGTTTCCTCTGACCAGGCCAGTACAAGCTTATGGGAGGGGAGGGTCAAAGGCCAAAGGTTGTCCATCAGCAAAAGCCCCTGTGACATGGATCACCTCCACTCTGCCTTCAAATGGCTTTCCCACCAATGCTCTGTGCATCCATTGAGACCGTTTCATCCCCTCTCTCTCTATACATCACTTCAACCTTTCAGGCAAGTCTAAATCTTACCCTATGGTGTTTGGTCTCCGCTCCTTCTCTTCTCCTTCCAAGACAAGCTGGTTTGCTAATGAGTAGCACGAGTGGATTCGGTTGCCAAACTCATGCCTGCCAATGGAAACACAGGATCCCGAGGGTCTTGGAAACGCGGAAGCAGAGAGAAAGACATTAATCATCACCGGTCTTGATTCAAAGGTTTTCAGCCTCTCTCCAGGTGAAATCCACTCTCCCCTTGCAGTTTGGCACATGGCTGTCATCAGGTTGGGCCAACCTGGGGCTGTTAACTCCCCCAGAAAAGGAAATCCTTACATACCCAAGGGATATTTGCAGAGAAGATCACATCTCATCCTTTCTTCTCCCCATCTCTGAAATCAGCATCCATGAAGGACCACATTTGTAAACGTCCTACCTAGCGGAATGAAGGATTAAGACTTGTTGCCTCAAGTCTGTACTTATGTGTGTATATATGTGTGTGTGTTGGGTGGGGGGACTTAGGTAGCTCATTAACAAAGAATCACACCAAAAATCCCAGGTTCAAGTCCTGGCTAGACCTTCAAAGCTTTGGCTGGCCAGGTTGACCATCCTAGCTAGACCAATAGGTTGGACACAATGCCCTTTCCAATGCATTTATGGTTTTTAAGGAAAACAAATTGCCTGGAGAGGCTCTTGTGCCCGACTGATCGCTCTGCAGGGGCTCATTCGCACGTCACCTTAATCCTGGTTAAGCCTGCCACGAAATGATACATGCCTGGCTTATCCTTGTCCTTACAGATCTTGCAAAGTTGCTTGCATATGTCTTGTTTCTAAGGGATCGAACGTCTGGGTAATAAATTGAATCTGGAAGGACACAGCTCTGTTTTTAGTTCAGTTTACATTTTGGGGCAGTTCATAGCACCTGGTTGTGGGAGGGGGGGAGGCCATACTTTTGGAAACGGGTCAGATCTTTTATCATCTCGGTTGGTGACTGCAAGAAGCTTGGTTACATCCCGCCCTGTTTTGGCCGCCAACAATAACAGCCTTTTCGGCCGAATGGCTTTTTCTTGACAGGAATCTGGCAGCTGAAAACACGGATCCGTTCCACATTAGTCCAGCTGGGGGCAGCAAGAATTCTATTTACCCCGTTGACAAAGTAGTTTCAAAGGTGAGTGTGTGTGTGTGTGTGTAGAGAGAGAGAGAGAGAGAGAGAGAAGTAGGAATAAATATTTCAGCCTACGAAGATGTTTCTCCCCCCCCCCTTTTTTTTCTCACTGCAGCATGTTTACATTACCATTTTCATCCTGCTACCTTGGACAACAAAAAGCAACAATAACAGCAGCATTCACAAAAACAACAATAATGGAGGGAATAGAAGAACCGAAAGAGGAGGTAGCGTGTAACTCTGGCAAAGAAATAAGTATCCCTGCGTTTGCAGAACTCCAGGTAGTTCTTGACTTACAACTGTTTTGTTTTGTGACCAAAGACATTTTAGACAGCACTGAAAAAAGTTATTGTTCTTCGCACCCGCAACCATCACAGCATCCCCGTACAGGTAGTCCTTGACTTATAACCACAAGTGAGCCCAAAATTTCTGTTGCTAAGTGTTTGTTAAGTGAATTTTGCCCCATTTTATGACCTTTCTTGCCACAGTTGTTAAGCGAACCACTTCAGTTGTTAAGTTAGTCACACGGTCGTTAAGTGAATCTGGCTTCCCCATTGACTTTGCTTGTCAGGAGGTCACAAAAGGAGATCACGTGACCCCGGGATCACTGCAACCGTCATAAATATGAGTCAGTTGCCAAGCATTTGAATTTTGATCATGCAACCCTGGGGAGGCTGCAACGGTTGTCAGCGTGAAAAATAGTCATAAGTTGCTTTTTTCAGTGCCGTTGCAACTTTGAACGGTCACTAAACAAACTGATGTAAGTTGAGGACCAACTGTAGTCACGTGGTCAAAATTTGGGTGCTTGGCAATTGGTGTGTATCTATGATGGATGCAGCACCCCAGGCTCATAGGCTCACCATTTGAACAATTCAAATAATTTCCCTGTTCTGTGTTTGTACGTGGACTGTTGTTTGCACACCTTCTAGCATGCTCCATGTGCCAGGCTCAGCTAAAAATGAACAAGTCCCCTCAAAATCCCACTGCATTTGAACAACGTTATCTCAGAAGAATCCTTTGTGTCTCATCTCATATTCTTTCTGGTGGCTCACATGGTTAGAACGCTGGGCTGCCAATAAGCAAGTTCACGTTTGAGACCCGGTGCTGCCATAGGATGGGGTGAGCTCCCGTCACACGGCCCAGCTCCTGCTGACCCAGCACTTCGAAAGCGGGTGACTGTGAGTAATAAATGGGTACTATTTCACTGGGAATTTTCACGGGTACACAAAAGGAACCCCCAACTGGGCATCCCCCAGGCAGCAGTGATGTCACAGGTAAATCCCCTCACTATGGAAGCACTTTGGTGTTTCTGACATGAAAAAAAGAAGAAGAATATTGGGACCATGTCACAGACAAGGAAATTCTGCAAAGAAGTAATTCCAGGAGATTCTCTGAGATGGTGACAGAATGACAGAATGCTTTGCTGGACATGTGCTCTCCCGGAGTGAGCAAAAAATGCAATCAATTGGATACTACCAGATGGTTGGAAAAAAAGATGGTCAAAAAAAAAAACAACAAAACCCAGTGTCAAACATTTCAGGAAGGTCTGAAAAACATCATCCTTAAATGGAAGAATACAGAGACTGTAGCTGCAGCCTGAAAATTGTGGAGTACAGAATAACAGAATAACAAAGTTGGAAGGGATCTTGGAGGTCTTCTAGTCCAACCTCCTGCAAAAGCAGGAAACCCTGTACCATGTCAAACAAATGGTTGTCCAATCTCTTCTTAAAAACCTCCAGTGATGGAGCATCCACAACTTCTGGGGGCAACTGAGTAATTGTTCTAAGGACATTTCTCCTTAGTTCCAGGTTGCTTCTCTCCTTGACGAGTTTCCATCTGTTGCTTCTTGTCCTGCCTTCTGGTCCTTTGGAGAATAGACTGACCCCCTCATCTTTGTACGCTTGTAGCCCCATGTGCTTAGCACAGGACGTGATGAAAAATGAACAAGACTGTGGAATTGTTCTTGGCTTCTGAAGAAACATGGTTCCTGTAGGATCCTTTTACCCTATTACTTACACATACCTCTGGGAAATTTGTCGTTGGAAATGAGTTGGTGTAATTCCACTCCACTTTCACTTATGTTGCTTTCCAGGATTTTGCTGCACAATCACAGCTTCTGGGAGACCCCCAATTATTCCTAATGCTTGGATTTGTGGTACACCTTTAATGAAAACCAGATGCCTGTCTGTAGACTCTCTTGCTCCTTCTTCCAAAATTGATTTCAATTCATCCATATCCATTGAGATATATATTTGGCTCTTGTGTCTGATGAGAATCAAAATTGAAAATTTATTAGAGACCTTCCTCTCCCCTTTGCTCTGAAATTCCATTTCACCCCCTCTGGGGTATGTGTGGATTATTTGGGCAAACCAGAATTTTCTATCAGCTGAAGATGGAGGATTAAAAGAGATGTCTCACCGAGATTCACTTCTCCAAACATTGAATAGGTAACTGCTCCTGTTCTTGGTTAGCCCAGCTAATCCAATTTTTTTTGGACTTAGGAAAACATTTTCCTTTCTATCAGATGATCAAGGGGCTAAGTCTTACATAAGGGCTTGCTTGAGGCATCTTAAGAAGCCTATGAAAGAAGCTGTGTGGAAGGACAGGTGACTTACGTGTGCTTCCTAATATCAGCTGACATTTAGACCATCCTGGTTTATGAATAAAGACATTGAAGCCCTCTTCTTCTCTAGCAGCCTACTGGATCTTTGAACACTGCCCACATATCTACAAATTGTGCCCCCTTGGCCACCCATTCCATATTTCCTTGAATGTCTACAAACGTTGAGCTCCATGGCCCAGAAGGAGCGTCTTGCTACGAGAGGAACCAGCACTCCTGTGGCATCTGAAAGGCTACACCTCCGTCCTTCTCTGTTTGCCTAGAGGATGGGAGCAGTGGGGAGAAACACACAAGTGACAATGGAGCAATGCTTGTGCTGCAGACGGCCTAATTAGGCTGCATCTGGAGCTAATTAAAAGTGGAGTCACCAGCAACAGGAGAGACCCCATCCTTATCATACCAGAAGCAAGAACCAGACAGAAGAAAAATGGTGATTATGATAGTGCGACTTGGCGTGAAAGGGAAGAAAAGAGAGCTTTACCTACAAGGGCTCCTTCTTGTCTTGGGGAAAAGCACCCCAGGAATTTTTGGAGGCTCCCGTGAGAGCAAAGGAGAGCAGCCCCTTTGGGGAGAAGGAGACCCAGTGAAAGGCAGAATAATCCAATTAGCTCGGGATGACATTTGAACTGCAAAGCTCCGGCCCAGACAGAAAGATCATTTCATATCAAGCTAACTCCCAATATTGTGGATATGTTTAACTGAAGAAGCTGGGGGGGGGGTGTCTGTGCGAATAACTGGATAATAATTTCTGCTGTAGCCAGCTAATTAGTAGAAAGAACCTCCAGTTCTTAATGAGGGTGGAAGAAATCACCTTCCAGGCAGCCTGGATAAGTGAAAAATTGTTCTCCCACATATCTGTGGAGATTCTCAGCCAACCAGGTCACGGTTGTCCCAAAGATGCTTTTTCAAGAGGCAACTGGACTTTCTTGTTTTTCTTTGAAGACGTTTCGTTTCTCATCCAAGAAGCTTCTTCAGCTCTCTTCTCCTACACGAAAGCCACCTTTCTGGGTGGACAAAGTACATTTGGAGACTGCACTTTAGGGTATTGACTCCCTATCGCAGTTGTGGGATATTAGTACTAGAAACTCAATCGGTAAATCCTCTTGAGATACAAGATCCATGCCTAGCATTTCTTCCGAATTTGATTTAATTCTAGAAAGGTACACATGTGGAAAAATGCAGAATAAAATAACAGAGGAAGTGGAGGCTCAGCAACTGTAGGAAAAGGGAATCTGTGAATGGACAAAGTCACTGAGGGGGGTAGTAGTCCCAGATCAACTGGAGGACCCATGGTTCCCTACTGGGAGCTTCCTTATTTGCTCTTTTCCAGCACAGCCCTTTCCTCACACCTTGTCAGAAAGCTGCTCCCGGAGGACCAGAATCTGCAGTAAAAAAAAAAACATCCAAAAAGCAAATTAAGGGACAATCCTTCCAGGTACAGTTGTTGTTGTTTTTTTTTAAATTAACATGACTCCTCCTTTAGCTTTTGAACCAATCCATTTCAGTTTTATTTGAACGCGGGACCCCCAAGAATAGATCTGCCAATTTGTTCCTTGCCACGACGCAAATTTAACGATACCACTTCAAGGGTTTACGTCTTGACAAAGGACCATTTCTGGAGCCCGTCCTTGTTTTTGCAGACTTATCTATGATCTGGTTCGTCTCTCTCTCTCTCGTTCTTACCCAACTCTTCCACTCTTGTTCAAAGACATTTCCTCCGGAGAATCTTATTGCCTCTTTCCCCCCCCCCTCCTGTTTTCTTTCTCTCTTTTTAATTTGAGTAAAACGTTTTGCCAGGCTGAAAGGAGAGAGGGACTTTTAATCAAACCCATATATATATGCGTGGTCTTTCGCTCCGCGTTTGGGAGTGAAGATGGGCCGGTATGGCTCTTACATATCAAAGCCCCCATAACAAGTCCTAGGCGGTCTGAAGGGAAGCATAGGACTTCCTCCGTGGCCCATATTTCAGCCTGGGAAACCCAGCCCACACACCCACCCTATAACCTGACACTGCTTAAAGCAGAGCCTCTCTTAGCCCTCCCCAGCCCCAGGCTGTCTGGCCCACTTTGAGGTGTGCTCCTTTTCACACACCAGACCCTTCTGCAGCGAAGCACAAACCTTCAAAATATTATCTTTCCACCTAACAAGAGGAGGCGGGAATGCCATCAAAAGCAGGCCTGTTTCTTGCCTGCGATGCAGGGCCGCTCTTTAAATATTCGGGTTAAATCTTGGTTTTTCTCTCCTTTTAGCAGCACCCTTTGTATGTTGACATTATCTGGAGGGCGTCCTGTTTTGATCCGTCCGCCCTGAACGCTGATTTCTGCCTGAGCAACGTATTGTGATTTGCAATCTCTTGAGAATTGGACGGGTGGGGGGGGGAGAGGGAAGAAGAAAGAAATGCCCCCTTCTGTAGGGAGAAGGATCCCCTTCCCTTCCCCTCTTCCATAATTCACATGTTATCATTTCAGTCAAGCTTCCCCTTGCCTTAAACAGGCCATTTAGGCTGCTGGCTTTATTATAAACTCTACCATGATGGTCTCCTTGACTTGACCACCCACCAAATCAGGCTGTCTAAACAGCATCTGTTGGAATCTGTGGCCCATCCAGCAAAGTTAAAAATGGATGCGGTCCGATTTTATTTTTAAAAGGGGAGGTTTTTTTTAGCAGGGACCAATGTGATTGCACGGCTCTCCATAAAAAAAAAAAAAAAAAATTAGCAGGGAAAGAATAAGTTGCAATCTGGACAGACCTCACCAGAACATCTGAGTCAATGCTCCTTTATCTGGTCTCTCTCCCACTCTCCCTGCGTCCCTTTTTCTTGCTGTTTTCTCTGCCAATTAATTTAATTCACAAGGAAATGAAAAGGGAGCCACCACCCCCTTGCCATGAAATCTTATCCTCACTGTTAGGCTTGTGTGGTGATTAGCATTGGGAGGGTCTTGTAGATGAGTTTTTGCAGAAAAGGTGGACGGCGTCCACGACTTTTGTTTTCATCACTCCGGTCTCCAAATCTGGAGGCTTCTGATCAGTAGCCTCCTTCTGAAGGGGCTCAAGGAATGTTTCAGAAATTGAGCTGACAATGAGTCCATTGTCAGGATGAAGCGTGGTTGAAAAGCCTGCTGCGTTTCTGGATAATGTCCTGTTTTCTGGGCTTTCCGTAGCTAATCCTCGCCCTCTTTACAAACTAGTGAGGACATGGCCAAGCTGGGTGGTCAGTGATAACAGGCAAAAATGAGGTTTTGCGGGATCAGTTGCAAGAATAATCTGCCCAGGTGGACCCTATCCTGCACCTCTAGGAGAGAAAGGCCACGTAGGAGAAATTTCCTGACAGTGAGAACAATTAATCAGGGGAATGGTTTGCCGTCAAAAGTTGTGGGTGCTCCATCACTGGAGATTTTCAAGAAGAGATTGGGCAACTATTTGTCCAAAATGTTATAGGTTCTCTTGCTTGTGCAGGGGGTTGGACTAGAAGACCTCCAAGCTCCCTTCCAGCTCTGTTATTCTGTTATTCTGATGGAGCACAGCAAAGGAAGCAATGTGTTTGTAGATACAGTTCAAGGTAGTGTATTGTTATTCCTTTTATAGGTAGGGATATTCCTTGTTCAGAGTCAGCAGAAGATCTAGAGCTGGCTAGATCTAGAAGGAGCGGTTCTTTCCAGTTTTCATCACTTCCGGATGTCATCTGCTGGGATCTTGGAGTTAGATCTTCTCTGATCCTTCATTGGAATTTGATTCCCTGACCATGTGCTAGGCTCTCTCTGCAGACCTTCTGCAAAGCTATTAAGACCTGGAATTTAATAAAACATTTATGGAATAGGAAATAAAATATGCCCTTATATATCTTGGAGCATTGCCATCTTTCCTTGCAATGATTCATAGGTTTCCTCCCTCCCTCCCTCCCTCCCTCCCTCCCTCCCTCCCTCCTCCTTCCTTCCTCCCTCCCTCCCCTCCCTCCCTCCCTCCCTCCCTCCCTTCCTTCCTTCCTTCCTTCCTTCCTTCCTTCCTTCCTTCCTTCCTTCATCTTTAACTCAATCTCTTATTCCATGAACAGATTAGGTAAAGATTCATCCAGTATTTCTCTTCCTTTCTTAATTCTATTGAGAGTTATCATTTAGCAACTCCTGCAGGACAATTCCCCACCACGGTGGTAAGAAATGGCCTTAAAGCAAGTATATTATTGATATTCAGAGATTTTCTTTAAAAAAAAATGCAAGAATTAAACCGTGTTAGCTGCTTGTCCAACTTTCTGGCCATCTCTGCTTAAGAGAAAGTTGGTGCTCCTTCAAAAGACACTCATGTGCCATAGCTCTTCACAATGTGAGCGGTAACTTAAAAATATTATTTCTTTCATGATCTGTTTTTGATGTGGAAAAAGCTTCATGGTCTCAGCTTTAACTTCAAGATGGACTTCCCAGTTAATAAATTTTGAAGCAACGAAGCAAAAAGGGGCTAGCTAAAGAGACCCTGTGGGTTTATTGCTAGCTTTAAAAGTTACAAACTATGCAATTTCCTCCCTTTTAAATGTTGGAGCGAAAGAGATAACATTGTAATGGGAGACAAGGAAAAAAAAGTATTTGCAAAACTGTGCCTACCCCCATTCCAAAGAATCTTTCCCATTTTAACACTTTCCCCCCTTTTTCCCACGTACTTTTCGTGGCCTGCTAGAGGTCCAACATTCCTAGGGAAGTGAAACTAAAATAGGTCCTGAATGTTTTCCTGTCCAGCTTGAAAACAACAACGATCAGCTTGCAAATTTGTGGAAAATATTATACATGCAAATTTTGACCTCACTTCCAATGATTGCCTGACCAGTTAGACATAGGAAAGTACAGTCAGCAGTCATCATTTCTCCTGGAATCTGGTTGGATTAGATCTTGTCTCATCTACTTGCCTTCTTTCAGAAGCTCATGGATTGTCATGAAGATTGTGCAAGTAGACAAAGGGACAGCTAAACTATAGCGTAGATTTCAGCAGGCCTATCAGACTTGTACACATGTTGGTTCATTCATCCCTTGCTTGCTAGCTTCACATCTCTTCCATGGTAAGAGCTGTTGGAGATCCAGGTGGAACACTTACTGGAGACCTACCCATCATATGTCCTACTATATCCTGTCAAAGCAAGACTGTAGTCCTCAGTGGGGGGATAGACCCATCATCGGGTAAAAAGCTGTGGGCAGCTTTTGCCCAGTAAAGCTTTGGAAGGATGGGAAATAAGAAGGGATTTTGCTCAAGACTTCAAGCAACCAACAAGTTGAACATCCCAAAGGTGCTTTTTCAAGAGGCAACTGGACTTTCTTATTTTTATTTGGAAGACCTTTCGCTTCTGATCCAAGAAGCTTCTTCAGATCAGAACTGGAGAAGCTTCTTGGATGAGAAGCAAAACATCTTCAAAGAAAAACAAGGAAGTCCAGTTGCCTCTTGAAAAGGCACCTTTGGAACAACCATGACTTGGAGGACTGAGCATCTCCATAGACAACAAGCTGAACAGGCTCAGTCTGGATAGGAGAGATGGGCACAACCTCAACCTAAAGAAGATATTTCCATAAATACAGAGAAGAAGGAAGAGATGGTTTTGAAAGAAGACAACACCGGAACATGAGCAGGCCAGAACAGCATTCCCAGTTTTTTTCAGCAAGTTTTTCTTTCAACTCTGACACTCTTTGCACAAGTCCAGGTGAGCGCAAATTATGCACGTTGACTTCAGATGGATGGAGGCTTAATGCTACCATTTCTCTTCATCTGGAAGGGTAGTTGAAGTATAAGTGGTCCTTAACTTATAACAGTTCGCTTAGTGACTGCTCAAAGTTACGGCGGCAGTGGAAAAAAAGGGACTTGTGGGAGTTTTTCACACTTAATGACCATTGCAGCATCCCCATGGTCACGTGATCAAAATTTGGATGCTTGGCAGGTGACTCATATTTAAGACCGTTGTAGCCCACGGTGGGTGGGCACGGAGGTTGTCTTGCCAACAGCATCTTTGCTAGGAGCCAAGGACTATCCTACCCAGATTTCCAAATTTAGAGTGGAGGACCAGCTTGCCATAAACAAAGGCCCGCTGACCCCCCCCTTCTTGCAGAAGATGTGAGTGAGATAGTGCCAAGAAATTTTGCCGTTGTGACTAAATCCTGCTCTTTTGCAGCCGTTGGTGCGAGGGAAAGAGAGACATCTTGCCCACTGGTGTGCTCATGGGTGGTCGAGGTTTAAAATGAAATATACAGGCTGACAAATGCTTTTACAAAGGCCAGATTATAAACTGTAAACCTACTGTCAGCTGGGCAAAAGGAAAAAGGGACACCCCCTCCCCTCCAATTCCCCACCCAAAGCCTCTTACACCATTTAAAGATTTAGCTGGGCTTCGACGTGAAAGTCCTTCTTCTTGCAGCAAGAATGGAGCTTAGAGTTTATAAATTGTTGTTTGGGCTCTCCTAAGCTTGGGATAATAGGATATCAAGCAAATGACCTTTTTGGATTTGTGTTGGGGTGGGGGAGAGAAGGAAGAGCTGTGGCTTGTGGGGTCAAAAAATACCTCCGATTGAGGATCTGGAGAAGGTTGAAGTCAGTCTATCCCTCGCTGAAAAATTTGGAGTCCAGTCAAACTTGTTGTGTTCCAGCTGCCAAATCCAGCTGTCAAAGGCTTTTTCATCCCCGTTCCGCCTTGAAGAAGCTCCAATGAAATGCTCATCAAGATAATGAAATTAATTGATTTGGCTGATCCATCCTGGTTGACGTGGACTTTGACTTGGTCACTGTTGGTGATTGTGGGAAGAGGGGTCGAGTTCCGAAGCATCCCAAAATAGCCTCTTTTCCTCTCTGCCTCTTAAGTCTCACTTGGGAAAAGCCTCGCACTGAATAGGGGATCCCAAAATAACATAGTTGCTCTCTAATGAAAAGCAGATTCAACTCGGACACCCAGAGTCATGAAAAGGAAGAGGAATGAGAAGGATTCCAGAACCCAGAAAGAGGACTGGGGTGACGCTTTTCCATCAGGCTCAACCATTCTTCAGCACCACAAAAAGAGTCATGGGGGGAATTTGTTGAGCCCACGGTGGAAGTGCAGTAGATCTCAGAGCTACAGTACTGTATAGCAGAAGTCTTGGTAAAAGGAAGAAGGAGGAGGAGGAAGAGGAGGAGGAAAATAAGGAGGGAGAGAGAGAGGAGGAGGAAGAGGAGAAGGAGATGAAGGCGGAGAGGAGAAGGTGGTGGTGGTGGAGGAGGAGATGGTGGAGGAAGAGAGGAGGTGGAGGAGGAAAAGGAGCAGGAGGAGGAGGAAGAGAAAGAAAATGAGGAGGGAGAGAGGGAGGGAGGAGGAGGAAGAGGAAGAGGAAGAAGAGAAGGAGAAGAAGGAAGAAGAGGAGTTATAATAATGAGGGAGTGTTCAGGAGAATTACAAATAGCGCACATCATTTGGATCTTGCCATAAACGTCTGGGAACAAGGCAGGATGACTGGACAATAAAAACATTGTTTGGAATCACTCAAGATGGCTGGTAATAGTATCCAGCTTCTATAGTGGGCTAAATTAAACCTAATTCATACCTAAGGAAAGCTTAGTACCTCGGCCCTAACAGTTGAGACTCCAAATGGAGGCTTCCCTGAAGGAACGTTCTTCTGTCAAATGCTCCTCGCGAGATGCATCCGTCCGTGGTAGAGTCATAGGAGCTGGGCAGGGCCATTCCAGCTCTCCCTTAAAGCCACCCGGTACAATCCCGGCTCAGCACGAGAATTTACTCTAAAGCGATGCTGGGAGATGTTCGCCCGATCGCTTCTTGAATAAATCCAGCCAGGGGCTGATGAACAGAAAACGAAAGGTTGGAAAATTAGATAATGGATTATGTTCTGCCAGAAGGATCAGTAGCCACTTAAAAATGGCCTTGCTTAGCATCAGAAATTCTGCTCCCAATTGTAGGTGTAAGTTTATTTATTTATTTATTTATTTATTTATTTATGAGACTTATATACCGCTTTAAGTGCAAGCACTCTCTAAGCGGTGTACACCAGTAAGCAATGTATATATATATACATTGCTTACAAAGAATAAAGAGAGAATGGTATAGCTATTTCGAGTTCCTTTAACTCTCATCAGCCAAACTTACTCTTCTGAGATTCGAACCTGGGGTATCTGCATGTTAGGCAGATGTTATAACCTCTAAGCCACGGGTTCTCTCCCACTTTGTTAGCTATCAGGAGAGAGACAGGGGGAGGAGATTTTTACCTTGAATGAACACCCTGTCAGCCCAAATATGGGAGAAAGAAATCTTCTTTCTTTTCTTTTCTTTTTGCCTGTATCAGCTCAATCTAGAGCCATCCACAAGCAGCAGTCACTAACTGCGACATCATTTTACATTTTTAGGTTTTGCTAACAAAGAATAAAGAGAGAATGGTATAGCTATTTCGAGTTCCTTTAACTCTCATCAGCCAAACTTACTCTTCTGAGATTCGAACCTGGGCTATCTGCATGAGCTGATACAGGCAAAAAGAAAAGAAAAGAAAGAAGATTTCTTTCTCCCATATTTGGGCTGACAGGGTGTTCATTCAAGGTAAAAATCTCCTCCCCCTGTCTCTCTCCTGATAGCTAACAAAGTGGGAGAGAACCCGTGGCTTAGAGGTTATAACATCTGCCTAACATGCAGATACCCCAGGTTCGAATCTCAGAAGAGTAAGTTTGGCTGATGAGAGTTAAAGGAACTCGAAATAGCTATACCATTCTCTCTTTATTCTTTGTTAGCAAAACCTAAAAATGTAAAATGATGTTGCAGTTAGTGACTGCTGCTTGTGGATGGCTCTAGATTGAGCTGATACAGGCAAAAAGAAAAGAAAAGAAAGATTTCTTTCTCCCATATTTGGGCTGACAGGGTGTTCATTCAAGGTAAATATATATATATATATATATATATATATATATATATATATATTTACATTGCCCCCAACAATCTGGGTCCTCATTTTACCTACCCCGGAAGGATGGAAGGCTGAGTCAACCTTTGTATTTAGATTTCTCCACTCCATCCCAGATTTAGTTAAAAGTTGTGGAAATGGGGAAAATAAAATTATACACAAAATTCACCTTCGTTTGCACAATTCAACCTTGTCTGAAACGTTCACCTTAATCTAAAGCAATCAAAATGGAAGGTTCTTTGTTTTGTTTTGTGTTTTGTTTTAGGGAGAAGATCTTGCAACCATGAAATGAAACACTAGGAGCAAATAACATTAATTCAGATTTTGTTAATCATACCTCTCAAAACCTAGGAACAGCTTTACCCCCTCGGTGGAAAATAGAACTGAATCAGTTGGTTTGCTCAGTAAACTGAAACAAATCAAGATCTCAGTTCATTGCATGCAGTCAAAAGCATCTTAATTTGCAGCTTAGATCATTTTGAGAGGACTTGTACAAAGAATCTTTGTTTTTCTTCTGAGGCAATCTAGGTTTTACAGGGCCAAACACCTTTTGCAGTAAGGTGGAGAGCAGGCTGGTTTATTTTTTATTCTTCCTTTTTCATGGACATCTTTCTTGTTCTCCCCCCCCCCCAATCCTATAGGTATTTTCAATGTATGCAAAGTACAAACAGCTTTTTAAAAAAACCCTATGAATTTTGCTACATTTGTTTTATCAGGAAGCTGTTTTAATGTTAAAATCCTATTGCTTAACATGGGGGGGGGGGAGAAACGAGTTTATTTTGGTCAGGAACTCAGCTGCCTAGTATTCCTGACCCAAAGATATTCCCTCCCATTAACTGCAAGAAAAGGTCAAGAGATTTCTTACGATGCAATCATTTTTCTTCTTTCCTTATTCCCACTTAGTAGCCCCCCTCATTTTTTAAAAAAAACGAACATCCCATCACTTTCCTCCTTCCCACGTCCAGCTTGCTTTCATCTGCAAGATAATGCAATCTATTTTAGCATCGCCTTGGAAAAAAAAAAGATGCTTTTTTATCTGCAAATCTCTTGGGAGGCTTTGGGGGGAAAATGGATTTAAAGACTGAGAGACGCTCAAAACCCAAAACAGGGATGGATAGCAGGGCCCAGAGTTTATACACATACCTGGTAGTCTCTCCATTTAAATGGTATAATAAAAAGTTTGAATTGAGCTGGAAATAAACCACCAGATTTATTTCTAACAGGCTGTCTTTCAAGCAGAACAACTCGGCAAAAAGGAATACGAGAAAACTTGCCACAAATTAAGAAAGTATCAGGGAAATTGTTTAAAAAAAAAAAGAGAGAGAGCAAGATTAAAAATACACTGCATTGTGTCTTAACCGTACTCTGCTTTGCACATTCCACGTTCAATCTCCTTCAGTTTTCACATACACTGGATCGCAACCCCATAATCCCTAGCCAACACACTCTTAAGCTTGCTCCTTCCTGTGAAACTGATATTAGGGCCACAAATATTTTCTCCAGTTCTCTATTCCTTTTTTTCCCCCCAGCCTGCACTTTTTCTGACTCCAATAATTGAGGCCATTCTATTGAAATTTTGTAAAACTGATGGAAGGCTGGTGACGGTAGGTTGCTGCTATAAGTCCCGGGTTACTGTTTTACTCATGTTTTACTTTCACTCAAGAAATCCACTGCAGACATGCACGTGGCAGTTTGCAAAGTGGACACGAGGTTTCGTGTGACCGTCCCACAAGAAATGAAGAAGAGACGTCTCAATGGCAGACTTAACATCACGAAGGAACTGATCTCCCCACGATTAATGTAGTCCTCATATAGCTGGTTTCTCATTACATATCAACATAGCAGTGTTCCAATATTTGAGGGGCTGCCATAAAGAAGAGGGAATTAAGCTATTTTCCAAAGCACCTGAAGGCAGGACAAGAAGCACCAGGTGGAAACTAATCAAGGAGAGAAGCAACTTGGAATTAAGGAGAAACTTCCTAACAGTGAGGACAATTAGCCAGTGGAACAGTTTGCTTTCAGATGTTGTAGGTGCTCCATCACTGGAGGTTTTTAAGAAGAAATTGAACAACCATTTGTCTGAAATGGTATAGGGTTTCATGTTTGAGCAGGGGGTTGGATTAGAAGACCTCCAAGGTACCTTCCAACTCTTATTCTGTTAGTTAAAGATGGGTTGGGGGCTTTAATGGTGACATTTGCTTGGGATTGGCAGAAGTGGATTTTTTAATTGCTGCTTGATTTTAACAGTGGTTCTCATTTTAGGTTAACTGGATAATGGAGGCTATGAGGAAGATTAAACGGATGGATTGGGTTTTAGAGTTTTTGATAGGATTGTGTTGTAATCTGCCCTGTATTCTACAATCAGAAAATTTACAAATTGGTGCAGTGAATAATGTTAACATCCCCAGCCCTGCAGGATCTCTTGGGTTTTCACTAGGAAGATGATAAAAAAAAAATGTGAGTAAATCCAAGCTACTACAAAGTGTCAGCTTTGGAATTCTGTTTAGTACGAATGTCTGTCAATCTTCTCTGAGCTCACGATTTTCCCTTCAGAAAAATGCTTCCTTCTTCTTATTTTTCTTTTGCAGTTTCATCATGGACTGGGACAGGAGAGACAAATTGATCTAGTCAGGTGAAAGGTATTTATCATGGTGATGTGAAATCAGAAGGAATCTAGGGACAACTTCTGCTTTTTAATAAAATGGGTTAGTTGGAAAAGACTCTCCCAAATTCCTGGTTTTTTTGTTTTGTTTTGTTTTTAACTAGCAGAGGCTAAACACGGTTCTCTTCCTACAAAATCTCTACATAGTAGCCCTGGGCTTTGAACATCCAGAAACCACAGTCTCTGGATCTTGCCCATCTGCCCAGGCCTTATATTCTCCATTCCAAAATAATGTATCTGTTTTTACTGGTACTTCTCCTGCCTTATCCATCTTCTCTTCGCAAAACATTTAATTGCTGATCAGAAAAGTTATCTCGTAGACTTTTCCATATATACTTTTTTTGGGGGGGAAAGGGGGAAATGAGCACCCTCTACAATTTTTAAAACCTTTCTTTTGAAACGAAACAAAGTCCACGAGGATTGCCCTATTTTTCTAAACATTGTAATGGAAACTTCCCGACACTCCTGACCCTTCGGCATGACTGCATTTTTATCTGAGCAGCCCTGAGCCCACCGGACTTATTTGAGAGCTCAGCATCTTCCCAGATTTTCCCCACAAGAGAGTGGCCCGACAGGGCTGGCTGGGATGGGACAAAATCCCCTTGGCCTCGCTAGCTAATAAAATGCTTGACTTGCAGAGCTGGGAGCATAAACGCTGCTTTTCATATTTATCTGTATTAAGAGACATCTGTTTATCATATGCTACATGCCCCGATAAGGGACCTTCCCCTCCTTCTTCCTTCTCAGATTAAAGATCCCAATTAATGTAATTTGCTGGGAGGTGCCCACAACACAGCTTTTAAATCAGTGTCAGCGCAAACCCCCGCTAGGTTAATCCTGCACATCTGAATCCAGATGAAAAGCAGAATGACAAGGTCAGGCTGTACAAATTGATGGATCTTTATCCTTTTAACCTTACAAGTGTTGCAGAAAAGAACAGTTTCATGGCGAGTTCCTTCCAATTATTTCACTTCCCTACAAACACACACACACACACACATACACACACACAGAGAGAGAGAGAGAGAGAGAAAGAGAGAATAAAGAGCTGTCTCTTGCCGGCCTCAAATTAGTTTTCATGTTAGAAACAAACTCACTTGCAAAATGTTGGACTTTTACTAGTTACCATAGCCTCGGTCTTCTTTGGAAACTGAGAAATGGGTTGCATAATGAATATGCATAATTTATATAACGTTTATCATTGTACATAGGAACATACAACCATATATCAAAAGTGCAAAGTTTAGAGGAGGGGCTGGTACAGTTGATCCTACTTTGAATTTCAGTGAAGCCTGCATTTCCACACTACCTTCTTTGGCTGTTTTTAAATTGGGTAAGTCTTGGAGGCGAGAAGGGTGGAGATGAATCTGCCTGTGCAGCAGGCTAGGACTTGCCATGCAGAATTTCTTCTAGATATGAAGGTTCTCCAGGGGGGTTCCCTAACTTCTTAAATTGCTGAAGGACATTTGAAGGTCACTGGCAGAGAAGCATTGGGATACCACAAATTCCTCAGCGGAGTCTTTTCTTTCTATGTGGCTTTTGTGTTAGGCTGTGGCTGAGTTTTGGACAATCCGTTAAAAAACTAAGCTACATCTCAAGAAGATGAGACCTCACCGTTTCTTCTTCCGAGCTATCTCCCATTCTTTCCCATCCCAGACCTGGCGTGCTGAGGTCCTCTGAAAAGGACCCCATGGGGTTCTCAATAACATTTGTGGAAGCCAGAGTAGATTCCTCCGAGTGTGTTACTAGGGCTTAGGCCTACAGAAATAGTTTTCAACCCTCAAAGCTGTAGAGTTTGGGCCTTCTTGAATATTTTAGCACTAAGGCCAGTCCTTGGAGCCATGTGACTCACTGGCTGGCAAATTGCATTCTTCTGTTGGAGTTCCTTTAGATGTTCTGGAAATATCTACTTCCAAAACATAACAGAAGACAATTGCGTCACAACCTTTAGGATGTTTGCTCTTTCGTCTAGAGGACCAAAAGGTGGAAGTAAAGACAATGAAAAACCATTTCAGGTGGGGTTGCAATGCATCATTTTTGACTCTGTTCTAAACATTGAAATGGCGGTGCTTAGTCATGGGAACGCAAAGATGATTATCGACCACCATCTAATTTCCATTGCACATTTTTTTTTCTTTTTGTACAAAATGCTTTTTGAACCCCTGCCATCTTCTCTTGGCAAGAACGAAAATATGTAGGAGACAGAGGTTCATCTATTTGGAAAAAAACTTCTGAGACCATTGAAATCAACTGGCACAAACAGATGACGTTGACGTCTCTTTCACGGCCCGGGCAAGTTCCTCCTATCAATAGAACACATACTTAGCCGAGCGGAAGCGAACACCAATAACGTTTCAATCAAACTTGGCATATGTATACAGTTCTCTCTTTGATCTCGTAGGATGCCATAATTAGATTACATAATTGGTACCCTCCTTATCTTTCCCAACATTTACCCAAGGCAAGCAGATGTCCATTTTTTTTGGTCGGTTAAAATTAGTAGCACTTTATTTCTTAGAAGATAAGCATGTTGTGCAGGAAAATGTGGATGACAACACTGGCATGTGGAGATGGGAGTTTGATCCATTTCAGCTCAAGGTCTGTCCTGGGATTTCAGGATCAAAAAGAACAACATTGACGTTGCCGCTGGAGTTTATGAAAAGGGCCACCAAAGTAGAGCTGTTCTCTTGTTTCTGACCTTGGGTGGACATTCAAGAAGAGATGTTGGGTTTAAGATGATGGGATGGAATTTAAGAAGAACATCAAACAGTTGGCTGTTCTACTGAAAAACTTATTGTTTGCCAAATTTGATCCCATGTTCTTTTTTTTTGTGATTGTAGAATCTCAAAGTAGAGCTGTTCTCTTGCTTCTGACTTTGGGTGGACATTCAGAAAGGGATGTTGGGTTTAAGATGATGGGATGGAATTTAAGAAAGTCAGCAAACAGTTGGTTGCTCTACTGGAAAACGTATTATTTGCCAAAGTTGCTCCCATGTTCATTTTTTGTGATTGTCAGTGGGATGTCATGGTGTAAATTACTTAGGGGAAATACCTGGGGTTGACTATCTCCTTATGTGGTTTCCCTATACCAACCCAAGAAATCGGAGCCCTGTTTTTCTGTTACTTCACTCACACCTGGACAGCTGTGTGCCAGAATCCTTGCTGGTTTTGCGATGACTTTTGGGAAGATTGTCTCCAATTGCAGGCTGGGAATCAGACACGGTTCTAGATGAAATAGCATTCTCTTGTCAGTGCTAGGTCATTGTGACTTTGTGAAATGTCTCACAATCAAGAACAATTTGTTCCAATTCTGGTGAGATTTTGGATCTCAGATTTTCTGCTACAGTTTTCTGAGTAAAGATATGGGGCTACAGGTCATCCATCGCTTGCTTTGTTTTTCTTCTAGTTCAAGGAGAAGAAAAAGAACCTATGAATTTTCATATGGCAGGCTAACAAATGCAGGGAACGTCCTTTTCTTAAAGTAAAAGAAAAGAAAAGAAACTCCTGCTTTTAATTTTCTTTTAACTGAAGCTTATGTTTTATTACTTCTAAGATCTCAACAAGGACCACTGGTTTCAATAAATTAGGAGAAGTTGCTGGCACATAGAAAGGAGCTAAAACTCTGCAAATGCAGGAAGGGAAAATCTATTAACTGTCCTTCCATGCAACTGGCTAATTTCAGAATCTGAATCCGAAAATCTGTTTGGGCAACTTTGCATATTATTTTACTTGTGGAACCTGGAACAGCGATTGTTCTACTTTTTTTCCTTTATCATTCTGCACCCCAAAACTGCTTCTAACTTCCTAATATGCTCCACAGCTTCTGTGGCATAGTGGTTAAAATGATGAGCTGGGACTATCAAGTCCAGAATCAAATCTCTCCATTAGCCATGGAGTTAATGTAGGCAGGACAAGAAACAATGAATGGAAACTAACCAAGGAGAGAAACAACCTAGAACTAAGGAGAAAATTCCTAACAGTGAGAACAATTAACCAATGGAACGGCTTGCCTTTAGAAGTTGTGGGTGCCCCCTCACTGGAGGCTTTTAAGAAGAGACATTTATCAGAAATAGCATAGGTCTCTTGCAAGAGCAGAGGGTTGGACTAGAAGACCTCCAAGATCCCTTCCAACTCTGTTACTTTACTTCCTGCACTTTTGAGTAAGTCATTCTCACTTAGTCAAAACCCACTTTTAAGGCTGGTGCTGGGGTGAACGGTTGGGAGCTTCCCTGGTCCATCACTTTCAACTGCTAAAAGATAAATAGCAACAATAAACATAATTGTACAAAAAAAAAAAGGGCCTGGCGAAAACCCATTTGCCCGACCTCCCTAAGAAAATACTCAAACTTTATACACCTTCGTATTTTAAACTTACTTAAACCAAGGCACTGGCCCTGGAGCAAAATAACATTTGCAAAAATTTGTCAGTAACTGATTCCATCAACAAGGAATGACACCGACTGAAAGATCTGTTGACTTTCTCAAAAATGAACCGAAGAAATACACAGCCCCTAATGCAGTGCTTCTCAACCTGTGGGTCGGGACCCCATTTGGGGTCGAACGACCATTTCACGGGGGTCGCCAAACAACGCAGTCCACCATTTTCCCCCCTTTTCCTTAGCTGTGCTACTCCCTTTTATTCTATTGGCTTTTGAAAGCCAAGAGAATAGACTCTCTTGAATAGAGTCTAATTCTATTGGCTTTCAAAAGCCAATAGGAATTGTCCAGGCTGTCTCTGCCCTGCTGAACCCGCCAAAAGTCCCATTCTGCAAACGGTGCTGCACCAGTTGAGTAGTCCTCGACTTACGACTGGTTGAGTAGTCCTCGACTTATGACCGGTTGGGGTCGCAGCATTAAAAAGGTTGAGAACCACTGCCCTAATGGAACCGCAGAGACGTAGTTTTGCAAAAAGAGTGATGTTATACAACAGGGGTCTCCAAACTTGAGAACTTTTAAGACTTCAATGGACTTCATGGACTTCAATTCCCGGGATCACAGAATAACAGAGTTGGAAGGGACCGTGGAGGTCTTCTAGTCGAATCCCCTGCTCAAGCACGAGAGCATGGCTGGCTGGGGAATTCTGGGAGTTGAGGTCTACACGTCTTAAAGTTGCCAAGTTGCCCTGCTATATAAAATGTGCTTAGTGTGCCCACATCAAAATCCAACAAGAGAGGCGTTGGCTGCTGTGTCCTGCTCCTTTCCATGATTAGCAAGGTGCAAATCCAGAACAGAAACGGCAAAGACCAAACTACAAGTTCAACATTTGCCACTTCAGAGAGTCATCATGCATAATGTGGGGCCTTTTGCATCTTTTAGGCAGGTTGCACAATCCAGGTTTCCTTGCCACAGAATCTGAGTCATTTTGGCGGAGGTTTTTATTTGTTTGTTTAGAATGGAGCAACAGATGCCAAACATAAAAAGGAGCTTTAGTGCTTACGGTTTGCAAAAAGCTTCCCAGATTTGTCTTCATCTCTTGATATCACTCCAAGCTTTTCTACAACTCACGTCCAGATGAACTTTGGAAGGGAGAACTGCTGGCTCTTTCTTGAGTTACAGTGGGGGGCCTTTGGAGAGAGAGAAAAAAGGCTTTTTATTCTCCCAGAGCTCAGATTTCTTGGACAAAGCAGGCCGATGTAAGGAGCACAGATGACTACTAGCAAAAAATCCAGCTTTAGGGGTGTTCGCATTAACCTGTCATGTCAAACGTCCTGTGATAAGTTGGTTCAAACTTTGAGAGGATGGGAGACCCCCGTACTACAAAGCAAACAAATGCTAAACACCAAGTCACTTAATTTTATTAATTACCCTTGGTTTTTTTTTTTCTTTTTGCATCCCGTTGCTCCACCTCGTAGTAATGACAAGAGTTGAGAGTGCAGCTGGCATTTACTAAAGCCAGCCCATTAGCAGCAAGTATCTGTAATCCGTGGCTTCTCGCTAAGGAATGCAGAAGAGAGTAATGGATTTACTTAGTGTCGCAAACGGACCCTGGAGGAGAAGAAAAGAAGGCAGGTTTTTGAGGGACAAAATTAACTCTTCTCCCCAGCTAGGTAGCCTCTTCCAAAATGCCGAAAGATAAAGCATGAGAACCATTAACAATCCATAACTGGACTGTTAAGCATCCTGCCAACATTTTTGACTGCAACCAATTCTATCCTTAAATCTATGCAGGCATAATTGAGTTTAGGAAACTCAGATAAATGATCCATCCATCTGGCAGCTTCAGGTTCCTACAGTTTATTTATTCCTGTGTTCTTAATTTGTCCATTCCTAGGCTAGTTTTTAAAGGCAGAATTAAAGTGTAATCTGTCTTTTTGTATGCATTTCTCAGACATAAACATTTTTCTTAGCAATTCGGCCTAAATCTGTAAACATTTTTTTTACAACAAATAGGCTGCTCTACATAATTTTCATGCATTTTGTGTAGTGTTTAACAATTTTATATTTTTTGATACCTACTTCCTAAACCTTTGGCCCTGCCCTCTTTGGGAATGCCACACAAATCCTAGGGAAAATCTTGCAAAATACAAATAGCAAACCTTCCATCTTTCCTCTGTCGGATGGCATAAAGTTACATCGTAGTTTTGTACCAGGATCTGCTCATGTAGAATTGCCATCCCACCCCAGCCCCCACATTGTGGCTGATTAACAGCAGCTGAGAAGTGGGGAGGCCAAGTGTGCTTTCTACAACTGCAGTGTCTTACAACCCATGTCAGATATGGTGAATTGCTTCCCTTTCTGTCCTCACACTTACTGTTTCCATACAGAAACTTCTAATTTGCACAACCTCAAAGAAAACTGAGATGAAAAACAAGGTGAGACATTCAGTTGCTTATCAGGGGGATATGTTGGCTTCAAAGGTGGATCTCAAAACGCAATGTTGCATGTAAAACAGTGCATGTGGGTGTCCAGACACCCGACTTTATGGTCTTAAGGATTCTTCCCATGAAAACATACTTACTTCACCTATTCCCAAAGCAAGAAGCAGCTTCATTTATGGGTCTCTTTGTTTATATTGTTGGGTGAGATCCTGGGAGTCTGCCTTCTACCCTGATCTTGACATTGCTACCTGTGGAAATACAGTGCAAACATTTGATAAACCGGTCAGTGTTCATCCAATAAATAAATATTCTCAAAGTGTTCACTCAGTTATGAAATGAGGAAACTTAAAAGCTGAACATGAGCACAGTCTCAGGTCCTGCTCTTTCCCCTCCACCAGTGCTGTCAAAAGGCCTACTGCTGCAAAATAATAACATATATGAATGGAATATCCTGGCAAAGAGCTCCGTGTGATAGCTTTGGACAGCAGAGAATGTAGAGTTAGTGATGACACCAGATTATCATCTTCCTACTGGACTCACCTCTGTAATCAAACAGCACTGATGCTCTTTCCTATTCTTCCTAGCCCAGCCTGCTGTAAACCCAACATTTAGGGAACATTTATCTCGGTCACCTCTCCGAACCAGAGGGTTGGCATTTGCTTTTTCTCAACTGGGTAACAACTGTGTCCAGTCGCAATGATTCAAACCATTCTTGTGAAGGTCCCGTGCCAAAATATGGGCCTGATTGTGAAAAGCTATAATCAACAATGTGTCACAGCTGTTGTTTGGGCTTATTATTATTAACTCCCTCTGGCGCACTCAGGCTGGCTGTTGACTTTCCTTCTATAAATGGGAACATTTGCTAGCAATTCCCCCTCGGTGCAAGGTTGCACGGTGTGGCCGTGGAGATCCAGTCGTCCTGGGCTGGCTTTGGTGTTCGGATGCCATGGCGCTGAGGTCAACTCGCAGGCTGAAGACAGGAAAGGGAGACGTTGGATTCAGGAGCCTTCATTTCGGACTCGGTCAAAGTGGCTACTTCAAGCCCAGGTTGTGTCTGCAGTGACAGCCGCTAACGGTTTCCAGAGCCGAAGAAAAATTGGCAATGCCTTTTTGGAATGTTAGAAGGTAAACGTTTATTTTTGTATTTCCACCCATTCCTGGACCGGCTCATTCTCTCTTTCTCTCTCCCATCTATATAATGTAACAAGACCACCAAGCGTGCTTCTGTCTCTCCAACCCACAACATTCAATTCACATTTGTTGCTT
Source organism: Crotalus tigris (assembly GCF_016545835.1). Classification (NCBI taxonomy): domain Eukaryota; kingdom Metazoa; phylum Chordata; class Lepidosauria; order Squamata; family Viperidae; genus Crotalus; species Crotalus tigris. The sequence continues at coordinate 242,794 of NW_024097198.1, forward strand.
TTTGTAAAAAGTTTCCCTGAGGTCATCCACCTAGTTCCCCCCCCCCCCGCCACCTCCAAACAGGAAACGGCTTTCAGATGTTTATATGTTAAAAAAAAAGAAAAAGGAAAAAAAATGTAAGACAGCTAATCTACCCATTTAACAGGCATTGGCAACTGGCAAGGTTTTCCCCCCTTTCCTGCCCCTTCCATGATATTAATAGCTTTTCCGTTCAAATTACATGTTCACTCAATAAGAGTCTCTGATCCAAAATATTGGATAACCCCCCATTTCCTTTTGGGACTGATTGGAGTTAGCCAAGCAATAAACTCAGGATTCAGATTAAAAAGGAAAAAAAAATTAGGAAAACCTTTATGACTAACTTGCTGATCTTAAATAAATTCCTTTCCTTTCCTTTCCTTTCCTTTCCTTTCCTTTCCTTTCCTTTCCTTTCTTTTTCCCTTCCCTTTCCTTTCCTTTCCTTTCCTTTCTCATTCCTTTCCTTTCCTTTCTCATTCCTTTCCCTTCGTTTCCTGGTTTGTGTCCAAAATTAGCAGTTTGTAGCTTGTTTCAAGTGCAGTTCAAGAACATAATTTTTATTTATAAATTTATATAGTGTTTACATTTACAAAATATTGTTGATTTCTTTGAACTTTTCAGGGGATAGACACCATCTCTAGCCTTGGTTTTTTTTTTCTTCTCCAATCTTTCATCTTATCCTAACAAATTTGTCTAGTAGTGATAAAAACAAACCACCAAACAACAAAATAATAGCTAGCCAATAATAACAAATTTGGCCAGTATCAATGTGACAAAATTTTGTGTCATTTATTTTATTATTTTTTTAAAAAGGAATATACCCAGATTTGTAGAGGAACTAAACTGGAGAGTGATGGTGGGCTTTTTTTTAAAAAAAAACCTGATTGTAAAAAGACAGTAAAATAATGCCTCAAGCTGACAAATGCTTCTTTCTTTTAAAAATCTTTAAGTTATCAGCTACAGATCTTTCCCCCAAAGCTCGCCCTGTTTCTTGGAAGCTCTGTGCAACTTCTTGTAATCTAAAATATGCAGTTTAAGGATTTAACTAATACAACCAATCAATTAGCTTGCGTTTTTAAAAGTCAAGGGATGACACTTCCCACCCATCCATTTCTTCTCTACTTGACCAGCAGGCTTTGGAATGTCAAAGTTCTACGAACGTGCAAGTTTAATGGCATTCACAAATATATTGTAAAAAAAATGTATGTGCAAACGAAATGCGGGTGATATTTTCCAAATGAACACCTGGAAGGTGTAAATCAAAAATATTGTAAACACTTCAGAGGGAAACCCATGACAGAAACACTGGTGTGTTGTGCGATGCGGTCGATCATTCAGAAGAAGCTTAAATCGATAAATCAGACAGCAAACCGTAGACTAATAAACAGTTTTCCTAATGAAAAGGAGATATTCTCTGCGCTACGAGACTAAACTTTTACTCTTTGCTACCCAAGAAAGCTGATACCAGGGTCAAAGAGACCACATTCTAAAGTCAGATTTTGATTAAAACTCAAAATGAATTCAACGGATTCTTTTAAAACGCTCACAAGCATGGGAGAGGCCAGGTTGTTATACACACTTTAAGAATCAGTGGGGAAAAAAAAACCATGTAGGACTTTGAACAAGATATTGTTGCAGAGATGAGCTCTGTTCCTTTCCTCTTAATTTTGGAAGTCTTTCCCCTTTAGAGTTCTTACAGTTTTTCCCTTATTTTTTATTTATCTTATTTGTTTGCTAGCTTTATTTTCTGCTTTTTCTGGAGCGGTTCAGTATGGCCTTCCTAGTGCTCTTTCCTTCTGTTCTTCCTGGAATTATTTCTGCTAAACTTTGGAAACTTCTGAGGCTAAATATTAGGAACGAGGGATGTCTTTCTGGTTTTGTGGCCCTCCTTACCCCCCCCCCCCCAAAAGATACTTTCAATCATTAGTCAACTTCTCTCTTCCTACAGATGCTCCTAGGGAATCCTTCACTGAGTTGTGATTTTTTTTTTAAGGAAACCTATTTGTATTTTCTACAAATATTCTGACAAATTAAAAGAAGGGTACTAGTGCTTTTATTTTGAACTCCCCCCCCCAAAAAAAGAAGGAAGGAAACAAAGACCCCCTCCCCATTGTTGCTGTGTAGAAGGGGGAAACGTGGAGACTGCATGAAATCAGCTGGAGGAGATTCAAGTTGAGAAGATTTGAGTTGAGAAAAGGAGACCAGGCAGATACTCACGGTGGCTGTTGTGTTCACACAACACACTCGATCAGGCTGAAACGATTTGAGTCGGTTGTGGTTTATGATGCTGTCTTGTCTTTGTAAGGTGTGCAATTTTGACATAAGCTGAGGACACTCTGCGTAGAATTCTAATGTTGGAATGGCCACTAAGGGCAACAGGAAGGGGCATTTTGTTTGTTTGTTCCTATCTTAGAATAACTTTATTATCACTTTAAATGTACACTAATCGACCTACATTAAAATGAAATTCCGTTGCATACAGCTCTCAAAGGGATTATCCATAAAGGAGAATATTTGTAGCTCATGGTTGACGTGAGGGCTCCTTGGTGCTCTCGGAGCTTGGGGGTTTTCTTGCAGAGGTTTCATGGGCCAAACTACATAACATCGTCGGCACTCTTTGTTCTTTGTTATTAATAAAGTCCCTTTATTATATTTTACAAGTAACTCAGGATGGCAAACCTGCCTAAAAAGGGCACACGAAATAGGAGAGAACATTTCTGCAGAACATATTCTAATGTGTGCACAATGAGCTTGGGATGCAGAGGAGAGCTTTGCAGCTTGCCTCCGGTACCTACGGCTATTTGTGATTTCCAGATGTGCCCCCTGGTTCCAAACAGCCAAGGTCTCTCGCCTGTCCCTTCATCAGACGGAAGCCTTTGCGTTCGCTCTGAGACCGTCCCCAAGAATTACCATCCCCGCTTGCTTTCAGGTGTCAATCCATTGTTCTGATCGCAAACTTGGCGAGATTTAAGATACGTAATATATAAGATTAGAGGCAGGAAACTTTAAATATTTACTTTTTAAATATATAGGCTGCCAGTTAATGTTAGGGGTAATCTAATGTAATTGTGGGTGTCATCTGGTTGCCGGATTCCCACATTCATTATGATAATAAATCTGCTTCTGGTTTTAGTATGCCTCTGAGCTTAGGCTGGCCTTAAAGATAAGGCAATATTTGGTTAAGAAAGAGGAATATTTCATTTCCCAAAGAGGAGACTTTTTTTTTTTTTTTAGGGTATTGGAAAGGTGTAGAAAAAGGCTGCCGACTCCAATCTGAGAACTGGATGCTGCTTGAAAAGCAATGAAGAAAATTGGTCGTACAGATACTCCTCGATTGAGCCCAAAATTTCTGTCGCTAAGCAAGACATTGGTTAAGTGACATTCGCCTCATTTCGCGGCCTCGCTTGGCAAAGTTGTTAAGTAAATCACTGCAGATGTTAGGCGATTCACACGGTTGTTAAATGAACCTGGATTATTGACTTTGCTTGTCGGAACGTCACCAAAGGGGATTACTTGACCCGGGGACCCTGCACAACCGTCGTAAATATGAACCAGTTTCCCAGCGTCTGGTTTTTGATCACGTGACCCTGGGATGCTGCAGCGGTTGTAAGTGTGAAAAACGGTCGTAAGTCACGTTGTGCTGTTGTAACTTTGAATGGTCACTAAACAAACACTTGTAAGTTGAGAGCTACCTGGTTTTTTGCTTTTTTGTTTTTTTAGTTTAGAGAACAATGGAGAGGAACAAGGAGGCCCTAAGTAAGCCTTGTAAAACTGTGGCAGATGAGAGAGGTTGAGGCTGGCTCTGCCCTTCTGTCTGTCTCTTCATCTAATTACCTGTGTCTCTCCTGCAAACCACATACAGCACAAGCCACACTGATATCATGCGTGGGAGCAATACATGTCCTGTGATTCCTGCATTTGAACAAAGATGTTAGGGTGTCCGTGAGATTATCTACCCTCCTTCCCATGGATGCATGGGTCATTTAACTAATCTATTTAGGTCCCCCCCCATAAGATAAGACTTTTAGCCAGGCACCATAACTGACCCTCAAAAGGTTCAAGAAAGATAAGAGAGGGGTTTTCCCCCCCCCTTTTCACAAAAAAATAGTTAACCTGTGGAATTTGCTGCCTCTCTATAACTTCAAAGCTTCCAGGGTTTAGAGCAGTCTATCCCTGAATAAGGCTGGACGGAGAATGGTGTTTCTTACTTTTATGGATCTCCAGAAACTCTTTTAGGAAGAATTAGGGAGGGGGGCAAAATATATCTGGGGGGGGGGCTAAGCCAAAAATTCTGCCGCTTTTGATTGCTAGATACATACAGTATACATACATAGATCATATAGTTTCAAATATGTTAAATCTTTGGTCTAGTGGTGAAAGCAACAGGCAAGAGTTCTAGTTCCACCTTAGACATGAAAGCCGGCTGGGTGACTTTGGGCCCATCACCAGGAGACAGTGAGTTCTAGTTCCGCCTTAGGGACGCAAGCCAACTGAGTGACTCTCTCTCAGCTCATCCTACCTCACTGGGTTGTTGTTGAGGGCGAAATAAGAGGAAAGTGTATTGTATGTGTCTGTCACCTTCAATTATTGGTGAAAATAATAAAAGCTGGATATAAATGAAGAAATAAATAAGGAATGTTATAGGATTTTAAGGTATTGCAGCCCCTGTTTCCAGTCTTATTTTATTGTTTTAAATCCTCTTTGTCCCTAATGTCTGGAGCGCTTTGCAAGGAGGTGGCCTTATCAATGAAATAAAGGGGGAAAAATGAAAGCATAATATGACATGAGAGCTAGCTTTCTATTAAGCAGTAAAGTATAATGCTAAAACCGCTTGAGATTGTAGGACTGAGTTTCCCAAACGGTTTCTTTCATGACTCAAAACCACTTAATCAGAAAGTCCTTATTTAAATGTCCTTGTTGTGACTGGGTCATGGGTTCGTGCGTCGTTATCCAAAGAAAAGCCACATTTACCTAATTTTGGGGTCATTTACTCAGAGTTGGGAAACACTGGCGCAGGGGCTGTTTCACCCCACAGTGACTTCCTGAACTTAGCAACCGAATTAACATCCTGTTCAAGAACAAACAACCTGCAAAAGAAAGCCAAGATCGGTCCTTGCATGACATATGGAGAAAAGATGGGCGCAATTAGTCATTTCGTTTCTGGAAAATGGCTTCTTGAGGTTCGCCCACACATCCCTAAAAAAATCTCTCTTTTTCTTGAAATTCTGATGGAATCTATGACGTTAATTCACAAAGTTATGGGGACAGTGGGAGAGAACTTCAAGTTGTATCATAAATTCCCAACAGGCGAGCACATAAAGATGGGCAATAGGAAAGGACTGGTTCAGCCATTAATGACTAGCTACATGAGCCTCTCCCAGCCTGGAACCTTCTAGAAGTGTGGGACTTCAATATCTAAGTGTAGCTGAGATGTGCGTTGAAGGCCATCACATCACAGGCTGGAGAAGTCCAAGCTTTCAAATACCAAGACCCTGAGACATTTTACTGATTGATGGAAAGAACATGTCCTACTGCTTGGAGAGGTAGAGCTGAAGACCATCTGAGCTGCCTCAAACTGGGGGGGGAAACTCAGCAAATGTGACTAAATTAGAGTCATAATCCAACACAGGACTGCAGGCCACCAAGATGGAAGAGGGTCTTCTAAAAAAGCCTTCAAGATCTAATAACAATGTGTGTGTGTTTGGAATGGCACTTTGTAGGATGGAGGTGGGGGCTTCCCAAAAAGTCAAGAGGACCGCCCAGTTAAAGCTTTGCTCCCTTTCTTATGTGTGCCACATACTCAAGGCGTGTAAAAAAGGGGGACAGACTTTGATCCCATAGCTGAGACCATCATCTAGAGATGTTTTGACCCCGACTGCAGATAGTCTTGATATGGGAACGTATTCCCCCCTAATATTTCTTTTCCCCTACTGGACATGCCTTTCTTCACCCCCAAATTTCAGGGTGGGCAAATACAGCTCTGCGGGGCTGTTGGTACTCTCCGAGCTTGGCTTTTTTCTTACAGATGTTTCATTACCAAACTAGGTAATGTCATCAGTGCTAGTAGGGAATGGGCTTTGCAACAGCCTAATCAAGGAACCACCAAGATCACTCCCACCACATACTAGCAGGGCAAGCCACTAGTATATAAAATAAGAGCAAACCCCACTCCCTAATAGCACTGATGACTTTACTTAGTTCGGTCATGAAATGTCTGCAAGAAAGCCAGCAAGCTCAGAGAGCACCAAGGACCTCACAGTTGTCGTCGTTGTCGTCGTCCTCCTCCTCCTCCTCTCCCTCCTCCTCCTCCTCCTCCTCCTCCTCCTCCTCCTCCCACTCCACTCCCTTCTAGCATTGATGATGTTCCCTAGTTGGGTCATGAAATGTCTGCAAGAAAGCCAGCAAGCTCAGAGAGCACCAAGGACCTCACAGTTGTCGTCGTTGTCGTCGTCGTCCTCCTCCTCCTCCTCCTCCTCCTCCTCCTCCTCCTCCTCCCAGCCCACTCCCTTCTAGCATTGATGATGTTCCCTAGTTGGGTCATGAAATGTCTGCAAGAAAGCCAGCAAGCTCAGAGAGCACCAAGGACCCCACAGTTGTCGTCGTCATTGTCCTCCTCCTCCTCCTCCCAGCCCACTCCCTTCTAGCATTGATGATGTTCCCTAGTTGGGTCATGAAATGTCTGCAAGAAAGCCAGCAAGCTCAGAGAGCGCCAAGGACCCCACAGTTGTTGTCCTCCTCCTCCTCCTCTTCTAGCACTGATGATGCTACCTAGTTGGGTCATGAAACATCTGCAAGAAAGCCACCAAGCTCAGAGAGCACCAAGGACCCAGAGTTCAACGTTGAGCTAGAAATATTCTCTTCTTTTGGAAAATACAGCTCTTTCTAGAAATTGGAATCCAATTTAAACTGAATCCAGAAATTAGAATGAAGGCTGTACATGGACCCAAACGGTGCGAGTTGCTTGCCTGAGCATTTGAGAAAGAGTATGTGTCAGAATTTATCAAATCCAGAGCAAAGAAACAGGGAGAAACAGGCAACATCCATGCTCAGAAAGAACCCCTCTGCCCTCCCACCTGCAACCTATCCTGCCCTTTAATTAGCTCCTTAATTGGAACGAGCAGAGGCTGCCCCAGCACGGGCTGGGCCCCTTTTGCCGAGATGGCGTCCACAGTCTGAGCACCGTATCTTTACGAAGCTGAGATTTCTCAAGTTACTAATTCTCCTGATGGTGTCATGGCGCAAAAGGCAGTCATTCCTTTTCTTGAGAAAGGACATTCTTCACATCATTCCTGAACACTTTTGCGGTAAACGGACTCATATTCATTTCAGCCAGTGATGCAGTCAGGCTATCACATAAATCTGGAAGGAGATGGATAGATAAGTGTTGCCTTTAAGCTTGTTTATCAGATTGGTGTTCCTGGTTCTGCAGATTTGGGAGAGGACCGTGTGTGTGTGTGTGTGTGTGTGTGTGTGTGTGTGTGTGTGTGTGTGAGAGAGAGAGAGACAGACAGACAGACAGACAGACAGACAGAATGTAAAAGGGAGCCATCATTAGGGTTAATTTAACCTCTGCAAGGGACTTTGTTTGGGGGACTTAATTTGTTTGCCTCTTGTAAATCCCTACTGGACTGCATAAGTGGCTTTAAAACTGTTGGGAAACCATGCAAAAAAAAACAACAACAGAAAAAAGAAGGGCGGGGGTGGTCTTCCAGAACAGAGAAGAACACTAAAAGTTGCAGGCATGATTCAGCTACCATACGTCATTGAACTGATGCAATGAAGAAGACAGAGGAAACATTTCCAAAAATTATCTCCCTGGTTTTGGGTTCTGAGTCCCTTCTTGGCCAAGAATCCACTCTTCATTCTTTGGGACTGGGTGTATGTGCATGTATAATTTTTGGATTTTGTACACATGCAGTTTGGGACAAAGGGAGGCCTGGGGGCACACATGGACCAAAGTCAAGAGGATGAGTTTGATCGTGTGGTTATAGCTATCATTTTACATCAGGGCTCTCTAAACTTGGCAATTTTAAGATTTCAACTCCCAGAATTCCCCATCCAGCATGTGGCCAACATTGGAGATTCCTGCTTTGCCTCAAAATGATACACACCTGGGCATAAGAAAGCCAATTAGAATGCAATTTTGTTTGAAAGAGATTTCTTCTCAAAAAGCTGCAGGGGCAATTGGGGAACAGGGTGCTCACTGGTTCTTTTTTATTCATACTCACCGGGGCATTTTTTCCAAGCAAATCTTACCAGATTGATTATTGATACCTATGGGAATACCTAAATAGGTCAGTAGCTAACCAGGTTTGGCTAATTCTCCTTCTCCTCCTCCTTCTCCTTCTCCTTCTCCTTCTCCTCCTCCTCCTCCTCCTCCTCCTCCTCCTCCTCCTCCTCCTCCTCTTCCTCCTCCCCCCTCCCCCTTCTCCTCCAAGAACTTGTGCTGAAGAGACAGAGGCCAGCCCTGTTTCTATCTCTGAACTCAAACACATTTTCCCCAAACATCTGGAATAAACAGAGCAATGCAGGCTTGGAGACTTAAGGGTGTCAGGCATCCAATCACCAACCTACAGTTGAGAGATTCAGCCGGGAGGGCTTTGACCCCTTGAACGGACACTGGGTGGCCAAACCCCCCAACTTACAAGCCTTCCATCGTTAACAGAAGGATGGCACAAAAGGTGGGAAGGCAACGGAGTCTTCAAATCCCATGTAATTTGAACATCGTGAGGACCCCCAAGTTCTTCTAGCATCTGTCTGGATATGTCTATCGCAGGATTCCTATCTTCCTCGGGCACAGCTCGGTATTTCAGTGGGGCAGCTGCCAAAGAGGGAATGCCAAATATTTGTCTGCCTTGACAAGATTGATCATCGCTTCCAGTAACTGTGGACCCAGAGATGGTTGGTTGGCAGCCAACGCTGTAATTATTGGTCCCTGGGAGATTAATAAGTGACAGCCACTAGCCTGGTGTGAGTTGGCCACCTTCCTCTCCCCCCCCCACCCGCCCCAATGCCTCCTGAACCCTGCTGGAATGTGTGGGGGCTTTGCCAAGTCCGATGCATTTCATTGGGGAGTGGGCAAGGAAATTTTCAACTGAATTATAGGTCCCCAGGTATATAAAAATAGCCAGCCTGGAAAAATAAAAATCAACAACTCCTGGCTAATTATTTGAAAGCGAGAAGATTGAAGGGCAGAAAAAACTGCTGGGGGATGTTAAATTAAAACCCCATTTCAGGCAGCTGGTTGAAAAGGAACCTCCAGTAAAATGTTCCGCTCAAAATGAAGCAACAATGGGGGGGGGGTTCATTTGTGGACTGTGGAATCTTTTAATTTGCTCGCTTGTCTCTCTCTTAGAAGCAACCGCAGGATTTTTACACCGCAGCAAGGACGGTGGGTGGCTGATTCTTCCTTTGCCGCAAATATCTTCCCCCTAAGGCTGTAAATTAAAAGCATTTCAGTCTGTTTATGGTCCTCATCTAACAAAGCTTAGGGTTTTGTTGTGGTTAACAAAAATGGCTTTGCCACTTGCCAGGTTGAAAAATGTGACTCATTATAGAAGGTTTTTCTTCCCCATATTTTTCTCTTGAGAACCTTGTCTGGGGCTGCACAGAACTCCAGATCCCATGTGCGCATAAATCAAGGTATTGATACTGTAGTTCTCAGAGATGTTCTAGATGGTAACTGGGAGTTTTGGTGCTAATATATTTGGAGAATCACAAGTTCATGGACCTTTGGGTTTGAAGATCTAACTTGGGGATTTTTGCACGTTAAACAGAAACAGAAACAACAGAAAGTTTTCTGCTTTGATAGGCTTTGGATCTACCAAATGGAATATATCTGGTAGATTCCCAAAGAGAATGAAATTTTATGTGGCCAGACTTGGTTTTTAATCAGCTGTTCTCCCAGCTTTGATGAGTCTTGATGAGCCCCTTTGTTCTTCAGCTCTTTAAAGTAAACATTGCGTTTTATCTACTGAAGTTTTGTGTTGTTTTTTTTTTTTGAAAAAAAAAACCTGGAATGTCTTGAAAAGCATTTCAGTTCTGCATATTTGGATGCCTCAAACCCTGTCTTCTAAGCGGCATGGGCAGCAGACAAAATGATTTTAGAGACCTTGAAAAAATCAGCTGGAAAGCCCCATAAGGCTTGGAAGGGCAGACCCGGGAGTGCCGACAGGCAGGAGTGTCTCCAGAAAAAGTGGGTAAGGTCCAAAGGAAATTAGAAGTTTATTTATTTATACATTTATTAGGGGAGCCTTTGGTGCTTTTTGAGTTTGATTGTTGGTTTGCAGATATTTCATTACCTGACTAGGTAGCATCATCAGTGCTAGAAGGGAGTGGGGTTTTTGAAGAGGAGGAGGAGGAGGAGGAGGAGAGGAGGTGGAGGAGGAGAAAGAGGAGGAGGAGGAGAAGGAGAAGGAGAAGAGGAGGAGGAGGAAGAGGAGGAGGAAAGGGGGGAGGAGGAGGAGGATGATTGTGGGGTCCATGGTGCTCTCTGAGCCTGGTGGTTTTGTTGCAGACGTTTCATTCCCCAACTAGGCAACATCATAAGTGCTAGAAGGGAGTGGGGTTTTTGAAGAAGAGGAGGAGGAGGAGGTGGAGGAGAGGGAGGTGGAGGAGGAGAAAGAAGAGGAGGAGGAGGAGAAAGAGGAGGAGGAGGAGGAGGAGAAGAAGAAGAAGGAGGAGGAGGATTGTGGGGTCCATGGTGCTCTCTGAGCTGGTGGTTTTGTTGCAGACATTTCATTCCCCAACTCGGCAACATCATCAGTACTAGAAGGAAGTGGGGTTTGCAGAGTGGAAGAGAACTGTGGGGTCCTTAATGCTCTCTGAGCTTGGTTGTTGGCTTGCAGACATTTCATTACCCAACTAGGTAACTTCATCAGTGCTCTAGGTTGGAAAGTTAGAAAAAAATAAAATAAAACCAAATAAAACCAACAGAACATCCTAGGAAGCTATGCAAATTGTTCCCGCCAAGCCTACAGGGGCAATAGGGTTTGATTTTACATTTTAGACTGATCAATCACAGTTATGAACCATTGAGACGCATTTTCAATTTGCTTGAGTCAAAAGGCAGAGGATGTTAAGTAAATGTATGCATGGACATAAATAAAAAAATAAAAATGGGTGGAAACATTCTGCCTGGACATTGACGGATCCTAATCCTGGTGGGATTGAACAAACCAGCTATCTGGATCTGGATAAAAAAGCTGACAGATCTTGCCCGGAGGAAGCGGAAACTTGACAAAAGTTTAAATGTGGTTTGAACCTGGTGTTCCAATTGGCAACGGAGCTAAGAGCCGTGACTCAGTCAAAGCCGATCCAAGGTTTCCCAGAGTCTATGATCAGAGAAATTAATCACTTCATGCTGTGTTGAACTGTTGCTTAATTCTGGAGGGTCTTTCAGTTATTGGTATATCCTGGCTTGATTGGGGGCCCAATTTAGACAGATTCCCCCATCTAAGTTTAACGAGAGCAGAGAGCAGCGTTGCCTCTGTTTCTTTCCACGCAAGAGACTGTGTGGCTTTGAGGGCAAGTGGGACGGATCACGGTTACTCAGCCTCCTTGTTGATCCTTGGAAAGGACAGATCTCCCTCCCCTGCTGCCCCCTCCCCTTCCTTCATATTCTGTAGGCATCTGGGGCCTTCGTTCCATTGCTGGAGGAATGTGGGCAGAATCCAACTGGATCTCTCCCTTTACTGACATATGCATGAGTGGGGCAGTCGGTCGCTATTTCCAAGAAGGAGGTGGCAACGTCTGAGGACATGGATCGGATGAAAGTCACATGCCCTTTAAACAATTCCACCCAGAGCTCCCTTTCCTTGTAAGCTTGGGAGGACTGCTCTGTCTCAGCCAATGCACGGGAATGCACAGAAGCTGAGATCATGTCAAGAACCGCGGGCATATTCTCACCATATAAGTGCACAAACATTGCGAGAAAGTCACGGTTGCCAGCTTGGCATTGGGGGGCACCTGGCGTCTTGCAGCCGGCAGGAGAAATCATTCATCACAGGGTGGCTTTCTCTGGTCCCTTTCTGCAGAAATTGAAAGGATTAGAGAGAACAGGATGATGAAGGAGGGGTCATTTCTCAGGGGAAAGGAGGAGGAGGAGGCAGGGGGGAGGAGGAGGAAGGGGAGGAGGTGGAGGAGGAAGAAGAAGAGGAGGAGGAGCAGGAGCAGGAGCAGGAGCAGGAGGAGGAGGAGGAGAAGAAGAAGAAGAAGAAGAAGAAGAAGAAGAAGAAGAAGAAGAAGAAGAAGAAGAAGAAGAAGAGGAGGAGGAGGAGGAGGAGGAGGAGGAGGAGGAGGAGGAGGAGAAGCGGAGGAGGAGGAGGAGGAGCAGGAGCAGGAGGAGGAGGAGAAGGAAGAAGAAGAAGGAGGAGGAGGAAGAAGAAGAAGAAGAGGAGGAGTTCAACCTGATTCATTAAGACAATTGAAATCCATCCATTGCTGAGATCTTAGAGAGAACTTTACAACTACAGAGCTATCCATTTAATGGCACAGCATACAAGTTTAATGAACTGTTATTATAAATTATTATTATTATAAGTCTGTGGCAGTCAGCTGGTGTACAATTTAATAACATAATTAATTAATATAATGATTAATAATAAATAAACCCAGCCTGTTAATCTTAAGCTGGTCATCATTCCTGAACAGGATTGTTGCAAAGCTAAAAATGGATTTTCCTCATGCATCATCAGGGGTGACAGCAGGGTCTGGTCAAAAAAATCAAGATGGCCTCTCTAAGCCTTGCACCCCACCCCCATTGTGGCACTCTCCATTCACGAAAAAATGCACATCTTTCATCTACTTCCAGATAAAGAAAATGCATAGCATGCTTCATCCTCTTCGATTTTTCTTTTAGATTACTTCCAAACTGATTTCTCCTCCTTACCCTGATCTAGCTTCTCCCTGGATTTCCTATGTGCAAAAACAAAATAAAACAAAAACAAAACCACTTGCTAGGAAAGATGGAAGATAGGGGAGGATTTCATAGAAAACTCCGAGACCCCCACACGTTGGATCCTAATTTCAGATGCTGTTTCTTAACTCCAACACCCAAAGAGGTCCTGAAACCTGCCTATGTAACTCAATCTTCAACTTCAGGGTGAGTTCCTCTTAACCTCCTTTTATAACATGCACTGTTTAGTATAATTGGATTATCAATAATCCTCAAGTTTAGCCATGCCTCCATAAAGGTTAATACCGTAGATTGAGCCCGTAAGAAGGAGAACATAAACTAAACTCTCCTGTATGGCTGTATAAAAACTAATATCCATACGAGCAACTTAAATATTCTTGAGTATCGATGAAATAGGCACGGATTTTTCCTCGTTTTAAAAAAAAATGTAGGACAAAACTCTAGACAAGAAACTGAAATCAGACGGAAACTTAACTTCTACAGGGAAGGATTCAGCCATGTATTTTAAAGCAGGCTTTCTGTATTTGTAAAGATACAGACCTGAAACAGAAACTTCATATTTTCCAAAGCACAGACAGTATGTTGAAGATAAATTCAATTTTTTAAAAGAGTAAATATGAATGTATATTATCCCAATCTTTCTTTGGGGTGCAAATGCTGTTCCTTATTGGCACAATAATATAGGCATTATTATATCGGTGATACTATGGGTGCATTTCCAGACTAACGCAATAAAATGAATATTGCCCTAGAGCAAGTCACATTTTTTTTTCTGTTTTCCACAGCGTGTAAAAGCTTTGTTTATTGTAGTCTATTAAGTGTGCAACAGCATTAGGTTTAAAGAAAAATGTACATATCTTAGTTAAAAAAACTCTAGCAATTTTTGAGGGCTTAAAAAAAATGCTAATCGTCATCTGAGCTTTCAGTGAGTCGTAATCTCTTTTGCTGGTGGAAGGTCTTGTTAAAAAAAACCTCACAATCTCTGCAAAGCACAATGAAGGGAAGCACAATAAAAGCAGGTAGGCCTGAATCCCTCAGAAAACTCTCTCGGTGTTAGAATAATGGATTGTGTGCTAGATCTTGATTGATGAAGATAGATCTTGATTAATGACTATAGGACATGGCTGGGTTGGGACCTGGTCCTAAGCTATAAAAACAGTTAGGGTGGTGTTGATGTAGCATGTTGGGTTAATCTGGCCATAAAAGTTGATAAACCATGGTTGATGGCAGTTTCATGTCTGCGAAGGGGGCTATTAGTGTAAAACACAAAACGGGCCTCTCATTTCCTCGTTTACTTCACAGAGTTGTTTTGAAGATTTTTGTTTCTTTTTCTTTTTAAGGTATCCATTTCCCCCATCTGAGTTGCTTGGATTGAAGAGATTCAGTCCCCGGGGGTGAGACACTGGGCACATTAAGTCATCCTAAACATCTGGTTTTAGTTTGGTTGGGAACCAGCCTGGGGGGCAATGAACAAGGACAACTTTATGTGATCTATTATTATAGTTGTACCATTAAACCAATCGGAGAGAGTTCTCAAAGCGCCAGAAGGAAACTTATTGTCCTGAAGGCTACTTTGTCACTTCTCTACCCACCTGGGTTGACCCCAAGTGCCAGGGCTGTTATGCTAAAGAGAGAATGTCTCTCTCCCCCCCCCACACGTTCTGGGCCAGCCACCACTATCCAGGAACCCCCCTCCCAGAACATGGAGCTTGACCAGAAATGTTTCACACAGACTGTTGCTCCAGTGGTGTGAGGTACAAATTGGACAATCACTGTACCAATAAAAGAGGATCTTGGTAGCTCAGGGTGGAACTGTGAGGTCCTTGGTGCTCTCTGAGCTTGGTGGTTTTCTTGCAGATGTTTCATGACTCGACTAGGTTATATCATCAGTGCTAGAAGGAAGAGGGATGTGAGGAATAGAGAAGGAGGAAGAGGAGGAAGAGGAGGAAGAGGAGGAGGAGGACAACAACTGTGGGAACCTTGGTGCTCTCTGAGCTTGGTGGTTTCTTGCAGATGTTTCATGACTTGACTAGGTAATATCAGTACTAGAAGGAAGAGGGATGTGAAGAATAGAGGAGGAGGAGGAGGAGGAGGAGGAGGAGGAGGAGGAGGAGGAGGAGGAGGAGGAGGAGGAGGAGGAGGAGGAGGACTGTGGAATCCTTGGTGCTCTCTTGGTGGTTTTCTTGCAGAGTTTCATCACCCAGCTAGGGAACATCATTGGTTCACTGCTGAGTAATGAAACATTTGTGAGAAAACAACCAAGCTCGGAGAACAACAAGGACCCCACAACCACAACCTTACTCTTCTCTATCCCCCTGCTGGTTTGGGGGCACAGATTCAGGACTTGCCTGTATTTCTACAGGTCAGGCTCGGGTGGATAATAATTCTGATCCCCCAGGTTGGACTTTCTAGCTTAAGTCTTACAAAAACAAAACAACAACAACAACAAAAAAAAACAACCCAACTGATGACCCTAGCACGACAATGCAAGAACTGAGTGAAGGATGACTTATCCAAAAGTCCATGATTTAGTGCAGGGCTCTTCAATTTGGTGACTTTAAGTCTTGTGGATTTCAACTCCCAGAATTCCCCAGCCAGAAGACCACAAAGTTCTTAAAGTTGCCAATTTTGGGGACCACTGGCTAATATAATGCAAGAAAGCTGGTAGTTGATTACTGAATGGATCATGGTAAAATGTGGTGAAAGGACCAATTAGAGATAGCTTTTTTTCCCACTAGATTATGGTCAGAATCACAGCTGGTTAACCCAGCAAAGTAGACCAGGCTAAGGTAGCCAAAGACACCCAAACTAATATTGCATTTATTATAAGGTTATACTAACACACTCTTGCACGTCTGAATGTTCTCTTCAGCATCAACTGATCATCTTTATGGCAATATGAAAGTCATGAAGTTTGGCCTATGAATTTAGCAAAGCCTGGGGATAAAATAACCTAAGCTGGTTGATTTCACCCTCTTTTCAGAATAACAGAAAAGAATAACAGAGTTGGAAGGGACCTTGGAGGTCATCTAGTCTACCCTCCTGCTCAGGCAGAAACCCCAATACCATTTCAGACAAACAGTGGTCCAGTTCTTTCTTAAAAACCTCCAGTGATGGAGCACCCACAACTTCTGGAGGCAAACTGTCCCACTGATTAATTGTTCTCACTGTTAGGAAATTCCTCCTTAATTCTAAGTTGCTTCTCTTCTTGATTAGTTTTCATCCACTGCTTCTTTTCAAGCCAATCCAGATCCAGATAATTCCATTGGTTTGTTAAAAACAAAATACCATTGAGTTTGCCTTGGACTGGGAGAATTTTGCTAATTCTACATCCTCTTCCTATGAATCGAGGTAATCATTTCAAATCCGCTCAGTTATTGCTTGAAAACATTCTATGGATGGTTTGATTGAATGCTGGCTGAGAGGCAGATAGACTGCAAGGGAACTCAAAGCCGAGGCGTAGGCCAATATTTATTGTTGCGGCAGCTGAACACTGATGTAGTATCCTATGCAGGAGCCAAAACAGCCCCCTTTCTTTTAAACTGCCCCCCTCCCTGTTGCAGTGCAAATTCCTGTTATGCATAATGTATTATGAACTACAGTTTCTAGATAATGTTTCCCTTTATGAACTACTTATTCCCATTATTGACCTCAGATTTAAATACGTCTCAGAAGAAAGAGGCAATGTGTGGCGAAGAAGGATTGCTTCATAAATAGGCTGAAAGAGAAACCCAGAACTTGGGGTGGGGGGAAACCACAGGTCCTTTGGAAAGGAAATGTTGCCAGGTTTTGTTGGAGAAAAAGGTCCTTTGGAGTCATTGGGAAAAGTTAAGAGAAGTTTTTAAACCATCATCACCACAATGGGAAGGAAGGAAGGAAGGAAGGAAGGAAGGAAGGAAGGAAGGAAGGAAGGAAGGAAGGAAGGAAGGAAGAAAGGAAGGAAGGAAGGGGAGGAGGAGGGAGGGGAGGGAGGGAGGAAGGAAGGGGAGGAAAAGGAAGAGGAGGAGGAGGGAGGGAGGAAGCAAGGAGAGGTGGGGAGAGAAGGGAGAGAAGGAGAGAAGAAATGGAGGAGAGAGGGAGGAGAGATTGAGGGAGAAAGAAAGAAAGAAAGAAAGAAAGAAAAGGAGGAGGAGGAGGGAGGGAAGGAGGAAGATAGGAAGGAAAAAGGGAAGAAAAAAGGAAGGAAGGAAAGAAAGAAAAAGAAAGAAAGAAAGAAAAGAAGAAAGAAAAAAGAAAAGGAGGAGGAAGGAAGGAAGAAAGAAAGAAAAAAGAAAGAAAGAAAGAAAGAAAGAAGAGGAGTTGGGAGGGAGGGAGGGAGGGAGGGAGGGAGGGAGGAAGGAAGGAAGAAAGAAAAAAAGAAAGAAGAGGAAAGGAAGCAAAGGAAAGGGAAAGGAAGGGAAGGAGAGGAAGGAGGAAGGAAGGAGGGAACAAAATAGAGGAGGAAGAAAAAATTCCAAAATTTAGCTTACAAAAGCTGGACCTCCATAGATTCACAGGCGGCATCTTAACAGCTATTGTTCATCAGTTGCATTTCTCTTTTAAAAAAAGTTACTGACACTTGTATATAATGACTCGGGTCAGAAACAGTTCACTGGTTTAATTGAGATTTAACATTTAGACATCAATCTTACCTTTGCTTCGTTGCAGAGTGATTTCTACCATCAGTTCCTTACTCGGATTAAGAGTTATGGGGCTGGAGTTTTACCCATCCCACTTTATATTATGCTGCAAATAAAGTTTCGAGACTCCTCTCCATTGTCCCTGAGTTAATTTGTAAGAGGTGGGGCTGCATCCATTTTTTTTCCTTAAGGTTTAGGGGATGAAGTGCTGAAATAAAACTCTTTAGATCTTAGAAAGGCAGAGAAAACACGCTGGATTGACTCAGAGGCTAGCTGGTTTCTTTTGGCATCCTGAAAGTGATAAAGAACAAATTCTAAGGTCAACGCAAATCAAATAAACGTGGGAAATATTACCCCCATCCCTAGCCCTGCCAAAATTCTGGTTTGATGCTTAGGGTTTTTTTTTAAAAAAATCATTCAGAATTTAGTTTTTCATTTTGACCAAGCCAGATTGCACAGATCTGAGAGATGGGGTGGTGGGAGGGAGGGGGGGCACAGTGGGGAGGAAAGGGGAAAACAAAATTAAAATTAAAACAAGGGCAAATCCCTGAACTCCTCAAGTGGGTCCCACCGGCACTCCTGCTCCTCGTGAGATGAACTCATCCCGAACAAGCCAGGACTGTGTGGTGTACTTTTAACCTAGTTCGACCTCGGCCGTTAGAGGTTAATTTTAGGGGTCAGAAGAATTATTTCGAGGTATGGAGGCTGGCGCCCACGAGAGCATTACCCCAATTTGCAAAGAGACCTGGGTCCTCCCCGTCTATTTCCTTTTCTGCAGGCAAATTAGATAACCTTGGGACTGACATAATGCCCTCGGAGACTCTGACGTTGGTCTTGCTTACCGCATTTCAGAGGATTTACTTACCCGGGGAACAGGGCGGGGGGGGGGGTGCAAAACACTACGCTGGTGACTTGGAAGTCATTTGGAAAGGAAATTGTCCATTCTTTGAGATGGGCACTCAAGACCCTCTATTTTCAAGGGGTGGGTTGCTAGTCTGGGTTTTCCTTCACTTCTGAATGTTACATAGTGCCCAAGAGTTACTCCAAAATGAATATTCTGCTAACTGAAGATTTTCCCCCAAATCCTTCCTTCCTGCCTTCCTCGCTCCTTCCCTCCCTTCCTCCCTTCTTTCTTTCCTCCCTCCCTCTCTTCTTACTTTTCTATCTTCTTTCCTCCCTCCCTCCCTTCTTTCTTTTCTATCTTCTTTCATTCCTTTCATCCTCCCTTCCTCCTTCCCTCCCTCCCTCCCTTCCTTCTTTCCTTCTTTCTTTCCTCCCTCCCTCCCTTCTTTCTTTTCTATCTTCTTTCATTCCTTTCATCCTCCCTTCCTCCTTCCCTCCCTCCCTTCCTTCTTTCCTTCCTTCTTTCCTCCCTCCCTCCCTTCTTTCTTTTCTATCTTCTTTCCTTCCTTTCATCCTCCCTTCCTCCTTCCATCTCTCCCTTCCTTCCTTTCTTCTTTCCTTCCTTCTTTCCTCCCTCCCTCCCTTCTTTCTTTTCTATCTTCTTTCATTCCTTTCATCCTCCCTTCCTCCTTCCCTCCCTCCCTCCCTCCCTTCCTTCTTTCCTTCCTTCTTTCCTCCCTCCCTCCCTTCTTTCTTTTCTATCTTCTTTCCTTCCTTTCATCCTCCCTTCCTCCTTCCATCTCTCCCTTCCTTCCTTTCTTCTTTCCTTCCTTCTTTCCTCCCTCCCTCCCTTCTTTCTTTTCTATCTTCTTTCCTTCCTTTCATCCTCCCTTCTTCCATCTCTCCCTCCCTCCCTCCCTCCCTTCCTTCCTTCCTCCCTTCTTTCTTTTCTATCTTCTTTCCTTCCTTTCATCCTCCCTTCCTCCTTCCATCTCTCCCTCCCTCCCTTCCTTCCTCCCTCCCTTCTTTCTTTTCTATCTTCTTTCATTCCTTTCATCCTCCCTCCCTTCTTTCCTCTCTCCCTCCCTCCTTCCCTCCCTCCCTCCCTCCCTCCCTCCCTCCCTCCCTTCCTCCCTCCCTTCCTTCCTTCCCTTTTGGGAGGAATTTCTTCTTACTCTTAATTCCAAGGATTTAAGTCATTGGGAAACCACGATAGATCTGCTAATCTTTAAGGTGTTCCAGGATATTGAAATGAGGTCAAGGAATGGGTCACCTGACTCTTACATTCTACCTGGCCCACCTGCAAAATAGATCGGAACAGGCTGTCCAAAATTCAAACTGAATTATAAACTTTGTGATTATTTTCACTCTTGTGACCAAGAGTATGTTTTTAATCCTCTTTTTCATGGAATCAACTCTATTTCTTATATGGTTCCTTGACAATGGTTGAGCGTTATTTTATTTCATTAATTATTGAGCACCCTGGGTTGAACTTATTTTCCAAAAGCCCCCGAAGGCAGGACAAGCAACAATGGACAGAAAGCAATATCAAGGAGAGAAGCAACCTGGAATTAAGGAGAAACTTCCTAACAGTGAGGACAATCAACCAGTGGAATGGCTAGCCTCCAGAAGTTGTGGAAGGTTTTAAAGCAGCGATTGGACAGCCACTTGTGTCAAATTATAAAGGGTCTCCAGCTTGAGCAGGGGGCTGGACTAGAAGACCTCCAAGGTCCCTTCCAGCTCTATTTGGATTGAGTTGAGTTAGTCAGAATGGTGAAAGGACACCCAGTCAGAGCCCCAAAATATGTATTTAAAGCCATTTTAAAAAGTGTTATCAAGGCACAAAAACAGATCCAGACAAAGTAAATGAGGTACCCATCGCCAGTTATAGATTACCCCATGGGCATGCCCGTTATCACCAGACAAAGACCTCCTCTCCCAGGTCTCATGCACACATGCACACATGCACGCACGCACACGCAGAGGAGCTCAGATGCGCCTGCCCCCAGCTGCCCACCCATAGAACAAGATGATCCCCAGATGCACCTTCCCTCTCCCTTCCCTCCCCTGCTTAGATCCATCTGCATATTTTTATTGCCACTGTCAGGAACACGAAAACTCTCTCTGCCAGCACTCAGCACTGGAAATTTATAGGCCGGCTCTGCTAGAGCGAGGGGCTGCCAGAGAGAAGTGGGGCGGCTGGGGGGGGGGGAGCAAGAGTGATGGAAGGCAAAAGACCTATAAACCGTTGGCCCTTGATTTATGGGCCAACCTAGCCTGGTTGGTAAGCTCTAGATGTTCCTCGTTGTGCATTTCGGCTTAGGAACTTCTGAATCTCTGTCTGTTTGTCTGGCTCACTCTCTCTCACACACTTACACATATATATGCTAGGACACAAACACACACACACACACACACACAGCCTCTCCCGCCTCTCTCTGGCCTTCCCTGTCCTACTCTGGGTCCTGAGTCAGCCCAGCTGGTGGACGACAGAGCGATGCAAACTCTGGTGCAGACAGAGCTAAAGTAAACAGTTGTGATCATTCAGCAGGCAGTTAGCAGCCTTTGGACAGATGAGCAGGGCTGAAGGAAGACCACACACGCAACCCCCTCCCCAGACCACACAGGGGCCAGACTGCCCTGACATTGCACGCAACACACACACACACACACACACACACACACACACACTCACACATACACACACACACACACACACACACACACTCACACACATACATGCTCCCGCACGAACGACACTTCTGCTGCCCGCTAAGAATATAGGTTTGTTTTTTCTTTTTTCTTTTCCTGGACGGAGAAGAAGTTGCAGAAATGATCTTCCTAACAACAACAAAAAAAATTAAAAAAAAATTGCAGAAATGGCCTCCCTTGGTTTTCTGAACGCTTCTGATGCCAACGATGGATTGCTAACAGGGTTGTTGGTTTTTCGTTTTTCGTTGTTTAATTTGCAAACTGTCCAGAGTTGCTTAGAAAGTGAGAGGGCCAGGGTATGAATTCAATCAATAAACACTTTCCCAAATAGGTCTTGACTTAAGGGCTACTCCTAAATGGAAATTGGTCTAGGCTGGAGGGTAAAGGATTAACAATGATTTATTGTTATCAATGATTGTGATTCATGCGGTTATGGATGCCTGCCTTCAAGATGTAGACCTTTTGGTGTTCTGCCCTTAGAACAGAATAACAGGGTAATTTATTTATTTATTTATTTATGAGACTTCTATACCGCTTTAAGTGCAAGCACTCTCTAAGCGGTGTACACCAGTAAGCAATGTATATATATATTTACATTGCCCCCAACAATCTGAGTCCTCATTTTACCTACCCCGGAAGGATGGAAGGCTGAGTCAACCTTGAGCCGGTGAGATTTGAACTGCTGACCTGCTGAACACAGTCAGCTAAAGTGGCCTGCAGTATTGCACTGTTGCTGGAAGGGACCTTGGAGGTCTTCTAGTCCAATTCCCTGCTCAAGCAGGAAACCCTGTATCATTCTGGACAACTTCTGGAGGCAAGTCATTCTATTGATTTAGCTGTCAGGAAATTTCTCCTTGGTTCCAGGTTGCTTCTCTCCTTGATTAGTTTCCATCCATTGCTTCTCGTCCTGCCTTCAGGCGCTTTGGAGAACAGCCCCTCTTCCTTGTGGCAGCTTGATGAAACTGCCCTGTTTGGGGTGGGGGTGGGCAGTGAGGGCGATGGAAGCAAATTTGGGCATGCAGATCAGGGCTGTAGCTGAGCCAGGAAAGCCACCCAGCCTTAAAGGGCAGGAGGGTGTTTTGGGAGTGACCCTTCAGGGCAAGCAAAGGAGCGAGCTTTCCATCATCCTAACACGGGCGCCTCAACTGCTGCTCTGGGGGCAACGCCAGGCCGAATTCCAGCCCCAGCCTCCCCCATCTGCAGTTCTTCAAGGGCCTAGAAAGAGCCCGGACGCTGCTTGATAAGGTCACTTGCAGGGGGGGGGGGATTTTCCACTGTTGTGGGCTTTCTGTTCCCCTCCTGGCACAGAACCTCATGATGAATCAGTTAATCTGGCCAAAGATCTCAGTCTTGCAAAAGACCAGAAAGGAGATGGGTGGTGCTTAAGATGGAAGACAATCTATGGTCTCTCTCTGTCTCTGTTTTCATCTATCTATCTATCTATCTATCTATCTATCTATCTATCTATCTATCTATCTATCTATCTATCTATCTATCTCCTTTTGTCTTTATCTTCTCTCTCTCTCTCTCTCTCACACACACACACACACACTGCGGGGGGGGGAAGGGAGGGAGAGAGAGAGAGAGAGAGAGAGAGAGAGAGAGAGAGAGAGAGAATGAGAATTACTGGTCTCCAATTCTTACTCCCCAAGATCCAAGCCATGTTGCAGTCGATACAATAATGTAGATCCAAGTCATAATCAATAACACCTGATATAAAGTTCACCCATCAAGAATTCTGAGATCTGTTCTCGGCCGCACAATATTCTGCATGGCTTAGAATATGTGTGGCCAGTAGACATTTTAGGCTACACAATGTTATGGATGCACATATTCCCCAATATTCACACCATATTCATATGTTCACACAATATTCTGTAGGAGCCACCGTCTGCTCTCTCCCACTGTCTGTTCTCAAAATACTATCAATATTTTGATAATATTCTCCTCCAAAGGAGGAATTCCAAGTGATTAGAGATCGTGGATTCTAATGGACATGTTGATCTCACCAAAGCCATAACCAATCAGATGTCACATCTATGGGTGACATCCCTGAGGAAAAAAAAGTCAGCACAGAATATCTTTATTTAGTCATATGATTCCATGAGTTAGGAAGGCAAACGAGCTTGTTAAATATAATGGTTAGGATCATAAACTATCTGGCTTTTGGCTTGTTTTGGGAGTTGGCAGCCTCTGTTTTATGGTTTCGTGTGATATTTGAACCCGGGCACTTAAGATTTCTCCAATCTATCATGGTTAAAGCAATTGTGGCTTTGTGAGATGACAGGGCCCAGCCCTGATTTCCTAAACATGTTGTAGCTCTTTCGCTGTAATCCACCTCAAATTACTCTCCTGTGTGACTCTCTCTGGTTGCTTCTTGACCTTCCTTCGACTTCCACGACTCTTCCTTTTGGCTCAGCCCCAAGGATGCCTTTCCTCCCCAAAGACTTCCACAGTTTATGGGAAGAGGAGCGGCTTGGATGAGGGGGCTTCCCTGCGCAGAGCGCTCCCTTTGGGGCAGGTCAGTTCCAGGTTCCAGAGGAAACCAAAGGTCAGCTAGAAAAGGAAATGGCCCTTTCATAAACTCATTGCCAACCAGGGACAGCAGAGCTTCACAATGCCTTGGTCCTCCAGCCAGCAGCCACAACTTCCTCCCACGCTTCGGGCATCCAGAAGAGTGGCCTTGAAGCAGCCCAGTGCCACCGAGGGACCCTCTGCAGCTGGAAGTGCCTTACAGACCCTGGGCTTAAATTCAGCAACTTCTTCCCCAACAACACAGTAGCAAAAGTTCGTTGTGCTTTGTTCCCTCCCTTGTGTTTTAAAAAATGGACACATTGGGCTAAGGTGAACGTCAACCTATTCTCCAAAGCTCCTGAAGGCAGGACAAGAATCAACGGATGGAAAGTAACCAAAGAGAGAAGCAACTTAGAATTAAGGAGGAATTTCCTGACAGTGAGAACAATTAATCAATGGAACAACTTGCCACCAGAAGCTGTGAATGCCCCAAGGCTGGAAGTTTTTAAGAAAAGACTGGATAGCCATTTGTCTGAAATGGATAGGGTTTCCTGCCTGAGCAGGGGGTTGGACTAGAAGACCTCCAAGGTCCCTTCCAACTTTATTATTATTATTATTATTATTATTATTATTATTGTTGTTGTTGTTGTTGTTGTTGTTGTTGTTGTTGTTGTTGTTATCAGAGCATCAGCAGAACATAGGGCTATTTCCCTCTCCTTGGGTGTCTACGGAGGTTCTCAATCACCCCAGGTCATGATTATCCCAAAGATGCTTTTTTAAAAAGCAACTGGGATTTCTGATTTTTCTTTAAGAAGTTTCACTTCTCATCCAAGAAGCTTCTTCAGTTAGTTAGGTAGAAGCTCTGTAGTAGATGTTAAGTCATCAGCCAAAGTTTTCAACTGTTGGTTCCCATAACTCACTAAAAGGGAGTTTAGTGCCGCGCAGGACCATTTTTATCTTAAGATGGTTTTAACACCACTAAAATGGTGGCCCACCCATCTCGTTGCTTCAGTCCCTGTGACCATACCTGGTTCGACTCCTGGACAAGGTCTCCAAAGGGTTGATCTGAAATGATACCCAGTTCTCAGAAGATGTTTGAAGGCTTTCCATTTTTTTCCCCGCCTCCCCTCCCCCTCATGTTTCCTTAAGATCGAGAACCTGGAATGTTGGAGCTTCGAGCATTTGGACTGAATTAAGAACAGGATCCAAGCAACGTCTTCGTCAGCTTCCTCCCTTATGCAACAGGGTTGCTGGACACCTCCAATCCGGCTGGGATTTTGGCTCCGTTTGCAATTTGAAAGGAAACAGTACAATTGGCTTTTTCCCTGATATTTTTTCCTGAGGCAAAGTTCTCCACGTTTGCTGAAACAATATGAAATGGAATGGTTCCCATCCTTATTTTAAAAGGGAAGAAAAGAAACTCGAGTAAATGAAGATTTAAATTTAGATCTGTAGTCTGCACACCAAGAGTTTGAAGTCACAAGTTTTGCGTCTAAGCAAGAGAAGGCCGCTAATGCCAAGAGAATCACTGTGTCAGCTTCTTCTCTTCTCTTCTCTTCTCTTCTCTTCTCTTCTCTTCTCTTCTCTTCTCTTCTCTTCTCTTCTCTTCTCTTCTCTTCTCTCTTCTCTTCTCTTCTCTTCTCTTCTCTCCTCTCCTCTCCTCTCTTCTCCTCTCCTCTCCTCTTCCTCCTTCTCTCCTCTCCTCTCTTCTCCTCTTTTCTCTTTCTCTTCCTCTTCTCTTCTCCTATCCTATCCTATCCTATCCTATCCTATCCTATCCTATCCTATCCTATCCCTCCCTTTGAAAGATCTGGATTCAAACTGTAACATAACATGCTGATATATTACAACAGTTCATTTAGTGACCATTCAAAATCACAACAGCACTGAAAAAAGTGCTGTTGTTCTCAGAGCTCAGCTACAACCCCAGACATCAGGTCATCTCCTTAAATTTGATTTAAGAACAACTTCCCAGTAAATTGAACCGGCATCTGGTATTGGTCTCTCTGTCATCCTTCTCCTATCTCTACTCCCTCTGATCTGGGGTTTGATTCTTTGCTCTGAAAACTCTGCTGAATTTCTGTTCTTCTTTTTTTTAAAAAAAAGAAAGAAAAAAAAACACTTGCTGAACCTGGGAAGATCAATCTGATTAGCTCTGGTGGCTCAGGAATCTTTTGCCGGTATATTCCATTTATCAGATTGCTGATGGAGGCTCCAGCTTAGAGGATGAAGAAAACTGATGGGAATCCCAACAGAGCATTAAGGCCGAAGGGGGGGGGGGAGAGAGAGAGCCATTATTAATTGGTTTCAGTTCCCGAAGGCTGAAAAGGCGGAACTCTGTGTAATAGATTTATCTTTTAATCTCCATCGTTTGATCCAAACCAATCCTTGCAGCTTAACGTGGCCAGGAGACGCATAGAAGGCGGCTGTTGATAGAATTCACAGTGAATGTTTGGACAAACTCCTGTGGGTGTCTTTCATTTTAACAGCTTTTAAGGGCACCATAACTAGGGACCCCTCCAGAATATGTAAGGATACACAGTGTATAAGTCTGAGTCAAATTCTGATATCTCCTGCTTCTGGTTTCCTAAGAAATCTTACGAGGAATTTTCTTACGTATTGGAGGAAAAGCTGCAATATTACTATCATCAATTCTATTATAATAATACCACTAGTGTTTACTTTAAATAAACACTGTTGAAGCAAAACAAGCCAGATCTTGCCACTGGCTTACAAAGACGTTAAGTGAGAAGAAGCCACAGAGAGGAAGAGAACAGTAAACAGACAGGTGAAATTGTTAAAACTGTGCAGCTATTTTTGTGCAGTGTAAGGCCTACACTTTGCTCAATACACAAGCCTTCCTCATTCTTTGTCTCCTGAGGGTCAAAAACATGAAGATGGAAGCCAGAACTGTGGAGTCACCTGAAGGCAGGACAAGGAGCAACGGATAGAAAGTAATCAAGGAGACAACCAACCTAGAACAAAGGAGAAATTTCCTGACAGTGAGAACAATTAACCAGTGGGGCGACCTGCCTCCAGAAGTTATGGGTGCTCCAACATTGGAGGTGTCCAAGAAGAGATTGGACAGCCATTTGTCTGAAATGATATAGGGTCTCCTGATTGAGCAGGGGTTGGACTAGAAGATCTCCAAGGTCTATTCCAACTCTGTTATTCTTTTCTATTATTCTGAATTCAAGTCCTGCTCCTTTCAGGAGCTCACTGACACTTGCATCCAATGGTCCCAGATGTCAGCATCGTATCTGCTCAAAAAAGGGACTTTAGTGCAAGGCTTTTCAACTTTTTCACCCATTGTGCCACTTTTAGGATATGGCAACATCCGAGTACCACCAGTTGCCTAGCAAAGTGTCAAAAACTTGATGACCCCCCCCAAAAAAGGAAAAAAGTGATAAAGTACAGGTAGTTCTTGACTTACAACAGTTCGCTTAGTGACTGTTCGAAGTTACAATGGCACTGAAAAAAGTGCCCCCTAAGCCACAGCCGAGCAAGACACCTGCCTGCCCACCCGGCCTCGCTCTTCCTCCTGTCCGAGGTTTTCATTGTTGTGAGCATTTCTGTTGAGGATTGGCAGCGGGGGTGGAGTGGGGGGTGTTTGGTTTTATTCTCCCCATCTGCTGGGTGGTTGCAGCAGGTTTTGGTCACTTCACGTGACCCTGGGAGACTGTGACTGTCATAAATATGAATCAGTTGCTGGTTCAGCTCATTGCTCTCCCCCGTTACCACTTTTCTAGGATGGTTGTGTACCACCTGCCAGGTGCCAATGTACCATAGGTGGCATCCGTATCACTGGTTGAAAAGCCCTGCTTTAGTGCATTGCCAGCATGGACTCTCCAGGACTCAAAAATTTATATGCATACAGCATTTGCTGCTTTACTGAAGCCCAATGCTTGAAAGACAGGACTAGCTACTGTTTGGTTTCAGTGGAAGGTTCAAGCACAGAGCTGAGACTCTGGAAAGTGGAATGTTTCTATCCAAATCAGTTCCGACTGCAATGTCAGTTGCCAAACAAGCACTTTTACTGAAGTGTTTTTCAATCTTGGCAACTTGAAGATGTGTGGACTCCCTCCCAGAATTCACCTGGCAGCCAGAATTCTGGGAGTTGAAGTCCAGACATCTTCAGGTTGACAAGGTTGACAAATAATAATTAAGTTGAAATAACAAGTGTGTTTGTTCTTGCACATTAACGAGGGGTGGTGGTGTATTTATTTATTTATAAATGTATTGGCCACAATTGCTTCTCTCTCACCTTCCAAGAGGAAAAAATCCATCTGAAATAGCCGTCAAGCAGTGTAAATGATAATAAATCAATGTTCTAAGAAGGGATCAATCCAACAGATCACATCCAACTGTTGGACAGTAACACCTCAGAGTTCTTTCCGGTTGCCACAGAATAGATCTGCAGACCAGGCTCTGCCAGTTTATTGTAAAAACATCTCCATGATCCCAAGTTCTTTCTTTGTACAAATCTGCAGACTTGGTGACCCAGGTAAGCATCAGAGACGGTTTGCTGGACTGTTTGACCTTTCACCTCTTCTTACTAAATAGACTTAATTGCTGCATTGGTCTGTCATTTGAGCTACAAAGAATTGCACTGAGGTCATCCAAAGAAAGCGTGGCTTCTCAGCCAAGACCAGGGAGCCTCTAATTTAATCCTGCAAGGAAAGAAAAACACTGAAGGCATCATCGCTGGACGGGAGACGCCAGTGGCCTCTGCAAGAGGAGTTGGAATTAAACTCTAAAGTAAGGATTTGGGTGTATTTTCGTCAAATGTTAGCCACCATAGTTTGGGCTGGGGGAGACCTCAGTTATAATCTAGAAATTATGTTTCTTTAACTTGTTCGCTTTCCATTTCCAAAATTAACAAAAAGTTATAAAGAAACAATGATAAGATGGGCGAAAAACTTTGGCTATAATATAGAATTAAAAAAGTGGCAAATGCTATGGGAGAGAAACTACAAACTAACAATGTCAACTTCATATAAAGAAAACTTGTATAAAATGTTTTATACATGGCACTTGCCACCAGCAAGATTAGCAAAAATGTTTTAAAATATGTCGGATAGATGCTGGAAATGTAAACATAATATAGGCACATATTACCACATTTGGTGGACATGTGGCAAAGCTAAGGCTTATTGGAAAAAGATACATACGTGGTTAGAAAACATATTAGGTGAGCATGCTGATTTTAAACCTGAACTTTTTTTACTAGGTATAATGCCTGAAAAGATTAACAAGCAAAGTCTTTATTTAATTTTACACATTACTACAGCAGCGAGAATAATCTTTGCACAATACTGGAAGAATGAAGAATTGCCATAATAATGAGGAAAATATTGGAATGTGCAGAGATGGACAGATTAACTATGAGACCGAAAGATAAAGAAGATACAGACTACTACCAAATTTGGGATTTATTTTATTGTTGGTTGGAGGAAAGAATGAAGGATTAGGAATCAAACATGTATTAGCATAGCTAATCCCAGACAAGAAGTTGATTGCAAAGATTAACATATGTATATAAAAGAAAACCAATAAAATCTTTATAAAAAATATAATTTAGAAATTGTGAAATAGCAGCAGAAGTCTAGGGGTCTGTAGCTCACAGAAGTCATCATAAACATCTGGCAAAACTTACAATGGCTTCATGTGAAGCCTGGCATTATTGTGAGCATGTGACAAAATTTATGTCATGGGCTATTTCATAGTTTCCCTCTCTTCTGCTGTATTTGGAGGCAGAAAAAAAATGCATCAAAATTCAGGTGAGAGGGGAATGGACACTAACACGTGTACGGGTGGTCCTGAATGTACGACCACAAAGGACCAAATTTCTGTCACTAAGCAAGACATTTGTTAAGCGAGTTTGGCCCCATTTTACCATTTTTCTTGCCATAATTGTTAAGTGAATCCCTGCAGTACTTAGATAAGTAAAATGGTTGATTCTGACTTCTCATTGACTTTGCTTGTCAGAAGGTCCCAAAACAGGGGATCACGTGACCCCCGGGTTGGAATTTTAATCATGTGACCACGGAGATGCTATAATGGTCATCAGTGTGAAAAATAGTCACAAGTCACCTTTTTCAGTGCTGTTGTGATTTTGAATGGTCACTAAATGACTTTTTTGTGACCTGAAGGCCATCAATTTATAGGACAATTTATCTTGGGATGTTGTAGGAGCAAGAATATTGGTTGTGTAGAGTTTTATCCTCCTCCTCTTTCTTACCTCCTCTGTTTTTCCTTTATTGAACTCAACCACTAGAGCTAAACTAATTCCAGGACCTTTTGAAGTATTACCTGAACACAATATCCAATTCTTCAAATTAAAAACAGCAAAGTATAATGTGGAAAAAATAAAGGATCTGGAGAGGAAATCAGATGGAAACAGATTAATTTAACCTAAATAACACAAGGAAATATGAGTAAATTGCTTCAAAATTCTTCTTTCTTCCTCTCTTCTGAACATTGGCAGAGAATATTACTAGCTTTTGTACAGATGCAAGTCAGATGTAAGTTGTAGTCTTCCAGTGTAAACTCTCTCTCTTTCTCTCTCTCTCTCTCTGGATTTTTTTTGATCTTGTCTATTTTAGAAGGTCCACTTGCTTCCATTTGTTATCTTGCCCCAACTGCCCATTTCCCTGGATCTCCCTGCTGAGGTTGGTCCCCTGGGATGAGATCTGAAGGTCAAGGGAGGGAGAGAAGATGCCAAAAAGCTACTTGAGATAGACAATGCCCCTTGGACGGAATAAAGGATGTCCATAAGAACAGACACAACCTGTAGAGGACAACAGCTTAGGGCTCCCAAGAAGTAAGGATGGGAAAAGTGAATCCAAGAGTGACACCCCCACTTTGTGGAGACAAGCATTAGCTGCCTGCCTACGTGTCTTCAATGTCTCCCAGCTCTCCCTCGTGCTTCCTCCTTTTCCTTATAAAGACATTGTTCCCTTTCAGCAGCAAAAACACTGGTGACTTGAGGGATCCATGACCTTTGGACTGCTAAACTCTCGCTAACTAAATAAAAGCAGTGCAAGAGAGAGCAGAGGGAGCATAAATCAGGGGTGTCTGACAGAGACCACCTGGTATGTGCTTCCTTGCTGCAAGGAGCACCAAAGCGATGGTTCTCAGCTGCTGAGTTAAGAACACCACCTAGGAGATGCAGGGCAAGGGGGGGGGGGAATACAATCCAGTAGGAATATCTTGAGATGATACCAATGTTTGAATATCTACGGGGCTGCCACAAAGAAGAGAGGGTTAGCCCATTCTGCAAAGCACCCAAAGGCAGAACAAGAAGAAAGGGATGGAAGCTAATCAAGGAGAGAAGCAACCTGGAACTAAGGAAAAAAACTTCCTAACAGTGAGAACAATTAACCAGTGGAACAGAAGTTGCCTTCAGAAGTTGTGGATGCTCCAACACTAGAGAAGAGATTGGACAGCCATTTGTCTGAAATGGTATAAGGTCTCCTGCTTGAGCAAGGGGTTGGACTAAAAGACCTCTAAGGTCCCTTCCAACTCTGTTATTTTGTTATCTTTTGCCCAAGCCAACTGAAACGAACCAGGAATGGGGGCTGCAGGTCCTAAGAACCTGGAAAAAAAATGTTCTTTTGACATGGAACAACCCTAACGAGAAAAAAGTGATAGTTCTTCTCGAAATGTTGCTAATGCTCGTCTTTCTCCGAAGGTTTTTGGCAGCCCAAAGAAGACAAGAGATTGAATAGATACAAAATTTGTGAAGGGCTGTTTGTCTATTGACCACTGAATGATAAACTGAAGAAGCTCCTTCATACCAAACCCACTTTTTTATATAAAAAAAATCCTTCTAATTTTTTTTAGTACTTTCTGACTGAAGCCTTTGAAATTGCATATATATGGGGCAAATCCCTATTTTTGCACTCACAATAAGCTTCCAGTGGGAGATTTGTGAGAGTCGGCAAGAAAGAAAAGCTATTTTATTACATAGGTGGCCTTACGGTGACGGTCCATCCCTCAATCTTCTAGCAGCTCTGGGCTAGTGAAGGAAATGAATAATTGGCTCCACCTCTTACATTTAACTCTGCCCACAGTCATCCTGATGTACCTGCCCCTGGACAGGAGACCATAGCATTGATTAAAAACCAAGCTCCTTGCTGTTTACCCCCTGAATACAAGTCTTCTTCCATGCTTGGAGGTTAAAGAAGAAAACTGGGTTAAGAGAAGGATTTTGGAATCATAAGCTCTGTTGTTGATTAGCTCATGGTCTTGGTCCAATTTTTATCCTTAGGGAGAGCTTGAACCTGCTTCCCTTTATATCCCCTATGAATTTTTATGAGTAGATCTAAAAAAAAACCAAAACCCCGCTGTAAGATAGAGTTTGTTCAGGCCTTTCATTCTTGTTATTTACTGCTGAACAGACTGTTAGTAAGAAATGGCAATTGTTTGACATGCCTAGATTTGCTGGAGCTTAGAAGTTTTGCAAAAAGGGAGAAAAAAAGAAAGAAAAATAATAAAAACAATTTTCATTCATAAGTGAATTACCAGAAGCTGGCTGGTGCTTCTGCAGAGCTAGTCTTTTTACCGCCTATTCAAGCCCTTTTTCTCCAGCGTAAACAGAACTAATCGCTCTATATCCTCTGTATATTGTTTCTTAATATGAATGAAGCGAAGCAGGCTAACTGGTAGTTGTTCAGATTATTGTCTAACGTAAACTTCCAATGGGCTTTGAAGGGTTGAAGCTTTGCAAGCTGAAAACAGAGCTGAGTAACCAAAACAACAATCCCTAGTGTTAATGTGGAGCGATAAATATTCACCCAGCATTAACAAATTCGTATCTCTCTGACATGCAAATTTGAATTGACACATTGCTGTGTCAAGGAAAAAGAAAAAGGAAGGAAGGAAGGAAGGAAGGAAGGAAGGAAGGAAGGAAGGAAGGAAGGAAAAAAGGGAAGGAAGGGAGGGAGGGAGGAAGGAAGGAAGGAAAGAAAGAAAGAAAGAAAGAAAGAAAGAAAGAAAGAAAGAAAGAAAGAAAGATATGGTGGCTTAATGCTAAATAAGCTAACTCTGTGTCCAAAAATAAGTGAATCCTGCTGGGTTTTACAGAGTTTAAAATACTGGATATCTGCAATCAAACAGAGGAGAGAACAGCGCTGTAAGGAATATTTGGCTATTTTCTGTTCTGCCAAAAAAACCCAAAGCAGCTCACATTTGTTTTTTATTTTCCTTTTATTAAATCACTCTTCAAAACCGCTCACAAAGTTTAAGTTTATACAGTGACAATTAGTTTATGGTGTTTCTGAAGTGGATTTAGATTTGAGTGATAAAATTACAGGCCAAAATTACGACCATGGTGGAAAATACTGGTTTGTGTTTGGCTTTGCATACCACAACTGAAAGATCACCAGGCTTTTGCCCATCAGCCGAAGGAAGTCCCTATAACAGGATCTGCCTTTCCAAAATACAAGCTGGATTCCAGGACATGCCACAATAGATCGGTATAAAACAAGCAGGGAATAACTTTGCTTCCTTTCATTAATGGGGGAAAAATAAATTTGTTCTCAAAACTGGCAGGTTAGGAGGAGAGTAACTAAAGTTTAAATAGGCAGAGTTCTTTGAATTAAAAAAAAAAGATTAGGGAATGACTTAAAGCAATAAACCTTGGTTTGTTCATCCAATTTCAGAGCTTCAAAATAGATTGGAAATGGTGTAAAGATGGGTCAACAAAAGGGAAATCACACCCCACATTTGGGCCCTATGGATGGCTTAGAATTGGTCTGGCATCGTGGGTGGAGCCAAGCTTCTGTCTTGTCAAATCATGCTTTATTGTTCGTTACACTGTGCAGAACCAGGCAACCATGGTAAACCAACCAGGGCTTTGTGCGATGTGTGGGGGGCTCAGCTTAACCCTTGTAGAACTGAACACAGCCTGATTCAGAGACGCCATTTGTGAATCTGGCCCAGAGGTTGAGCTGTTGGCTGAGTTTCCACTTTCAACCTCTTTCCAGAATGTAAAGAAGGCAGGTGGACCTTCAAGACGGTTGAAGTCTGGCCTGTCTTGTTATTGTTTGCTTTTAGAATTGCAGTAAGTCAATTTAATTTCAGATCCATTTAGGTACTATGTGACAATCAGCATTTATATCTCTTTGAAAATCTGAGGAGCTTCATTCTTCGGCATATATTAATAGTCCTCAACTTACAACAGTGTATTTAGTGACCGTTCGAAGTTACAACAGCACTGACAAAACTGACTTATGACCGTTTTTCACATTTACGACCGTGGCAGTATCCCTGTGGTCACGTGATCAAAATTCAGGTGCTGGGCAACTGGTTCATATTTTTGATGGTTTGCAGTGTCCCGGGGTCATGTCGTGCCCTTTTGCGACTTCCTGACAAGCAAAGCTATAATAATAATAATAATAATAATAATAATAATAATAATAATAATAATAATAATAATAATATAAAATAATAAAGTTGGAAGGTACCTTGAAGATCATCTAGTCCAACCCCTTGCTCAGGCCGGAAACCCTATACCATTTTAGACAAAGTCAATGGGGGAAGTCAGATTCCTTTAACAACCTTGTTACTAACTAAACAACTGCAGGGATTCGTTTAACAGCCATAGCAAGAAATGTCTCACTTAACAACAGAAAATGTTGGGCTCAATTGTGGTCGTAAGTCAAGGACTCCCTGTGTTTTAACATCCAGGGTTTGGAATGGAAGTTTGCAAGCAGCTTGGAACACAATCACCACAGCCCGTTGCCTTTTCCTTCTTTTTAATCTTGCAATCCTTTCATGCAAAAAGAAAAAAAAATAATAATAAGCCCCATCCTCCAAAACCAGAGTGCCAGGAGAAGGGGGGCTTTGAACCATTTTGTAAAGTTGCATCTGCAGCACTCCCCCCCCCAGACACAAACACACGCTCCCCTGTCTCCCAGTCAGATTTTATTGTCTTCTGCCAGAAAAATTTCCATAAGGGACAGTCATTTCCTCCTGAGGCAAAAAAAAAAAAAGAAAGAAAAGAAAAAAAGAATCCTAAAGAATCAAAACTTCCCTGAAAGACGGGAACGTTCGGACAAATAGATGGGATTAAAGAGCTGGAGGCATCCGAAGGCTACTCAAAACAGCATGCCGAGAGGTGCCGAAGCAGAGCATGCTGGCATCACTATGATTAGCACGGCCCGGAGAGCTGATCAACATCCAGAGGACGCTTTGCAAACATCCGGACTGCTCTGTTCTTCGGACAGGGTGGGCGTCTTCGTCTTTGAGGGGTGGCCCAGCTTGTGGAGGAAACTTCTTAAGGACCTCAGAGACAGTGTGAGGTGAAGAAGTTGTGTGTTGCACAGCCCCCCCTCTCTCTCTCCCCCTCTCCACCTCTCTCCCTCTCGCTCTTTTGAAATCTAGGCCCAGTTACAAGGATTGAAATGTAAGGATCCATAACTAGCTGGGAAGCTGTGAGATTTTTCACCGGGGATGGGAGGGAGAGAGGAGCCTGGATAAACATCTGCCAAGGGTGATTTACAACTACAAAGTCCTGAAACAGACCACAGTTTGAGGAGATGCCTTGGAGACTGCTGCATCTAGGGTTTTATTTTTATTTTTTGAGGAGAATAGGAACCCAGGTCCCATATGGTGAAGCTGTGATGGTAACAAATGGAAAAAGGTCATTTTTATCCCCAAGTAAAGAACACCAATATTCAGCAGGGTAGTTTATTCTCCTAACCAGCTAAAATTCCCAGCATTGCAGAAACGCTCAAGGTCAAGCCTGGCTCTGTTTGCATCCCAAAGCTTCAGCAACCACATGGTTGTGACACCAGAAAGACCTACAGATTTATTATCTCATAAGCAACTTGCTGAGACATCATTGCTGGACCTAATAAGGTCCCTTATCACCTTAAGACTTGCACTGCATGGAGGAGAAAAGTTCCTCCATGTAGCTCAGCTTTAATATAAGGTGACCAACCGTCCTCCTTTAGGGAGGACAGTCCTCCTTTTATAAGTTCTGTCCTCCCTCAAAAAGTGTCCTCCTTTATGTCCTCCTTTTTGATATTTGAAGACTAATCTGCAGGTCTTTTTTTTCTTCTCATAGAACGCTCAGAACAGCGTTCCGGCACCTTTTTTTGATGTTTTTTTTTTCAACTTTTGCATGAGTTGTGCTACTCCCCCCATTGGCTTTCGAAAGCCAATAGGAATTGCTGCTGAGCGCGCCAAAGCACCCGACTGGCAAACTTTGCACATGCAAGTTGTCTGTATTATTGTTGCAATGAATAAAATGTTTCTTTTATTTACGATATTTTTTTCTTCAATTTATTTGTGTCCTCCTTTTCATTGTAAAAAAGTTGGTCACCTTATTTAATACACATTTTAATGTGTATTAAAATGGAAAAACCACAAGGGTCCTCTTTGAGTTTTCCCAACACAGGAAGTCCTCAACTTATAACCACAACTGACCCCAACATTTCTGTTGTTAAGTAAGACATTTGTTACGTGGGTCCCCCCCATTTTACGACCTTTTTCGCCATAGAATCATTGCATTTGTTAAGTTAGTTGTTAAGTAACGTGGATGTCAGAATCCAATTAGATTTCATCTTTAATTATCAAACATAGAAACTCCCAATTCTGCCTTCTCTGGATTCTGCCATAAGAGGGAGAAAA
Source organism: Crotalus tigris (assembly GCF_016545835.1). Lineage (NCBI taxonomy): Eukaryota > Metazoa > Chordata > Lepidosauria > Squamata > Viperidae > Crotalus > Crotalus tigris. The sequence goes on from NW_024097198.1 coordinate 279,055, forward strand.
GGGGGAGAGCAAAGGGGCTTTATGGCCCTCACTTCCTTCAGCACACTTCAAAGGACTGAATGTGTGTTTATTGTGGCCTCTAAGCTTTAACATATCAAAGAAGAGTAATTGCCTTTCATGTAGTTATCTGAAGTCTCCATCCAGACGGAAGAAGAAAGGGGATGGAATTGTGATACTTGAAACTATCACTGGAAGGGGGGTTGATTGGGTGGGACTACTGGGGAACCCCTTAAAACCTTGAATGGGAGAGCTTGAACCCCAAGTCCTGTCTAGCATGCCTGCAACCATTTTCTCTTAATAAAGGATTCCTGTTGGAAGAATTATTCCAAGAGTTCTGTCTTCTTAAGATGCAAAGTGGGGTGGGTCCTTACATTAGACAGGACTTGCAAAATTAATCCACCTGGAAGGGAGACCCTTGCCGGGGGATTTTGCAAAAATTTACCATGTCAGACAATGGAGCAAGAGAAGGGGAAAACTCCCTGGAAAGAGAGCCGCTGACCCAGTTGGAACCTTGCCAGATGTTGGGATCCGAGAGGCCAGATTCCTCAGGAGAAGAAGTGTGGAGACACAGGACCACAAGCCTCGCTGGTCGATGGCGTTTGGAAAGAAAAGTGAGTGGGGAAAGGAATCAAGAAAGGTGACCCTGAGACGGGGGACCAAGCAACCAGAATGGAAGCAGGAGATGGAGAAATCCCTGCACGCAAGTGAAGAGGGAGGAAGCTGGGCACCGTACTCAGACTGGATCCTAGAGAAAGCTATTGACCTGATGAAGAGAACTCTCAGCTCCCTAGGAGAGGAGAATACTGAACCCTACGGCTGCCCCAGTTCCTGGAGCCGCAAAGGGAGAGACACCGAGGGGAACGTGGAACCTGCAACCCCAGGGACATCTACTGATCCAGGAGCTCCCACCCCCTACCGGACCACAGATGGCAATCTGGACGGAAGGCACTACCACCCACAACAGAGGCACCGATCCATTCCAAGACGTCCACCGTTGGAAGTAAAATTCAAAGGGGAGCCAACACGCTTGGGATTTTTCCTAACCCAAGTCCTCAGCTACATGGAGGAATATGGGCAGGATATTCCCAGCGACAAAGCCCGCATCCGGATCGTGCAATCTGCCCTGGATGGACCAGCTGCGGATTGGGTAGTGAACTTGCATGACTCCAATGCCCCAGAACTCAGTAACTTCAACCGTTTCATGTCCTCTTTGAGAAGACGATTTGAAGACCCCCTGGCTGATCGCAAAGCCCGTGAAAGAATAACAACGATGAGGCAAGGCAAACGCCCAGTGGCCGAGTATACACAAGAATTCCGGGCCATTGCCAGCAAACTGAATGGCCAGAAGACATCCTCCTTGGCCATTTCAAAGACGACTAAACTATGATCTATATGATGCTTGCCTGCCCCGAGGGGACCCACATCGACTTGAGAATGGTACGTCTTGGCAGAGGAGCAGAGATCGACATATTGAAGAGGCACCGCCGAGGAAAACAATGGAGCCGCCCCCCGCCTGAGCTGACACACCAACCGGTGAAATCATCGGATACAGCCAAGAAGCAAATGAGATGTTTCAAGTGCGGAAGAGAAGGGCATCGAGCTGTAGAATGCCGCTCAAAGGTCCCCCAGCACAACCCAGACAGATCCCAAATCAACAAACCCGGAAAGTATTCAGCTAAGCCAAAAGAAACGGCCATGAGAATGAGGGAAATTGCAGAAACCCCCACCTCTGCTCACCAAGGGGAAAGGACTCCAGCTTACACCACAGGGCCGGTGGATGCCTCAGATGACAGCTCGGAGGGCGAACCCCTGGTAAGTGGATGCATCACACCCATCTTCAAAACAGTGACTATATTAATCCCCCCAATGCCCGAAGCTGTGAAGGTGAAAGCCTTAATAGACTCTGGCTGTACCCGCTGCCTCATTAGCCCAACACTAGTGGGGAATCTGGGCATCCCATCCAGGAGACTGGAACACCCAATCTCATTTGGCCAGCTAGATGGATCCATCGCAGGGGGGGTGCCAGCTACCCTAGCCACTTTGCCAATACATCTCTCCCTGGGCAACCATGAAGAGGACTTAACGTTTGTGGTGACACCAGGTATGGAATGCCCAATGATTCTAGGGATGGAATGGTTGAAAAAATGGAACCCCTGGGTAAATTGGAGGACGACAGAAATCAAATTCCCGAAGGGGGAACCTATGGACTTAAAACCCCAAGGGAGGCTACCAGAATCAAGAATAGAAAAAGCATCCATAGGAGAGGAAAAAAGATTAACAGAAATACCAGAGGAATATAGGGACCTTGCTGAAGTCTTCAGTGAGGAGAGGGCGAATGAGCTCCCCCCTCACCGACCCACAGACTGTACCATTGAATTCAAGCCTGGGGCAAAACTCCCGAAGCCCAGATTATACTCCATGAGCCCAAAGGAGAAGGAGGAAATGGAAAGATTTATAAAAAAAAACCTGGAGAGAGGTTTCATTGAGCCAGCCAAGCCTAAAGTGGCTGCCCCGGTCCTTTTAGAGAGAAGAAGGATGGCTCTTTACGTTTATGCGTGGATTATAGGGCCCTGAATACAATCAGTGAAAGCAACCTATACCCGCTGCCCTCATGAAAGACATGCTGTCACACCTATCGAAAGGGAAAATTTTTTCTAAACTAGACTTAAGGGAAGCTTACTATCGAGTGAGAATCAAGGAAGGGGACGAATGGAAGACTGCATTTAACTGCCCCATGGGGTGCTATCAATTCAAAGTCTTGCCATGTGGATTACAAGGGGGCCCTGCAGTCTTTATGCAACTAATCAATGACGTTCTAAGGGAGCACCTGTTTAAGGGGGTCCTTGTTTACTTGGACGACATTCTTATCTTTACCGAAACAAAAGAAGAACACGTCAAACTTGTCAGAGCGGTTTTAAAGAAGCTGCGAGCCGCCCACCTATATGCCAAACTCTCAAAATGCGAATTCCACCAGGAAAGGATAGACTACCTAGGCTATCGCATATCCCCACAGGGCATTGAAATGGACCCGAGAAGGTCAAAGCAGTATTAGAATTGGGCACCACCCCGCACAAGAAAGCAACTACAAAGTTTCCTGGGCTTTGCAAATTTTTACCGCCAATTCATCCCCTCATTTGCACAGATAGCCTTGCCCCTCACTAACTTACTAAAAACGAAGGGAACACCCTCAGTAAAACCTAGCCAGCCACTAAAATGGACAATTGGAGTGCCAAGCAGCGTTTGAGAGACTAAAGAGACTTTTTTCTGCCGAACCAGTACTAAGGCACCCAGACATGGACAAACCCTTCATAATACAGGCAGATGCAAGTGATGTGGCAGTGGGGGCTGTGCTATTACAAGAAAATGATGATGCAGTATTGCAACCCTGTGCATATACATCTAAGAAACTCACGGAAACAGAACAGCGCTGGCCCGTATGGGAGAAGGAGGCTTATGGGATACGTTGGGCATTACTCACGTGGCGACAGTTCCTGGAAGGCAACAAAATCCCCTTCCAGGTATGGACTGATCACAAAAATTTAGAAGCCCTGAAAACTTCCAGGAAACTCAATCCCAAACAAGCCCGCTGGTCCCAGCATTTTCACCAATTCCAATTTAAGCTCAAACATTTACCAGGAAGAAAGAACTTCCTGGCAGATGCACTATCTCGCATGCCCCAATATAACAGCGCACGAACCACAGACTCTAGACCAATAATGGCAGAGTCACAACTGGCAGCGCCAGTAACCACAAGAACCCAAGCCAAAATAAAACCACAACTGGACAGCCAAACTGGGATTGAATTCAGAAAAAGTTTGGAAACAGATGATTGGTTCCAGAAAAACAAACATGTGTGCACAATGAGAGACGGATTGCCTTGGGTAGGGGAAAAGTTATATATACCAACAACTCAAAGACTAACTTTCATGCAACTTTGCCATGACACAAAATCAGCAGGGCATTTTGGATTTGTAAAAACTTTACACTTAATTAAACGGCAATTTTGGTGGCCATCAATAAAAAAGGACATAGAAAGTTATGTTGCCAGCTGCCCAACCTGTGCATCAGCAAAGAGGTTGCAAGGGAAATCGCCAGGGCTGTTACAACCAGTGGCAAGTCCCTCAGCCCCCTGGAGGGAAATAGCCATGGATTTTATAGTGGAATTGCCTGAAAGCAATGGGAATACTGTTATCTGGACAGTCACGGACCTATTTTCCAAACAGGTGCACTTTATCCCTTGCCAAAAAATTCCCACTGCAAAGGCCTTAGCAAAACTTTTCATCCAGCACATTTACAGATTGCACGGGGCACCCCAACGCATCATCTCTGATAGGGGAGTGCAATTTACGTCTGCATTTTGGAAGGAATTTTTATCCCTCTTAGGGACCACTCAGGGATTGACATCTAGCCACCACCCTCAAGGAGATGGACAAGCGGAACGCTGCCAGTCGGTACTTGAGCAATATTTGAGATGTTTTTTAAATTTCCAACAGAGTGATTGGACGGACTTACTTCCTTTTGCAGAAGTTGCCTACAATAATGCAGTCCACTCCAGCACAGGCTACACTCCTTTTCAAATAGCCAACGGCCAAAGTTTCAACCCTATGCCAGAGTTAACCCCAAAAGAACCAACGATCCCTTCACTGAAAGAATGGATGGAAAACCTACAAAACACCTGGCCAATAGTCAGAAAATCACTAGATGAAGCTAGGCGGGCATACAAAGCACAAGCCGATAAAAAAAGGGTTGAGCCTACACCATTCATTATAGGAGAAATGGTGTACTTATCTACAAAATACCTAAAGTCCCTACAGCCCTGTAAAAAACTTGGACCAAAATATATAGGACCTTTTCCAATTAAAAGGATCATAAATCCAGTAACAGTAGAATTAGAATTACCCAAAAACCTCAGGCAAATACACCCAGTTTTTCATTGCAGCTTGCTGAAAAGAGAGCATCAGTCACCTCTACGGCCAAAAATCCCCCCCCCCCACCTCCAATCATGGTGGAGGGGGAACAACACTTCGAAATAAAAGAGATCCTTGACTCTAGGAGATATCGTGGAACAACTCAGTACCTAGTTGCCTGGAAACACCTCCCTGCCTCACAAAATGAGTGGGTCCATAAACGTCACGTCAGAGCCCCGAAGCTATTGAAGAAGTTTCACACAGAGTATCCTAACAAGCCTAACTAAATTTTTTACTTGTGTTTTCTTTCAGGTGGATCTCTCTTATTGTTAAGAGGGGCCGGATGTCAGAATCCAATTAGATTTCATCTTTAATTATCAAACATAGAAACTCCCAATTCTGCCTTCTCTGGATTCTGCCATAAGAGGGAGAAAAGGGGGAGAGCAAAGGGGCTTTATGGCCCTCACTTCCTTCAGCACACTTCAAAGGACTGAATGTGTGTTTATTGTGGCCTCTAAGCGTTAACATATCAAAGAAGAGTAATTGCCTTTCATGTAGTTATCTGAAGTCTCCATCCAGACGGAAGAAGAAAGGGGATGGAATTGTGATACTTGAAACTATCACTGGAAGGGGGGTTGATTGGGTGGGACTACTGGGGAACCCCTTAAAACCTTGAATGGGAGAGCTTGAACCCCAAGTCCTGTCTAGCATGCCTGCAACCATTTTCTCTTAATAAAGGATTCCTGTTGGAAGAATTATTCCAAGAGTTCTGTCTTCTTAAGATGCAAAGTGGGGTGTTAAGTCAGTTGTTAAGTAACAGGGATTAGTGGATCTGGCTTCCCCATTGGCTTAGCTTGTCAGAAGGTCGCAAAAGGGGATCACTGCCACCGTCATAAATATGAGTCAGTTGCCAAGCATCTGAATTTTGATTGCATGATCATGGGAATGCTGCAACGGTCATAAAGTGTGAAAAACAGTCGAAAGCCGCTTTTGTAGCTTCAAGTGGTCACTATAAACGAACGGCTGTGAGTGGAGAATTACCTGTAAACTACAGGCTGGACACTTCAAGAAATACTTTTTTTACAGTATTGAAATGTAAAAAATGTAGAATTTGCTGACTCAGTTTCCTCCACCACTGCTTCAGTTCATTCTTGATTTCAGGAGGGTCTTTTCGGTAACTCACAAAGGATAAGATTGTTCGTAGCAGTTGTAACACACAATACTGCAGTGGGATTTTTCTATTCTGTGAAGGGTAGCTTTGAAAGTCGCAGCTTGCTGGTCACTGTGGGAGACAGAAAAGCCAGGTAAACAGATCCCAGGATCATCTCCAGGAGAATCTGTTTATGGATGTTTGGGGATTGTTTCCAGCCCCAGGATCTGGTAAAAGAATAGCTTGCAAAACCCCAAATTGTACTTGCCTTTCAGGAATTGCCATCTGAATTAAAATATTCACTTTTATGAACCAAACCACGTCACTTATTCACAGTGTTTTCCCACCTACCATATCTCCAGGACAGTCACAATGAAAATAATATATTTAGGTAATATTAGAAGACTGACATGGGTATTAGAATATTATTAAGCGGACCCTGCCATAGCACGGGAATAAGGCCAGGAAGAAGAAGAAGAAGAAGAAGAAGAAGAAGAAGAAGAAGAAGGAGGAGGAGGAGGAGGAGGAGGAGGAGGAGGTAACATTAGAAGAGAGTTCAGTTACAGAATCTGACCTTTTGAAAGAAAGATAAGGATCCCAGCAAAAGGAACTGTTCTTATTTTTCCTTTTAGTTCCTTCATTCTGTTTTATTCTTAAACTGCAATTTGATGTTGTTTTTGTGTGTGTGTGTGTATGTGTATACTCCAGAAGGAAGTATCTTATTTTCATGGAAGGCATCTTATAATATCACCCCTGTTCCAAAAGTGCCCAGTTTGCAGCCCTCTGGGGTTATTTGAGTCTTTCCAACTATGGAAGAAAAGTATGGAAGAAATTCACGTGTGATGGTCCACAGGTATGTTTGTTTGGAAGGATGCATGTCCATCTGTGTCTGCACTGTATCAGATGATCACTCCCCAAAGCCAGCTTTAGGCTGATTGCTAATTTGCAGAATGTTTATGCGTTTTGAACTGAAGGAAGGCAAACCTAATGAGGTTGGGGTATAATTGTGAGATGATTGCGAGATGAAAACAATTTACTGAAGCTTGGAAAAGGGTTTTCGGTGGCAGAAACGGTGATGCCAAGCTGAAGCTGATCCTCTGGATAGACCGAGACCGTCTTTCCCTTCTCAAATGCATTGGCTAAGTCCATCAAGAACCAGGTGAACTCAAAGGATCCCTCAGAAGACTTTGGTGACACGTTGAACCAACAACAGAAATCTAACTTGTGTGTCAGACAAAAAAAAAAACAAGATCCCTGAAATTTTTGGGGGATTAACTGAAATCCAAGTCTCCTCTATTGCAGACCAGGTAGTATATTAGGGAGGTGGGACCTGGTTGGGGTATTGTGCATGACTAAATCCTTGGAATTTCAAAATTCTCCATGCACAGAGTGCTAATGGTTGAGTTCATGTCTTTGGAGGTTCTCAGTGATCCAGGTCCTGGTTGTCCCAAAGGTGCTTTTTCAAAAGACAACTGGACTTTCTTGGTTTTTCCTTGATGATGTTTTGCTTCTCATCCAAGAAGCTTCTTCGGTTCTGACTGAATGGTGGAGGACAGAAGGATTTATATTCCTTGCAGTTATCAAGGAATCTAAATCAATATAAATCCTTCCATTCTCCACCATTCAGTCAGAACAGAAGAAGCTTCTGGGATGAGAAATGAAATGTCTTCAGGGAAAAACAAAGAAAGTCCAGTTGCCTTTTGAAAAAGCACCTTTGGGACAAGATCTTTGTTCTTCTGCTTAATCTGAATGGACATGGGAATCATTAAGAAATAAAGAAAAGCTTGTTGTCATCATTCATACTACTGGATAAGGAACGGGATTCTTCTAGGACAGGGGTCTTCAAACCTGGCCCTTTTATGACTTGTGGACTTCAACTCCCAGAATTCTGGGAGTTGAAGTCCACAAGTCATAAAAGGACCAAGTTTGAAGACACCTGTTCTAGGACTTCTCGGTTTGTGGAGTTCCTCTTCTCTTTCTTCCCTACCAGTTGTCTTCTTTGACCTCGCAGCTTCGCATTTGGCTCTGAAGATCCAAATCACTAATCATCTGATTCTTTGAAGAAGAAAGCCAAGTCTGAGACTATCTTTGCTCTAGCCAGGTTCTCCCTCACTTTAGGGCCCCGCCAAGCCCCCATTTCTACAGTGCTCCAAGAGTGAGGTCATTGCTTGCTGTCTTTTATGTCCCACCTTTCATTTGCTACCCCTCTCTTGACCTTCCCACATCATTATTCATAGGGAATCTCCACCGCCTTGGAGTCAAAGGACAAAGAAGAAATTCTTGCAGGCCAGTTCTGCAAGCTGACAATGGGCTTTGAAAAATCTCATTGGCAGGGTACAGATCATCTCCTCTTTTTTTTCTTTTTTTAAGAAAAAAACACATTTATTAGCTCATTCTTTTTCTTTCAATCTCAGAAGAAATAGAAATCACAAAAGATTCTGGATTAAGAATTTTTTTTGGAAGTTCTTCATCTTCTTACTTACTTGCTTAAACTTAGATCCTCCCGTGCTCCTCCATCTTCTGCAATAAAAAAAAAATCTTAAAGAACTAAATTACTCATCAAAACGTGATAAAATTTTGGGAGGTGTCCTTGTACCATAAAACATGGTGGAAGAGGAACAGAATTGTATGACTTGGGGATTAAATGGCTCTAAAGACCGGGAAGGGAATAGTTTGATAACCAGCGAGAGAGACAACAATACCAGTCACAACAAAGTGGTAATCTCTATTTCAGGTTTTTCTTCTTCGAAAAGCTCCAAATAATCTGGGCAGGAATTGGCAAAGGGCGTGCGCGAATGTGCGTGTCGGCGTGTGAGCACATCCTTTCCCTCCTGTTCATTTGGCTTCAGTTCATCATCTCCAACTGATTTTTTGTCACTTGCAGACTTTGAGGTGGTGAGCATCGTTTGTTCCTGTGGATGAAAGGACGAACATGATAATGACCAACAGAAGAAAAGAGGATAGAAAAAAATTAGTACCCTCTCATCCTCCTGTCCATCTTATGCCAAACTGTCCCAAACCCCCAGAAGTTTTGAATTCTGAAAAAGGAACTCCAGTCAAAAAACCGTGGCATTTGTACACACGATGGAGGCTGTCTTTAACTATACAAAGAGATGGATGGTAGTAATCTGGGACCATTTGAAAGACAATCCAAACAGCAGGTGGCACTGTGGCTAACTAAAATGTAATGGTGGGGGGTTTTTTTGGAGGGGGGGGGGAGTGTTTTAGAAGAAAGAGAGAAAAAGAAAGAAGAAATAGAAGAGACTAACTTCTGAGGTCTTGCAGTTTAAATTAGTCTCTTAGGAAGCGTTTTATAACTGGAAATTGTGAAGTCATTTTCAGCTCCTAGTGACCAGATAGATCAGTGGTTCTCAACCTTTTTAATGCTGCGACCCCCCAACCGGTTGTAAATCGAAGACTACTCAACCGGTCGTAAGTCGAGGACTACTCAACTGATGTAGCACCGTTTGCAGAATGGGACTTTTGGCGGGCTCAGCAGGGCAGAGATAGCCTGGAAAATTCCCATTGGCTTTTGAAAGCCAATAGAATTAGACTCTATTCAAGAGAGTCTATTCTATTAGTTTTCAAAAGCCAATAGAATAAAAGGGAGTAGCACAGCTAAGGAAAAGGGGAAAAAAATGGCGGACTGCGTTGTTTGGTGACCCCTGTGAAATGGTCGTTTGACCCCAAATGAGGTCCTGACCCACAGGTGGAGAACCACTGAGATAGATAGATAGGTAGGTAGATAGGTAGGTAGATAGATAGATAGATAGATAGATAGATAGATAGATAGATAGAGTGCTTTTTTTGTCGTAGAACGCACCGGAACAGAGTTCCAGCACTTTTTTTGACGGATTTTCCAAGTTTTAAAAGTAATTTTTGAAAATTTGATGTTTGGTCCACGTGGACTTCAATCACCCTGTCGAGCGTAGCAGGTCGGTGGCAAAATCATTAAAATGGTGCATGCGGGCTGCTTGTGTGTCGAGTCCGATACATGCATACATCGTCCACACAGGTTGTGATGGCGCTGCTCGGCTTGTAGCATTGCTCAGCTTGTGATTGGTCATGTGGTCACACGCTGAGTGCTTACTGCAGGTGGCAACTCTTAAGTTTCATTCCGCAACTGATGTGTGTGGTTACAAAAAAAGCACTGGATAGATAGATAGATAGATAGATAGATAGATAGATAGATAGATAGACAGACAGACAGATAGACAGATTTGTGCGGTGTGTGTGTGTGTGTGAGAGAGAGAGAGAGAGAGACAGAGACAGAGAGAGACACACACAGAGAAAGATGATAGGTAGCTTTACTCCATGATTGCAAATAATAGCAATCTAATTAAATGAGGTAACTTCCATTTTTCGGAATTCCAACTCAACACACTGACATCACAAGCCATATCCTTTTGGTGTTAGATGAAAAGGATTGGGACCATACATTTACTTGCAATTTCAGAAGATTTATTGCTCAAGCCTATAGACAAGAATCTGGTCAACTAAAGTTCAATCCTAAGCTGGTGCCAAATAAGGGTCAACAGGATTCAAACGTTGTAGCATTTGCGGGGACGTAATGACTCTAAGCTGATGACATGCTTAACTCCTCCCCCAGCTGTGCCAGACTCTTCTCCTACAGTAGCTATGTGGAATTGTGTATGAGGACAGGTGGCATGGCCTTTTCTGCTGGCAAAATGATAAAAACCTGGATTCTTCATTGTTGGATAGGCCCCAAAGGAGTTATACAGCGTTTTACACCCAAAGCTCCCACCCTTAATTCAAGTGGTTTTTTTTCCCCATTACATGTTTTCTCCACCCAGCCTCTGAAAACACTGCCCGCCCTCGCAGGGGTTAAGTCGGTTTTGTAAGAGGAGGAGGAGGAGGAGGTTGTGATGACGCTGGCAGAGAGACATCGTGTTCCAGAATTCTGACTAATTGCTGGGTGTTATTGGCAGATGGCAAAGACCTCACCGATGCCAAGAGATCAATTCGGTCTTTAGCTCTGCGCCAGCAAGTGAGTTATCTCCCTTTAGAGTGATTTTATATCACTTCTTAATCTTATTTGTAAATGTGATCCCTTGATGACACGATGCGTAAGACTTTGGCTCAATATATCCAGTTCATACCATGAACTTGGCAAGCAGCAGAACAGCCCCTGGAGCGCCGAAGTGCTTTTTATTTTTTTTATTCTTTTTGATACCCGCTCAACAAATTGTCACAGATGCACGCATGAAAGAAAGCTATTGCTTTCTTTTCTTCTTGTTCCTTTCTCTCTCTCTCTTTTTCTTTTCTAAATGCTGTCTAAAAGAAAAATAAAACCGAAACCACCCCGGGGGTCCTTTCTGGCGAAAAGAAAAGGGAAAGAAATGAATAAAAGAAAAAAGAAAGAAGAGAAAATAGAAGCTTGATTAAAGTGAGTCGGAAAGAATGAAGACAGAAGGAAATCCCGGCTAGATCACAGGTCTTCTCCCAAGGCCCTTGTTTCTGGCACCTCAGAGATAGATGGGTTTCACTCATGGAGGCTTTGCTTCCTAACTATTGGGAATAAAAATAAATTTATGCAATAAACACATTGAAGTCATGTTTCTTCTACTAAAGATCTTGTTTCTGGAGTTGGGAATTTCAATTTTCAAGGCACTGTTAACAGCCCCCAAGGGACTTCTCCAACGTTTATTCCATTTTAAAGCATAATTGCATTAGCTCTTTTTCCATTCGTAGTACATTTTCTATTTTAGTGACATCTCCCCCTCTTTAAAATTTACAGTAGTGCAATATTTACAACAACCATTGACCCCCCCCCCGACCAGTCTCTGACTTGAACAGATCCTTTCACTCTTTACTACCCATCTCTTAAATGCATGCCCTTGGACCGAAGTTGCTATAACTCCTTTTCTTATAAAAGAACATGCTAAGACAGTGGTTCTCAACCTTTTTAATGCCGCGACCCCCAACTGGTCATAAGTCGAGGACTACTCAACCGGTCGTAAGTCGAGGACTACTCAACTGGTGCAGCACCGTTTGCAGAATTGGACTTTTGGCGGGCTCAGCAGGGCAGAGACAGCCTGGACAATTCCTATTGGCTTTTGAAAGCCAATAGAATTAGACTCTATTCACGAGAGTCTATTCTATTGGCTTTCAAAAGCCAATAGAATAAAAGGGAGTAGCACAGCTAAGGAAAAGGGGGAAAAAAATGGCGGACTGCATTGTTTGGCGACCCCTGTGAAATGGTCGTTCGACCCCAAATGGGGTCCCGACCCACAGGTTGAGAACCACTGTGCTAAGAGTTGGCTGCAGAACAGCAAAATGGTGCTATAGCTAATTTTGGGTGGAAAGAGTGAAAAAGAGGAACAGCTGTATTAGGAAGATCTAATTCCCTCTGAGGTGTTGCAGTTGAGAGAAGAAGCCTAAAGCCTATAAAAGGCTGTGATGGAAACCTTGGAAGAATTTCCACAAGGGGAGTGGTGACTGGGAATGTTAGTTAATTAATTAGCAAGCAAGTACGTGTGCATCTTTATGATAGTTTGTTGCATGTTTGAGAGAAAGGGAAGGGAGAAGATATGCAGGCTGTTTTCTGTTGTTGCTGTTATTCTCCTTAAAATGGGATAGTAAGGCTGTATGAGTCAGGGTTTATTTTTATTTCATTATGCAGCTTGTCTGGTGTCTTCCATCTAGGCAGAGTCTAGGTGAAAGTCAGATACTCAACTTAAAAGCAATTGGGAAAATAATTCAGAGCGATAAAAGTGATCCTAAGAATGCAAAACTCCGAACAACCTTGAGCCAACGACTTGAAAGCCAACCAAACCACATTATGTTGTTGTGTGCTGTGGGGACCAGATTGTTCCATGTGATGTGGTTTGCTTGTTTTAGCTTAGCATGTTGTCTAAGGTCAACCATTGTGATTTATTAGCTATGGTTTGTGGTTTGGTGTGGCTCGCAAACCCAGCTTGACTGCTCTGAAGTCAAAAATCACCCAGCGATTGTAAGGAGAGTTAAAGGCGATTCTAGTCTTCTGCTATCTTAATGTTTTGCGAAATGGGCACTCAAAAAGGAGGAGACAAAATTCCAGAGGTGGGGGGTACATTTCAGGGGACAGAGCCTTCTACCCTTCAAAAAGACTTGGCTGGTTCATGCACAGTATTAAGCAAAAAGGAATTGGGCTTGTTTGTGGCTGATGCGAGTTTATCAAGAACGTCAGTTTCTGCTACCATTTAGCCCTTTTAAGGCAACTGGAGGTACATGGATGGTGAAAACCAACTTGAAATTGGATATTTATCTAGTATTTAAGATGATTTCTGGAATCTTTACTTTTTGAGGCAGAAATAGAAGGATTTCGGGAGAAAAGGTTTTCCTTTCCAGGATCAACATCCTCTTCTCTCTCCTGTCTGTCTGTCTGTCTGTCTGTCTGTCTGTCTGTCTGTCTGTCTGTCTGTCTGTCTGTCTGTCTGTCTATCTATCTATCTATCTATCTATCTATCTATCTATCTATCTATCTATCTATCTATCTATCTATCATCTATCATCCATCATCTATCTAACTAACTATCTAATGCTTTTTTTGTAAGAAAAAAGGTGCCGGAACTCATATCTTGTTTATCTTTTATTTAAAAAATTATATATTCATTCCTTAACATAAATTTACCTTTTGCACGTAGTCAATCATTGTACACACAGCCACACCCATCAGTTGTGTAACGAAACATAATGGTTTCCACCCGCAGTAAGCACTCAGCGCGTGACCACACGACCAATCACAAGCTGAGCAGTGCCACAAGCTGAGCAGCGCCATCCCAACCAGTTTGGACGAAGTACGCATGTATCGGACTTGACATACAAGCAGCCCGCATGCACCATTTTAATGATTTTGCCGCCGACCTGCTATGCTCGACAGGGCGATTCAAGTCCACGTGGACCAAACATCAAATTTTCAAAAGTTACTTTTAAAACTTTGAAAATCCGTCAAAAAAAGGTGCTGAAACTCTGTTCCAGTGCATTCTATGACAAAAAAAAAAAAAAAAGCACTGGCTATGTCCATTTTGCTCTCCAAGTTCATGGTGACCTAACCCTAAACCTAAGTGGAATTTTCCTCCAATGGCATTTTTCCATGTATTTTACCAGGAATCATAAACAGGGCAGCCTAGAAAAGTCAGTGCCCTACTAACCATACCCAAGCACTCTATCTATCTATCTATCTATCTATCTATCTATCTATCTATCTATCTATCTATCTATCTATCTATCTATCTATCTATCTATCCATCTATCCATCCATCCATCCATCCATCCATCCATCCATCCATCCATCCATCCATCCATCCATCTATCTATCTATCTATCTATCTATCTATCTATCTATCTATCTATCTATCTATCTATCTATCTATCTTATCCTTGACATTGTATTCTTCACATAATCAACTCAATTTGTTTTGACTGTTCAGGGCTACGCTCTCTTAAAGTGACAACTTGGTGCATACAGGCAACGGTGTGACATCCCCCTGCCCTTCCCACATATTCTTGCCACCTCCTCCTCCTCCTCTTCCTCCTCCTCTGGGAAATATGAAGCTTAGTTTCCACCCACTTAGAAAATGAAATGAAATGAAATGTATTTGACTGCATGGAATATGTAGTGTATAAATATGGGCAGGGGAGGAACCTTTTCCTTCTTGTTAATTGGCAGAATTACAACATGGTTTCAAACTTCTAACTATGTCCCACAGATCTGTCCAATTCCAGTTTGAAGACAAAGGTTATCTAAGGTGAGAGGAAGAAAAAGCAGCTCTTTAAGTTGTCCAACTCCTGGTGGATTTTAATAGATACTCCACGCCTCTAAATTAGAACATTGGCAGATGCCTGTCCTCCTGGGCGCCCTCATCAAGCCTCAAGAAATAACGAGGGGGATGAAGCGGTTCCCTCTGTGTGTGATCAAGTTCACGGTGGCCTCTGTAACTTGTTTTTCCCTCTTCCCAAGGGGGGAGAAAAACTCTCCGTCCTCCTAGCAGTCAGCTTCACGTTTCTGCTCTTCAGTTCCTTGGAAAATTCTCAAGACTTTCCATCAAAGGAAGCTGGAGTTACAGAGCCCTTGTATGCCTCTGACCCTGATCTAAATTTGCATTTCCTTTCGAGTTCTGATTTTTTTAAAAAAAAAAAAAAAAAGAAGAAGAAGAAGACGAAGAAGAAGGAAAAAAGTTCTTGATTTCTTTAATGGCCGTGAAAGCAAGCGATTGAGAACATTTGCAGAAGGCAGGCACCGGGCCAGGAAGAGGCTGTGGAGAAGTCCGATTGCCAAGAGATTCCAGCCCAGGGTTCTGGACTGTAACCCAGCAGCTACTTAACAAATCTTGGCTATCCATTCTGTGGAGCCTGCCAGTTGTTATTGTCAGCAGTGATGCAAACTGGACTGTTTTGGCAATGCACTGTTAAACAGGAGAACTAGATTACCTGTGTTTTTTCAGTCTGGCCTTCATGTAGAATTCAAAGGAAGTTACAAAAAGGCCACTCTTCCAGGGTTAGTCACAGAGCTAGGAAGGAATTTATCATTTATTTTATCTAAAAAATAACAATTTTAATATTACTCCAATCTCAGGACTCATTAGATTTAAGCTGGCAGCCAGCGGTGCTCTTAGTATCTTCCCCTTTCTCTCAGAGATTGCTCTTTCCAGAGAGTTTGGTTTTTTAGTTTAGCTTCCAGATTTTAGTAAATCTTCTTTCAGATCTCAAATACATACACAACTGGCAGAATTTCCATGAAACCACAATAGAATTAGCATTCTTCTTTGCTTTGAAGTTGAGTAGGTCTTTCAAAAACCCATACAGTGTCACATTTCTGGGCTGGGCGTTAAGCTTATTTGATCATCCATAGATATTAAAAAATCTCAGCTATGTCTATGCAACCACAGCAAGCTCAGCTCAGAGGAAAAACTGTCACTCGGTGACATACCGGCTTTTTATGAAAGAATTACCCTCTCTCTCATCATTCCATTTCATTTTAAAAGGCATCCTTGCTTATTGTCGAGCTAATCAATTGATTACAGCCAGCTCCAGATTTGACAACAATAATCTGAACATGTTTTTACATTGTTTTGTCAATGCCTAATCAACCAGCTTGTTTAGGGGTGGGTATGATAAATAAATGAAAAACATCTGCCTGGGGAGATTGTTACTATAATAATGCAATATTAAAGTGTTACTGCTTTATGGAGCCATTGTCAGATTGTTAAAATAGACAGCTCTTGTTTATAACAACCCTGGCTTCATATTTTCTGACAAGGAGGATTTAGTTTGCAGTTTCCAGGAGTGACTATGCTTAAAAATCAAGAGCTCCAGAAACAGAAAAGACCAAGGATTAAATCTAAGAATTCCAGCTACAAATCACGGATGGAGCTGTTGCAATTTCCTCATTGGTCAACCAACTCTCTTAATTTTTCTTAGCACCCACCTATTGGCAGCACAAAGGACTAACTTAACTGGCCTTAAAATCCGTGCCTAAGAACACGGGTGCTGGCGTGTTGAAAGATATGTTTTGATCTGGTAAAGCTCACAGGATCGCATACTGGAATATGAAAATGTCCCAAATCTCAAAGGCTGAATCAGAGCACCATTAGTTAAACAAGGGCTATCAGACTTTACTAAAAGAAAAATATATGTGGCCCTACCAGACTACAGTAATCCTGGTTTATTCATTCATTCATTCATTCATTCATTCATTCATTCATTCATTCATTCATTGGAGTACAGGTAATCTTTGACTTATGACCAGTTGCTTAGCAACTATTCAAAGTTACAACAGACCCCAAAAATGGGATTTACAAGCTGGATCGAAGTTCTGAGGGTTGACAACCCGCCAGTCATGTGACCTACTTCTGACATTCAACAACATTTATGATTGTTTGCAGTGTCCTGAAGTAAGGTGTCCATGTTTTACAATAGTTTTTACCAAAAACTGGCACTTACTTCCAGTTTGTGGCAAAACTGTGCCATAACTGAACAATGGGTTCGCTTAATGACTGCGGCGTTCAGTAAACCTCTGTTTCCTTTTTTACAACAGCCAAGTTGGCTTAACAAATGCTGCAGAAAAGGTAAAATTGGGTTGGTCATGTGAGCCATCTGTTTAGCAACCTTTATGACTTATGATAGTTGTGACTCAAGGATCACCTGTAGAGCAGAGGTTCCAGATATAACTTGGCTTAGAAATAACAATAACAAAGTTGGAAGGGACCTTGGAGGTCATCTAGTCCAACCCCCTATCATTCAGGAAACCCTATACTGTTTCAGACAAATGGCTGTCCAGTCTCTTCTTTAAAAAAAGTGACGGTGCATGCTTCTTCACAGCCAGTGGTCAAGCACCGTGAACTTTGCCCAGGAACAGGAGCACCCTCCGTGATCCTGGTGTCAACCTGTGCTTACTTGCCAGACAGCAGAGGTGGAAAAAGGGCCAGGAGAGAGGGCTGTTGAACAATCAACTCTTGAAGCAGGAAAACAAAGGCTGGGCTTAATTTTTTTTGCCTGGGCATCAACCAATCTTGATGATGCTTGCCTATCTGGCATCATGTGGGTTAGCCTGTTTAGAGGAATTCACCACGGGTTCAGTTTCAGGGCACTGCAAATTTCCTTTGAGGCTCCCATTTTAGTTCAGAGCTTCCCGGATGCCCAGATTCCCACAACAGGGTTGAGCAAGTGGTTGCTGGGATTGGAAGGGCTCCTGCAATGGTGGGAGGAGCGGGGCAGGATTCGCAATCATTTATCTCCTATATCACAAGGACAAAAAAGATTGCATGGTACAGGTAGTCCTTGACTTATGACTACAACAGAACCCCAAATTTCCATTGTTAAGCAAGACAATTGTTCAGTGGGTTTTGCCCCATTTTACGACCTGGCCACAGTGGTTAAGGGAATTGTTTGCTCAATAACTGAATCTGACTTCACTCGTTGTCTTTGCTTGTTTGGAAGCCAGCTGGGAAGCTTACGAATGGTGATCACATGACCCTGGGACACTGCAACTGTCACAAGTACGTGCCAGTTGCTAAGCATCTGATGTGAATGCTGCTAACATCGGATGTTTTTGCTTTGATAACAGATGGAGATGCAACCCTTTCTTTCTTATGTTTTACTCTTAGAGTTAGAGCTAGAGTTAGATGATGCTGGGGGGAGGAATGTGCATGAGAGTTTAGTTAGACATAATACTACTGAACCTAGTGTGTGAACCAAGATTATTGAAATAAGAGACGATAAGGATTGGCGGGCTGGAGAACTGGAGGAAAAGCCAGCATTTCAAACTAATTGGAGAATGTGATTTATGACTGTTAATTAGTGGGGGGAATTGTGCTTTGATACTATGTGCTCAGGGGAGAGGAATCCAGTTTTTGGCTTTGATGGTGTTAGTGCTGAGACATTGCTTCTCAAATAAAGATTCTTTAAGGTAAACAATGCCTCAAAGTTCTTTGAAGAGTTTCATCTGTCAGAACCATGACATCTGAATTTTGATCACATAACCCTGGGGATACTGCCACAGTCATTAAGGGCAAAGACCAATGGTACGTCACTTTTTCCAGGACCATTATAATTTTGAACAGTCGCTAAATGAATGATTGCTAAGTTGAGGACTACCTGTATAGTACACTCTTCCAAACCTGGTGTCCTACAGAAGTCAAGGGTTTCACCTCCCCAAATCTCAGCAGCGGCTCTGTCCCTGGAGAAAAGCTGAGGTTTCAAACCCACCAACCTGGAGAAGCCACTTTGTGCTCACACATGACACGGTGACACAGGTCTCTTGCCCGAAACCATATCCCCATTAGTGCCATTTTTTTTAATTTAAATCAAAGCAAGTTTCTAGCCCTTAAGTTACCAGGGATGGCTTCCGATATGGGCATTCCCTGTGAGGTCCTTGGATCTGGTCTGTCTTAGATTTGTTTGGGCCTTTATCTGGCATGTTGATTGCAGCAGCTAAACACAAAATTCGGCTGCTTGATGAAATCCGAAACGGGCTATCCCTTCAGTCTAATAGCTTTTTCCTAATCTCAGCATCTTTCTAAACCAGGCCCACATGTTGATGGTATTTTTCCAGCGCATTCACAATTAAAGGCCAATTGCTGAAAAGGGCATGAACGTTGCCAGAGCTATTGGCACCACTCTCTGCCACTCTTCACTTTCCTTCCCATCAGGGCAAGAGTAGTTAAGTACATTTTTGCTGAACAAGATGCTTAACTAGCCCCCTGGTTCCAGATAAGATTTGATCTCCCTTTGATTCCATTCAGAAATGCAAGAAAACCCCAGGATTTTTTTTTTTAACGGATGGCCAAGAGAAATACCGGCAAACAGCTGCCTCGGTTGTGTTTGCCAGGGTTTCTAGAGGCAGGGAGTTCCACAGATCAACCCTGCTGCAAAGTAGCACCTGCATGGAGACCTCACATCTTCTGAAGAAATGGATGCTCAGATGCATGTTGCTTGGGGACAACCATGAACCTGAATGGCTCAAGAAGGGAGATGGATAAATTCACAGAAGGCAAACGTGCGAAGGGCTACTGATTTAGGAAACATGATATGGTATCCAGGGTGAGAATGCCTGCTCCAAATACCTTTTGGGTAGGGGTAGGTTTGTCTACTATTTGCAAACATTGAGAGGCACCGGATTGGCTAGACCAGGATTTTCCAACCTTGGCAGCTTTAAGAAGGATGGACTTCAAATCCCAGAATTCCCCAGCTAGAGCAGGGGTCCCCAAACTTGGAAACTTTAAGACTTGTGGCTGGGGAATTTTGGGAGTTGAAGTCCACCAGTCTGAAAGTTGTCAAGTTTGGAGACCCTGAACTAGAGCAGTGGTGGCGAACCTATGGCACGGGTGCCAGAGGCGGCACGCAGAGCCCTCTCTGTGGGCACACACGCCATCACCCCAGTCCTAGGCCTTCAGCTGGGTTTTATAAAAACCTTTTCACTTTAGGCCTCTGCCACCGTGTGCAAAAAAAAAAAAAGGTTCAATCAGTCAATTTCAACTTCTCGCGGGGGAAAAAAAAGATCTTGCAAAGTTGGAATTGATTGATTGAACTTTTTAGTCCCACCCAGTCTGCGTTACCACTGCAGCCATGCCCACCCAATGGGCCACGCCCACCCAATTGGCCACACCCAGCCAATGGGCCACACCCACCCAGCACCCGATGATGCATAAGTGGGTTTTGGGTTGCAGTTTGGGCACTCAGTCTCTAAAAGGTTTGCCATCACTGAACTAGAGGATTAGGATGAGCCTTGAACTAATCCAGCAGAACTATTCTTAATGGTCCAAAAGTTGCCAGACATATTAAAGACACATTAAAAGTAACCCAAGTGAAAGACATGTTAAAGTTGACCCCTTGCCCCAAAGGTAAGGCAGACAGAATGGCAATCAACCCCCATTGATTTTGCTTGTTGGAAACTGGCTGGGAAAGTTGCAAATGGAGATCACGAGATCCCTGGATCCTGCAACCGTGGCAAATGCATGCCAGTTGCCAAGCACCCAAATTTTGATCACATGATCATGGGGATGCTGTGATGTTGTAAGGGCAAGGACCGGTTGTAAGTCCCCTATTTCAATGCCATTATAACTTTGGTCGCTAAACCAAGGCTTGAAAGTTGAGACCTACCTGTGACCCTATTTGGGGGGGCTGCGGCTTCAACGCTGCTGTGCAGAATTTCTTTTGCTTCGAAAAAGGGGGTGGGTTTTGGTTATCATACCTCTTTCGTAGAGTTTTGCGTCTTGACCCCATTTTCCAAAACCGAGACTCTAGTTCTATTGTCCCAGCAGCAAGTGAAGACATCTCCGTAGGTTGATCCTTTCTGGATCCCAGGGAGATGATTCAACCTGTAGAGCATCTCTGTCTTGCCCCGAGGCTTAGTTGAAAAGGGGGGGAAAGGGGGCCACCCTTTGCAAATTGCAGGCACAGACATTTTGCATCCACTAGCCCTCCAGGAGTTTCTATTTTTATCTGCTGGGCTCGGAAGGTTGACACTAAATGTCAGGGCTACACTTCAATTTGTCAGCCACCACCTCGTTTGTCAATCAGCAGGCAGCTTTTCAGTTGTCAAATGCGGCAGGATCCATGCCGGAGCATCGATCAAACGTCTGACGCAAAGAGGACAAACAGCTGCCCCGGGGAAGACTCCTGTCAGTGCCTAGATTAGGGGCCGCCTAGGAAAAGGGGAAAAAACATCCTGGTTGAACAGCACTGTTATTTTTTTTCCCCCAGGTCAACAACAGAACAGTCGCTCAGCTTCGACTTCGAGGGATGAAGCAAATATCTTTCAGAGGTTGGACGGGGGCTTTGCTTGGAGAATAGCAATTTGGGGTTTGTTTGGGGAGTTGTTGTTTTTTTCCCCTGGAAGAACGCTTCGAATTAATCCCTGGATTAATTGAGGGAAGGGCTGGGATGCCAGTGTCGTGCGTGAAGGTGTTATGATAAGGAAGGCTTGGGCTAGAACATGGAGCTCAGGGCTGATATTTATCTATTTATCTATTTATCTATTTATCTATGACTGGGAATTTCTTGAGGGAGGAACAGGATTCTCAATTCTTTGCTTTGCTCTCCTGCCCTTTAGGGGATCGTTCCTTGACTGTTTTACTCCACCTCTAACTTCCCATAGTAGTTTCCCCAAATTTCATTAGCTGTCTGTGAGCTGTCTTCCTTCCTTCCTTCCTTCCTTCCTTCCTTCCTTCCTTCCTTCCTTCCTTCCTTCCTTCCTTCCTTCCTTCCTTCCTTCCTCCCTCCCTCCCTCCCTCCCTCCCTCCCTCCTTTACTTCCATCCTCCCTCCATTCCTTCTTTCCTTCCTCCCTCCCTCCCATCCTCCCTCCCTCCCTTATTTCCATCCTCCCTTCATTTCTTCTTTCCTCCCTCCCTCCCTCCCTCCCATCCTCCCTCCCTCCCTCCCTTCCCTGCCAAATCAGCCAGGAAGAGAGGCATTGCTTTTCCATTATGGCTTTCTGACACTTGAGGACCCAGAACTGGGAAGAGACTAGATCAGAGAAAGTGATCCTACCTGAACTTCACCTCATGGCCTTACTGCCTGTTTGGGGAGGGGGTGTTGTTCTCTCTGCACAGTCTCACCTCCTGACCTTAATCTGGTTGCTCAGCCTTCAGATCATATCAGGGTTTATGACGATGGGTGTGGTAGTCAGGGCACCCAGCCAGAAAGGATTACTGTCTTATTGCAGCCCAAAAGCATGACATTCTTTCAAGCATGCAGGCCTGTAGGGATGCTGGGTGGGCTGATGTATGCCGTCATACATGACATATGTAGCCTCCCCACCTAGCCTTGCCTCTATCACTATTCTGACTTCAGTTTGATTCTTGGAAATTGCAGATTTATCCTCTCACTCAGTATGACTTGGTCTCCTACAAATATAGATGCAGAAGCCTGGTCCCTAAACCACCCGATCCTGCAAGAGATTGCTGGATCCATCACCTACCTCTCACACATTCTAGATCTCTCTATTGTAATTGTGGGGTTTGTTGGCCTTCATCTGAGCGCCACTTAAGCGACAGGGCTGTTCTGGGGGTTCCCTCAGGGATCTGCTGGGAATAAAAGGGATCCCTTGTATTAGGTGTCAATCTGGTTTCAATAGCATCCATTAGGAGCTCTCCATGGTGCTGCAGAACTCCTGCCCCCCATTCAGGAGTATTTGCCAGCTCTTTCCAGACTGGTGTTTCTCAACCTTGGCACCTTGGAGATGTGTAGACTTCAACTCCCAGAATTCCCTCATCAGTCTGAGTTCTGGGAAATGAAGTCCACACTTCTTCGAGCGATCAAAGTTGAGAAACATGTTCCAGACAATGTCTAAAATCTCCCAGGCTCTCAGATTGCTTGGAAGAGAAGAAGAGGGAGGCTGTCCTTCAATATCTCTCAAGTTGATGTTGTCCATATATTTGGAGACAGAGATTCCTTCAGCCCTGTTGGTTAGGTGCTGTGGAAATGGCTTTGTTATGCAACCAGAGGGCACCACTTTGTGAAATCCTGATCCTAGTTTATCTAGATTTCCATGTAATGCATCAAAAATTGTCCAGATAGAAGTATACTCCGAGTCATGAATTATCCAGAGAGGAGTACACTTTGAATCTTTTTCTCATTCTGGATTAATATTTGTGAATAAAATAATGGGAGAAAGTGAGATTCTATTTTTTTCTGCATTCTTTATTTTTCTTCAAAACCTGATAAAACACAAAATATTTTTGGGGCTCCACATAAACTCCAGACCCTTCTACATTCTTCATGGCAATGGATAAACCCTTCAGAAAGCACAGATACTGTCTGAATTGGAAAAAAGGGAAAGTTTTAGGACGAGGTTGAGTTCTGCTGTTTTTTTTGCATGCAGTTTGTCTGTTCAATCACTCTAAGGTGGCTAGTTGAGGATGAATACTCTAAATATTCCCGGATACTCTCTCTCTTTCTGTGTGTGTATGTGAGAGAGGGAGGGAGGGGGAGAGAGAGAGAGAAAAAAAAGAAGAGAGAACGAGTGTGCATGTATGCATATGAGTACTAAAATACTATATTTCTTTTCCATGAGGTTGGAAATAGGGATGTTAAATATGTGTACTTTTTTTGCAATTCATTTTTTTCTCAGTATTCTGCAACATGATTCGGTGTCCCAGCCGGCTAGTTATCCTGTCTTGTCAAGTTGTAGCACAGTGAAAGTTGATTTAAGAAAGAGAGAGAGAAAAGAAAGAAAGGGAATGGCACCTAACCTATAATTCCATTTTATTTTAATCTCTACATCAATCCTTTGTGAGTGTTTTTACAAAAAAATAAATAAAAACCTACACACTTGTTGAAGTAGATAAAATAAAGCGAAGTCAAAGTCTTGTTGAATCATTTCCCTGCAATGCGACTTGCATGGCTGCAAAGCAAACAAACCCTGTGCAAGACAACGAAGATTAAAAAGAAAGAAAGAAAGAGAGAGAGAGAGAGAGAGAGAGAGAGAGAGAGAGAGAGAGAGAAAGAAAGAAAGAAAGAAAGAAAGAAAGAAAGAAAGAAAGAAAGAAAGAAAGAAAGAAAGAAAGCACAGCACAGCACAGCCGTTTGCTGAAAACTCACTCTTTTATATTTGGCAAATGTGGCCAAGATATACACATGGCCAGATAGAGTGCCCTATTTATATGTCTTACGTTCGGTTTAAAAATAGAAGTGTATCAGACTGAAGAAATAAATCAGCAGGTATGAATAGCGGTGATGATATACCTGCATGAAGTCTCAAGCACCAAGGTAAATAAAAACAAATTATCAGGAGAATACTCTTGTTTTATCTCAGGGGGAAACTTGTTCTGTACAGAGTGTGGGGGCCACACCAAAGAAAGTCCTGCCCCTGGGTGCTGTTCTACAGGATCTGGCTTGAGCGGGAGACCGTCCATTATTAAAATATTGGAACAGATTTTTGTGAGATAAGGTATCTCTAAGTATCAAAGGTTAACTGTGAAGGAGACAAAGTCATTCCTTGTTTTCTCATCTGCATTTCGTTTTGGTTTAAATTAGCATTTTTCCAAATGGGCAATCCCAAAGGTGGTTCAGATGAAGCCTTCAAAGGCTTCAGAAAACAATCGTTGAAAACAACAATGACACACAGACAAGAAAAGAAACCCGAGTGAAACTTGAAGGTCCACAGAATATATCTAATGTGTGTTGGATGCCAGAAAGTATCTTTTCCAGATCTAGAAAGGCTTCCATTGCTCGCCTTCCCCCCTCCCCACGGAAACAACATTACAAAGGCAGGAAGGGACTTCAAAGAAACATGCTTGGCATGTAAAAATGACTGTCAAAAGTACAAAGGAATAGCTAAGATTTAGAAGGCAACATAGGTCAGAATCGCTTAATGCCTTTACCTTTTGGGTCTCTGGTCAAAAATGGTGCTTATGTAGAGGAAATCTTACTATTTGCATGTCAAAGAACAAAGGATAGGATTGGGTCCTGTTTACTAGAAGAATAACAGAATAACAGAGTTGGAAGGGACCTTGGAGATCTTCCAGTCCAACCCCCTGCTCAAGCAGGAGAACCTACACCATTTCAGACAAAATGGCTGTCCAGTCTCTTCTTAAAAACCTCCAGTGTTGGAGCATCCACAACTTCTGGAGGCAAGCTGTTCCACTGGTTAGTTGTTCTCACTGTCAGGAGATTTCTCCTTAGTTCTAGGTTGCTTCTCTCCTTAATTAGTTTCCATCTGTTGCTTCTTGCCCTGCCTCCAGGTGCTTTGGAGAAGAGGTTGACCCCTTCTTCTTTGTGGCAGGCCCTCTGATATTGGAACATTTAGATGTTGGAAAACCACCTAAATAGTGCAGGATCTTCATGGATGCCACCTTTGAAAAGCTGCTGTTGTACACCAAACGTTGTGGTGGCCCAAATGCATCAACATTACGTGCTTGGGTTGAGGCTGTTTATCAAGGCTCAAAGCTCCCCTGGGCCCATCCAGATATTTGTCTTCTGGGTTGTCATCACTTCAAGTCCAGTGAAGTGGCCTATCAACCCTTCAGGGTAGCCTGCTAGAATTTTTCTCAGCCCCTTCTTATAAGAAATAGATTCAATGTGAGATTTTTTTGAATTTTTTTCCTCATACTTCCCAACTTCATAAAAGTTGTCTTTTATTTTGTCTTAACCGTTCCATCATAGCTTCCTCCCTGTTAGCTACAAACTCTTCTACACCCCTTCTCTGTACCTCTTGAAGACACCCAGCAGATTTGGCTCCTTTTTTTTCCTGATTCAGTAGGATTATTATTTTTTTTTCTTATCTAATCTTAGGGAGAACCGGTTTGGTGGAGTGGTGAAGACACCAGGATAGAAACCAGGAAACCATGAGTTGTAGCCTCATCTTAGAGACAAAGCTAGTTGGGTGATCTTGAGCCAATCCCTCTCTCTCAGCCCTAGGAAGGAGGCAATGGCAAGCCACTTCCCAAAAAACTTGCCCAAAAAATTGCCAGGATTATCTACCAGTCAAAAACTGATCCGAAGGCCCTCACAAAATTTTTAAGATACAAAGCTGGGGAATTCTGGGAGTTGAAGTCCACGCATCTTGTTGCTGAGGTTGAGAAAGATACAAGGCTGGGGAATTCTGGGAGTTGAAGTCCACCCATCTTAAAGTTGCTGAGGTTGAGAAATGCTGGCTTGGGAGTCGAATCCAGCTGATCTTGCCTTTGAGGTCACAATTCACATTTATCAGTTGATTCTTGATGTTTTGCTTTTCTCTACAGTTCAGAAAATCAGGCCGGGCCTCTCTTCACCAGCTTACAGCTACATTTCCCTGGTTTTGCCTTAGCATGCCTGTATAGATAGTCCTCGATTTACGGCCACAGTTGAGCCCGACATTTTTGTTGCTAAGCGAGACATTTGTTAAGTGAGTTTTTCCCCAGTTTACGACCTTGCTTGCTTCCCCCAATGACTTGATTTGTCAGAAGGTCATAAAAGAGGATCAGGTGACCCCGGGACACTGCAACCGTCGTAAATACGAGTCAGCTGCCCAGCATCTGAATTTTGATCATGTGACCAGAGGGGGGGCTGCAACGGTCGTAAGTGTGAAAAATGGTCATAAGTCACCCTTTTCAGTGCCGCTGTAACTTTGAATGGTCATTAAACGAACTGTTGTAAGTCGAGGAGTACCTATACTTTCCTCCACTTCATTCATGCATAGCCGGGTGTGAAGAGATATGCCAGCAAACAAATACACACACACACACACAAATCATTTCACTCTTTTAGAATTTTGCACACTTCCCCACTCATAGTCATCCTCCCAGTGACACAATATTGGTTTAAAATTCTGCAGAACCCCTAAAGTTGAGTCATGGAAGGAAGTTTTCCAGCCTTCAATGGATTAAAAATAGGAAAGAAAAAAAAACCAAACCAAACTTGTGGATACTGGAATATATCAGAAGTGTAAAACTGAAGGGCTTCCTTGGTGGGTTTTTTCTTTTTTCTTTTCTTTTCTCTCTCTCTCTCTCTCTTTTTTTTTTTTTTTTTTTTTTTGCAGTTTTTGGGGACATGAAGACCTCCGAAGGCAATATTAATGTCATCGGTCTGGAAGGACAAATTGCACCTGTATTCTCTTAACAGAGAAAATCACCCTTGCAAATAAAGACTTCCTTCTTTAAATAGCCCGGGAGAAGGGCTTTTCCACCTCTTTCCCATCCTTCCCTTTCCTTTCCTTTCCTTTCCTTTCCTTTCCTTTCCTTTCCTTTCCTTCTTCCCTTCTCTTCCCTTCCCTTTCTTTTTTTCCTTTCCTTTCCTTTCCTTTCCTTCCCTTCCTCCTTTCCTTTCCTTTCCTTTCCTTCTTCCCTTCCCTTTCTTTTTTCCTTTCCTTTCCTTCCCTTCCCTTCCTCCTTTCCTTTCCTTTCCTTTCCTTTCCTTTCCTTTCCTTTCCTTTCCTTTCCTTTCCTTTCCTTTCCTTTCCTTGTTTTTAGGCCCAGATAGTTTTTTTAAAAAGGCATGATTGAGGTTCAAACGCTAATGAAAAGATAAAACTTCTCATACCCACGAAGTGGAGACAACTACTTACCAATATAAACAAGAACCTGGGTGGTAACTCTCAAGGTTTGCCTTTTTCCTTTCTTTCTGTTTCTCCCCCCTTCTTTCTTTCTTTCCTTTCTGACAGCTCGTGGTGGCAGTGATGAATCTGTGAAGTTATCTAATTTTCCACTGTTTTAATTAAGGGGCCTGCCGGCTGAGGGCGAACAGCTGGATCCTTTGTACTGCTTTCTGTTGCCTGACAGAGAAAAATGTTGGACGGCAACTTCAGCCAAGCTCTGGTCTGACCTGAGCAGATGAACGTTCTGGGATTCATAAACTTGGAGTTGGAAAGCAGAAGGCTTTCGAGCGGCTTTCTTGGCCTGCTCGTAGGCCAATGAGGGGGTCACCCAGCGAACTCCCTCCCTTTGTAGTCCTCACTGCAATGAAGATGGTAATTAAAAGGTGAAGCATCTGCTCGGAAGAGGAAACCTAGCAGTGGATCATTGTCTTTAGTGGAGGAGAGTTTTTGACGGAGCCATTTAGCTTTCCTCGACAGGGGTTGGAGAAGGCCAGGAAAAATTTCTCTGGGCTTTTGAATGGATCTTGGGTGGAGAAGAGTGTTTGATGGAGCCATTTACTTTTCCCCAAGATGTGTTGGACAAGGTCAGGAGGGGCTTCTCTGGCTTTTGAGTGGGAGAACTGGGAGTTTCCTCCAAGGAGTAGGTGGGAGCAGGAGGAAAGAGGAGGTTGAAAAATCTCTACTTGATTGCATGGAACATTTGAACAGAGAGGCAGCCTGATGAAGTGGTGAAGACACCAGGCTAGAAGCCAGGAGACTGTGAGTTGTAGTTCTACCTTAGGCACAAATGGCCAGTCCCTCTCTCTCAGCCCTAGGAAACTAGCAATGGCCAGCCACTTCTGAAAACTTTTCCCAAGAAAACTATCCCAGTAGTCTCTGATAATTGGATGAACTTTTTTAAAAAACAAAACAAAACACTCGAATGCAATTGCAAATTCTAAAAGCAGATGGACACATTCCTAAAACGATGATGCTGCACGTGCTTTGCAATTTCCTTCTCCTGCAAAATTAATGGCCTGGTGTGTATGAACCGGAACTGAATTCTAAGGTCACCAGTGCCGAAAAAAAAGACATATAAAAGAATGCATTTTTGGGGGGGGGGAGAGAAGGACAGTCGTTTTAAAAGCAAACACGTGTTAACAGTCTTCATGGAACAGAATTCTTGGACAGATGCGTGTAGGGGTGTGTATGTTTGAATGATTGATGTTGTTCCTAAGGTCTTCTGATTCCAAAATTAAATCCAACCCTTTGATGCACAAGAGCCCAATGGAGAGGTCACGTGAGGCAGCCCAAATAGACAATTTATATCAGCACCCAGTTCATAACACGAATGAAGCTATACAAGATCTCCATTGAAGGGGAAATTGCAGTGTTTGCTTAATGACCGTGGCATTTGCTTAACGACCATGGCAACAACAAAAAAATCCCCCAAAACGGATCCAGTTCAGTCACACGATGCCTCGACTTGCAACCACAAGGACTTATGACCATGATTCCGGGCTCAGTTAAAGTTGTAAGTTGAGGGATCATTGTATGACTGTTCAGAAGGGTTTCCCAGCACCCTTTCATAAATACAGATGATATTTATTTGTTGCATTTTCTCAAATTGTCATAATTTGGGCAAATAGAACCAGTCCCTGAAAATTTATAACCTAGATCGGGGTAGGCAATCTTGGCTCTTTTATGACTTGTGGACTTCAACTCCCAGAATTGGCTCAGGAATTCTGGGAGTTGAAGTCCACGAGTCATAAAAGAGCCAAGGTTGCCTACCCCTGACCTAGATAGTTTCAACGAGTAGATGTGAAGGCAGATCAGTCAAGAAACCCACAGATGAGCTGAGTCACACTCAAGCTGATGAAAGTGGGTGATCTATTTCTATGGTGTACACAGTCCTTGTTTCTTGTAGTGATTTAATCAGCTTGGGACTAAAGATCCTTTGGAATATCTCAAACTTTTTGGCTTGGCTTTCTCTCCCTCTCTCTATCTTGAATGTCTTGAAAGCCCAGGGTGATAACTCTCCAAGAGAGTCAAGGATTTGGAAAGTGGTTGACCATTGTCAGATAATCAGTTCTGGGAAGGAGATGAGTTTCATTAGTGGAGCAAGAGATACAAGCCAGTCACCCTGCTGTGTTTACACTGAGCTGCTGAAAGACACTGTGTAATTGCAATTAGCACAAGGAAGCAACTGCTGACTGCTGCTTTGAGTTTTTATCGAGGGAGATTTTCCACACCAACGTGGATGCCACCAGATTCTATAGGCTATAGCTAATCAGATGTTTGACCCCGTTGAAGTTAAATTATGGTCAAGCCTAGTAGAAAAGGTTGGATGTGGGTAAATGGTTCAAGGACAGCTTGTGAGCTTTAACTGGATTTAAATTTTTAGGCACCACAAAATAACTGATTGTATCTCATAAATGTACAGAGAACTGGATTCAGTATTCAAACATGTTTTTGTCAGAGGTGCAGGCTTATCCCTGATGCAATTAAGTTGTTTGCAACACAGCTACTATTAGGACCACATAACCACATGCTTACCTTAGAATTTCTCTCCAACAATACTGATTCTTGAGAATGGTCTGCGCGTTGCATGACCTGCCAATTCTTCTTTTTCTAAGCACACACGTGAGTATCTAAGCACAGAATTAATATCGCCATCACTGCTCAGTTCCGGCAGTGAAGGTACAACTCAAACATTTCCCTAGAAGAAAGCCAGAGATTTGTCTCTGCAAGAATATCTCCGGTCAGCCTAGCCAATCGCTTCTCTAGTTAGGATACTTGTCAAGGAGGAATCGGCTTTTGTAGAGTAAACAACTGGCTTTCGGTGGGGGAAAATCAAGGAAGGGAAAGGATCTGCCAATTTCCAGATATCCTGACTGGTGGTGAGCACACTTCCTTCCGCTGTCGAGGAGAAAAATGTGACTAGCTTCCAGCCAAATCTATTTTGTTTTCAAGTTTGGAAATATGGATCGAGTTGAGAAAAAAGGCCCATCATGGAATCCTTCAAAGTCTTTTTTTTTTCCCAAAAGGACATCCTTGTTTCCGTTGATCTTTGTGTATTTTGACCATCAAGGCTGCCTCTGTTGACCCAACCATGCTTCTTTTAGAATTTCATCTTTTTTCACTCCCTAGCTAGATGTCATGGGACAGACACGGGCCCTTAATTTCCAGAGTCAAAAAAAAAACCCCTATTACTGGGAGTCTTCAATTTATGACTGCAGTTGAGCCCAAAATTTCTGTTGCTAAGCAAGACGGTTGTTAAAGTGATTTCTGCCCTATTTTATGACGTTTCTTGCCCACAGTTGTTAAGAGAATCACTGCAGTTATTGAGTTACGGTTGTTAAGTGAAGCTGACGTCTCCATTAACTTTGCTTGTCAGAAGGCCACAAAAGGGGATCACGTGACCCTGGCACCCTCCAACCATCATAAATAAAAGCCAGTTGCTAAGCACCTGAATTTGGATCACACAACCATGAGGATGCCGCAACAGTCATAAGTGTGAAAGATGGTCACAAATCACTTTTTTCAATGCTGTTGTAACTTCAATTGGTCACTAAAGAAACTGTTGTTAGTTGAGGACTACCTGGATATATCTAGAGGTATCACTTATCTTTTTCATCCAACAGAGACACCTCCCTCTAACTGGTATTTTACAGATATTGGGGTACACTTCCCATCAAACCCAACCAAAAGGTAGATCCCAGCCAACACATCTTAGTTCTGTCTTATTTAATATGTTATCCTTCAGTGTCTACATTTCTTTGTTCAGTATGTGGCAGAACATTCCGTGCTAACATCGGTCTTATTAGCCACCTACGGATACATCGTTGATGGTCCATAACCCACAAGATGTCAAGGTCTTCATCGAAAATCGATGGACGAACAGCAACAACATCCTTCAGCAAGATAGTTGAGGGTGCTCAAAGCTTCTGGTAGTTTCTTACCTCCCTTTCTCTTGGCATCACAGCACATTCATCTGTGTTGTACGATAATCATAGTTTTGATTGGAGAGGGTTATTGTTTACCTTAAAGGAGACAACTCCTTCATCCCAAGAATACACAAGACAAAATAATACAAAATGTGGTTTATAGTACAAAAGGCCGATAAAGTTTAGATCTTTGCTTAGTTATCGAACTGAGCTCAGTTTCATTTTTTTTCCAAAGAGAAACATGTGTGTTCCATCCCAGCTCATCAGAGGTGGAACACATGTGGTTACTAGCTTTGAAAGGAATTAGACCAATTTGTGAATAATTGGCATTGGACTATTATAAATGGCTATTAATCATAGCAAGTGTGGAACAAAGGGTTGTGCTTTGTCCGCTCTCCTAAAAAGGGTGCTCTTCTTCAAAGTTGCCGCGCCCAATGTGTGGCCATGCCATTTCTCTTCCAAACAATCCCTTGCATGAAGGTTGAGCCTGTTCAGTCACCACAAGATTGCCCCTGTGGGCCTTCCTTGCCTCCTTGTATGTCTTGAAATTGGACTTTGAAATTATACAACTGGGAAATCAGAGTCACATTGAACTTTTGTAAAAATTTCCCCTACACCAAAACCATTAGGTGGTCTGCCACCTACGACTATGACCCATGATTATGGAATGATAGTTGTGGCCCCAAGGAGAAGATTTGACTGTAATGGGTAACATGACAGCAGTATTCCAGTATTTGAGGGACTGCCACAAAGAAGACGGGGTCAACCTATTCTCCAAAACACCTGAAGACAGGAGAAGAAACAATGGATGGAAACTCATCAAGGAGAGAAGCAACCTATAAGTAAAGAGAAATTTCCAAACAGTCTGAACAATTAATCTTGTTGTGGGGTTGGACTAGAAGACCTCCAAGATCCACCCAGTGAATGTGAGAATGATCTTGGGGGACCAGGGAAAGAGATGACATCTAGGAAACCATCAGAAAAGTGAGGTAGGAGCTTCTAGTGGCTTAATGGTCAAAGAAAGAAACTTAAGAAGGATCCAACTTGATGAATCAGATGACTAAAAGTGGGAAGTTTGTACCTTCAGATTTGGAAGATTCTGTTAACGTAGCCTTACAATAAAGTAGAATTCGCTCAGGTACCCATGTTTCCTGTTGGGTTTACCTGGAAGGGCAGCTGTAACTTAACAATCAATAAGACACTTAGTGGGACTCTGTAGGCTTTCAAATGAAAGCAGTTCAACATTTTTAGGATTCTGCATAAGCAGAACATGATCAAAAATGCATAACACACATCAAAAGCACTGTCTGATTGCACTCTGGTAGCAATTCCGAATATTTCATTAGCTCATTTGATATATCTGAGTATGCTGTAGCATTGTAAAGACTGCAGTGCATCCAAGTCATACAAAAATATCAACTGCCACAAGCAGCCTAGTCTCAATTCTTTAAAAAGAGAAAGAATTACAATAATTTCTGCCCAAACAGTGGCTCCCTCCTTCCTTCCCTCCCTCCCTCCCTCCCTCCCTTCCTTCCTTCCTTCCTTCCTTCCTTCCTTCCTTCCTTCCTTCCTTCCTTCCTTCCTCTTTATCTTGAATGAACCTGTTCCAGCTTGCATCATATTCATAAATCAATTTTCAAAACATAAACAAATTCCTTGGTTATCAGCTATGCTTAGTGTAATTTGACGTGACTTTATGAGCTCCTTTATTACCACTTGTTTTTAATCTATTGAGAAACAGTTCTGCTATATTTATCTGAAACTCAAGAGTGCTTTTATTATTATTTCTTAAATAGGGCCCTGCCTCCCAAACCTAATTATACATATTTGGCTTGGCATGAAGAGGAACAAACTCATAATAAATAAGAAGAACCAGGCATCCTGTTGGGAGAAGCTAGTTTATCCTTTGCAAATGATGCTTTCCACTGCAAAACATTCTTTAATTCCATCTCCTTTAGACTTTATAATGACTGAGAAATCTTTAGTTAGGTCTTTGAGGGTGGAGAGCTTGTTGTTGTCCCGAATGCCCCATTACGGTCCAAATCTTTCCACTTCTAAACAATGACGCAAACTTTTTCAGAAATTGGACAGACTTATTTGGGGAGCTGGAGGTCCTTCCTTTTTCTTAAGTTTTATATGATGATCCAAGAATAGTGGTGAATTAAGTGGAGCTTTTTGGAAACTTCAAGCCATTTTACCTATCCAATATGGCACCAGACAACCCAACGGTAGAGTTCTGTTTATGATGGAAGACTGGAGAACTTTGGAGGTAAGACCTGTTTGAGCCAGAGAAGACAAACATTTTCACTGATATCCCAAAGGTGCTTTCCAAAAAGCAACTGGATTTTGGCTTTTTCTTGGAAAATATTTCACTTCTCATCCAAGAAGCTTCTTCAGTTGTTCAGTTGTTTTTAAAGAAAAAGCAAAGTCCAGTTGCCTGTTGAAAAGCACCCATGGGACAGCCATAACCTGGATGATTGAGAATCTTCGGAGACATTTGCATTGATGGGCTTGGTCAGTTTTGAACCTCTGTCACAGACACTGTGTTAGAATTGGCTGCTATGGGAAGGATTTACCTGTTTACAGATTTATTTCTTCGTGGATGTGGAGAAATGAGGAGGTGATAAGCCGCCTAGGAAAGCCAAGGGAAATCATCAAAACAATTAAAAAATGAAAATTAGAATATTTTGGTCATGTGATGCGACACCCAGAAAAATACGGCATACTCTGTTTAATTCTCCAGGGAAAGATGGAAGGCAAACGAGGTCCAGGCAGAAGAAGAACATCGTGGCTTCAAAATCTAAGGGACTGGTTTGGACAAAACTCACCAGCACTTTTTCGTGTGGCTGCTGATAAAAACAGGATTGCCAACATGATCACCAACGTCCGATAACGGATATGGCACAAGAAGAAGAAGAAAAGGATGTGGGTTACCACAAAACACAACATTGATGTTCCAGAAGACCAGTTCAGTTCTCATACCTTACAAAGTTGACTACATATTTCCATCATACATGTACCATAGTATTGTGTGCTCCTTTTATACCTTTTTACTACTATAATCCATGTACTTTACTCCATAAACTAAATAAATAAATGTACACTCTTGTTTCCTGAGATATATTTTAATATCTCAGCTTACTTTTAGATTTTGTTTTCTTGACTGGATGGACACACTGCCAGACAAAGGGCTGGCCAATGTTTTACTCAACCCTTGTTATTTTCCAAGAATGCCAACATGGATCCCTGAGGAATTCTTGGAAACAAAAATTAAGCTTGAGGAAGGCTTTCAACTTCCCATCCATGTTATTTTTCAATCCAAGGATTAAAAAAAAAATAGTTAAGTGTGGAGTGTTAAGAAACTGAAGTGCCCTAAGATGGTTCTATCTCCAAATACATTGCTCACTCTTGTGGACCTCTGGTCTGTATCTTCCAAACAACAGCTGACTTGCTCCTTAAATTAAATTTAAATGAAAAGCGGCCTCCCATGTTGATTGCAGTGCATACTTCCCTCTGTGAAATCACACAGAGAAACATATCCAAGAGAGGAGGGATTTTGTCAGAAATCCTGATAGTTTTTCCCATTTGAAAAAGCCCAACAGCCAGCTTGGAGGGTTGAAGGATGATCTAAAATGTCCATTGTCCCAGAAGGTGCTTTGAGCTTCTTTAGTCAAGACAGCTGTGATCCAGAGCCAGAAGTTCTCCTTTTTAGCTCCAGATGTTGCTGTTTCCAAAATAGTTTCCATTGGGGGCAGAGTTAATTCCCAGCCCATTGGCCCTCAAGATTGGTGGTGGACCTCAGCCGCACTTTCCAAAACAAGCATTTTTGGGGGCAAGGGAGTCTTGCCAATGGCCTCAAAAGCCTTCTTTTTTATTTTTAACCACTTCAACGGGGGCTTTGCCCAAGCTCCTTTTGGTTTGTTTTTTGAGTGTTATTTATTTCGTACATTTTTTTAAAAAGTCCACCTCTATGCTTCCACTGAGCGGTTAACAGGTTGGTGAAATAAAACCATAAGCTAATAAAGTGCCACATTAACAGAGATGTACAGTTGAATAAATGCATGTATACCAGACAGAGAAGGAACATTTAAAATCATAGCAGTAGAAGAAGATGTAAGACCTTGGTTGTCCCAAGAAATATATGTAGAAAGGAGAGGAGCAGAGACAGAAACAGGATGATGTACTTTCCCCTTTGGGGACCAATGTCTCAGGTGAAAGACATCCAGGTTTGATATCACCAAACATCAATCCTCACAATTCTGACACACGTTTGACTGGAGGACTCAAAAAGGTCAACATGGTGACTACATAAGCCATGATTGTAGGCTCCTTGATGCTTTCTGAGCTTGGTTGTTTTCTTGCAGATGTTTTATTATCCAACTCGGTAACATCATCAGGGCTAAAACCCATGATTCCTTTTGCATGCATCACCTGTGGCTTCTTGCACAGATACCCTTGAGCACCACCTTTGCAAATAGTCCTCGACATATGATTGATTGCTTAGCAACCATTGAAGTTATGACAGACCTATGCTGGTTTGCTTTAATGATTGTGGTATTTGCAGAATACAGAATAACAGAGTTGGAATGGGCCTTGAAGATCTTCTAGTCCAACCCTCTGTTTTGCTTAATGGCCATGATGATTTGCTCAATGACCACTGCAAAAAGTCATAAAATCAGGTCAATCACGTGACCAAACAATTTATGACTGTCTCAACTTATGACGGTGATGGGCAGGCTCCATAACTATCATATGTTGAGAACTATCTGTGGTAGTCCTCAGACTGACTCAGTGATCCTACAGAGTGGCATTAAGGATCCTAGGAGTTGTTTTGTGCCAAAAAACTCAACCAATGTCATCCCTTTCGTTTCTGATCTTCAGACTCTTCTACAATCCATTGTTCCCACTCAGAATGGAATGGGACAATTCGCCGCAGTCAAGTCGCCACGGCCAAGTCACCATGGTCAATTCCCCATGGACAATTCACTGTAGACAACTCACCACAGGATAACTGGCTGCGAGACATTAATTCAATTATTTAAAATAATCAAAACATTATTTTAATTTTTATCATTCGCATTTCATTTTGTCCCTCCTTTGGCATCCTTTCTTTAATGATCCTGTTCCACTATTTCTTCGATATGAGTTAACTTTTGTCCTGCAGTGACAAAAGTGAGTTGGCCGTGGCAAGATGTTGTAGACCCCACACAGCACTTGCACCTTTGAGAAACACGGAAAGCTCTCTTCCTTTTTTTTTTGTTATAATCCTAAGTTTTGAATATATTGCAAAGAAGCAAGTGTTGATCAAGATCTGAATTAGCAAACTATTTCCCAAGGATCCCCCACTTCACAAATGGGGTCATAAAAGGTCCGCTCTGAATGGGATCCATTAATCTCCTTGTTGAGAGCAAGGAAATGTGGAACGGTGCAGGTGCGAAGAGTCTCTGGGCTATTTTTGGGAGCCTGTGAGTTGAAACACTCGCAGGAAGTGCTGTTTCCCCCTGGCAGAAGGTTGAGTTATTATTTTAGGCAGTGGAACTAAGGTTTGTGTGCAAGGGATTGTTTTGTTTGCATGCACCTTGGATGGGGAGGGAAGGTTTGCTTGGAGTTTGCCTCCAGCAATAACAGCCACTAATTAATTAATCAATCAATCAGCAAAGTCCATCTGAAAGGCTGAGACACACTTTTGGAGTCCCGCTTCTTGATGGTGAGTGTCCCACTTGCTTAAACTGACTTTGATTATATGGACAGAGCTGAAGGGTCCAGCTGAAGAGGAAGCTTATTGACTCCTTCTGAAGCAAAGATGGTTCATAAAAATGAATGATCTCCAAGAGCTCATGTAGATGTGGGAAATCAAAGGAGCGAAAGGCTATTTAAAATATTTCTCTGCGTTCTTATTCAGGAGGGACACTGAGTTGACTTATCTCTGAGCAAAATGTGGTCTCCGATGTCATGAAAGGGCAGCAAATTGTGACTCAGTTGGCGGGAGCTGCATTGTTATTGCTGGGGAAAAGGAAGGGCATTTCTGCCTCGGCTACCAAAATCACTTGGCTGACTTTGGTCACTAGGCATTTGGTCAACGTGTTATCCCTAAATTCTTCCTTCCTTCCTTCCTTCCTTCCTTCCTTCCTTCCTTCCTTCCTTCCTTCCTTCCTTCCTTCCTTCCTTCCTTTCCTTGCTTCCTTCCTTCCTTCCTTCCTTTCTTTCTTTCTTTCTTCTTCCTCTATTCTTCCTCCTTCCTTCCTTCCTTCCTTCCTTCCTTTCTTCCTCCCTTCCTCCCTCCTTCCCTCCCTCCCTTTCATTTCTAGCAATAGCAATAGTACTTAGACTTATATATCACTTCATAGTGCTTTACAGACCTCTCTAAGTGGTTTACAGAGTCAACATGTTGCCCCCAACAATCTGGGTTCTCATTTTACTGACCTCAGAAGGACGGAAGTCAACCTTGAGCCAGTGAGAATCACACTGCTGGCAGTCAGCAGAATTAGCCTGCAATATTGCATTCTAACCACTGCGCCACCCCAGTTCTCTATATAGCTGGGAAATATAGAAATCACTGAATAGCATTAGCAATAGCACTTAGACTTAAATACTGCTTCACAGTGCTTTACAGCCCTCTGTAAGTGGTTTACAGAGTCAGCACATTGCCCCCAACAATCTGGGTCCTCATTTTACCATCTGTGGAAGGATGGAAGGCTGAGTCAGCCTTGAGCTGGTCAGGATCAAACTGCTGGCAATGAGCAGTGAGTTAGCCTGCAATACTGCATTCTAACCACTGCACCACTACGGATCTTTCGATGGCCTTTTACAATAATCTAAATACCCTCCCATAATGAAGGTGTTGTAGTAGCAAGTTGTGATCTCTTTTGTTTACCTGATCACCCTACAGTTAAGATGGAGTATATCTTCCATCTCGCCACAACACACAACAGATTGTAAATATCCTGGATAAAAAAGCAACATATCGGATTAAGCAACCCATTCTAAATCGATGCTATTAAGCTATCAATTTGGGTTCAAACTCTGGCATAAGAGGGTTGTTTTAATGGTGGTGTTTTTTTTTTCTTATAAAAAACAATGGCCAGAAGAATTGGGCTGCACAGATGCTCTTAGCAGACTAGGGAATTCAGTTCTGCCTGTCCAGAAAGTCACATGAAAGGATTCAATTATGGAAGCGACTGGACTTTCCATAAGGATATGAGGATCAAATCTCCCCTGCAGAATTCAGAGTTTTTTCTCTGTTCTTGGAGAGGAGCCAATGATCTACCTTACTCCCTCAACAACGTGTTGAGAGGTTGTTTGCATCTCTCTTATCTTTCTGCATGGAGGAAGAAGGAGCAGAACATCTCAACTGATCCTCATCAAGAACTAAGCCATGCTGAAGAGGAGACACCATTTTATCAACCACGAAGACAGATGGAAGACACCAATCTAAGCAGAATGTCAATAAATCTTCCCTTCAACTTTTCACAGCCCTCCATCCCAAATGTTTCACTCCCCACCTTTCCAATGCTGCTGCTTTAAATAATCCCTTAAACTATGTTGTATTTTCCATTTAGCAGACATCTGTTTAAACATGTGTTCTCCGGGATGGGAATGAATCACGTTGCATAGATTATATATTTGTGTTTCATTTCGTCATTTAGCCCACATTTAGTTTAAAGGCAACAAGAGTTTGCACAGCCATTTAACAACACCCCGGTTGCTGTTCCCCACTGTGGATCCTGTGTCTGTTAGGTAGAAAAAACCGGGTTGGCTTACTAAGAAGAAGTAACAGCTTAGCTCAGTGATAGAATGTCTGATTTGTATGCAAAAATTTCTAAATCTGGACTCCAGCTTCTGCATTGGCAGTTGGAGAAGCTTCTACCATTTAACCTGGAAAGCTGCTGCTGATCATATTTCAACCCATAATCTAAGTTGGTGTCTTCTTCCAGTCTTCTTACTTCTTCCTGTCCATGTCCATGCAGATGAGTTAAAGATCCCTTAAGTTGGAAGAATGCAGAATAGAATACAGAATACAGAACAGAATACAGAATGCAGAATAATAGAGTTGGAAGGGACCTTGGAAGTCTTCTAGTCCAACCTATACCAGACATGTCACAACGTATCGGGACTGTTTTGCCATTGCCGGCAATGGGGTGGGCACAGCTTCCATGTGACGTGTCCAGCCCATGGGCCGGCAGTTTGACACCCCTGCCCTATACCATTCCAGGCAAATGGCTGTCCAGTCTCTTCTTAAAAGTCTCCAGTGATGGAGCACCCACAACTTCTTGAAGCAAGCTGTTCTACTGGTTTATTGTTCTCACTGTTAGGAAGTTTCTCCTTAGTTTTAGATTGTTTCCCTCTTTGATTAATTTCCATATGTTGCTTCTTGTCCTGCCTTCAGTTGCTTTAGAGAATAGGTTGACCCCCCTCTTCTTCTTTGTGGCAGCCACTCAAATACTGGAAGACTGCTATCATGTCACCCCTAGTCCTTTTTTTCTATAGACTAGCCATACCCAATTCCTGCAACTGTTTTTCATATGTTTTAGCCTCCAGGCCTTTAATCATCTTAGTTGCTCTTCTCTGCACATGGATCAGTGTCCATGGGTGGATAGAGGACTGGTCCAGTCCTGCTTTTGATCTCTGTGACCATCTGAAAATGATCTGATAGGCATATCTGACTTTAAGTAACCATCTTCAGATATCTACCACAACTGGGTGAGTTATGGTTGGAAGGTGGGAGAAGGAAAAGAAAGACACTGGTGTGTGTGTGTGTGTGTGTGTGTGTGTGTGTGTGTGTGTGTGTGTGTATGAGAAGTTGAGCAGGATCATTCCTTCATTTTCATAAGTTGATTTATACAACCTCTGCCAACTTTGTTGCAATTATCATATAAGGTCTATTTGTCGGGATCAAACCCAGCAATCTTGCCATCTGAATTAGTCTGAAATCCCATAAACTTTTCAGGATTGCTTAATTTTGGAATTTGAATTAATCATACGTCCTGAATCCATCCTTAATCTTTTCTTTCTATGCCTAATCTTGGGTTTCCTGTGAGAAACAATTAATAGATTTGCCGGTAAAACAGAACATTTGCATTTTGCTCATTTTAACTGCCTCAGAGAATTTGAAAAGGCTGACATTTCTGTTCTGAACACTGCTGGCTGGGGAGCAGATCCCCCGTCCTTTACAAGGTAGGGTGTCTGTTTTTGGCATGGCTAAGGTTTGTATTATTCTGAGTCGTGTTTCTCAGGATACGTGTGCCAATGTTAAGTCCTTCCAAAAAGCAGTTTTGGAAACAATTTCGTCAACGTGCGACTTAAAGAGATTTCTTTTCATGATGCTTGCACGTGTGTGTGCGTGCACACACAAACACACACAAACACACACACACCTCCATTTGAATGGTTCCTTCCAACCCATGGTTTTAATTAGCTGGCTGGGAACCCACCAAAAAACTCCAGTCA